>NC_136507.1:63440043-63537543 GCF_053919585.1 Euprymna scolopes
CTTCAAAAGTGCTCAATACGTAGGTAGAGTTTGTTAGTAAGTTATAAAATGTATATGGCGATTAAGCCTGAAGAATCCTAGAGTGGATGAAACGCGGAATATTCAGTGTAGCTTAATCGCCATATACATTTTATAACTTACTATATATATATATAAAGAAATGAAATCAAAAGGATGTAGTGTTTACCTGATATACGCAATGGTAAACTTCAATCTAATATAAATACCAGTATTTATATATAGATATTTTAATCCCAACCGAATAAAAAAGCTCAATACGCATTAGAGAGTAGAGCTTATTATAAGAGAAAGAAAATTAAAATCTGCTGATTTCTTTGTGTCCTCTGATGAGAAGAATAGCATTCTTTGAAACTCAGCAGAATAAGGACTTTGTAAATTGTTTTTTGGAGTATTCAGACGAACAATAAATTTTGATTATAAAGTTCAACTTAGTTTTAATTTTCTTTCTCTTATGTATAAGGTGTCCAAAAAGTAACTGAAGAAATTAATTTTGAATTTATTTTTTACACAGTGATCACCACTTATCAAGGCCCGGAAGCCAGTCAGGGATAAGGGTTATTGCAAGTACATTACGTTAGTGAGGAGATTTGCTGAAGTGTTTACTTAAGGGGGCGGTTCATTAGGAATTTGTTAACATTGGACTTGAACACATCCAAGTTGTAGTCCGGAGGGAAGCAGGCAGACGGAACAGAGTTCCACAGGCGTGCAGTTCTAAGAAAGAAGCTTTGTTCATGGAATCCGCGTTTTGATGTAGGCACAGATATAGAGTGGGGGAAATTTTTCACAGTGGATTCAGCTAGACGGGTGTTTTTCGTGAAAGATTGGCAAGGGGGGACCAGAGATTGGAGTTCAGACGAGCATCTGCCATGGAAATAACGATAAAACAAGGACAGGCTCGCAATGTCTCTTCTGGGGGAGAGAGGTTGCAGGGTAGAGAAAAGGGCATCCCCCATTAAGCCACAAAGTCTATTTTGTACTCTGTCAATGCAGGATAGGCTGTTTTTAGCAGCTCCTGCCCAGATATGGCAACAGTATTCCATCCTTGGACGTACTTGGCTTTTATATAGATAGAGAATTGCATCAGTAGTGAGATATCTTCTGGAGCGGTAGAAGGATACCACCATCTTTCCAGCGACCTTGGCAACAGACTTGATGTACTTGATTAGTGTTGCATGTACTTTTATTCATATTCAAATAACCATTTTACATGATTTCGACACTGAACATGGCAATGTTTCGGACACATAGTTAAAGTAACCAAAGTCCTCTTCAAACGATTAGAAAAAGTACATTTCTCCAAAAGAACCAGAGTATTTCCCGCGTAAAACCCTGTGTTGGTTATCCATATCGAGAATAGGTTATTTAGGCCGCGAATACTATGTTATTATGAATATTTAGTCAGGGTTTACTTGTAGGGAAAAATATCCTTATTGTTGTCTTGATAAACCTGTATCGAAAGACCTTAGACAGTTGAGGATAGTATCTAGTAGGCATCCAAGTTCTCTCATATATATATACTAGCAAAAGTACTCGTCGTTGACTGGGTTCAAAAACAGCCTACAGAAAATGGACTCTGATTTATGAAAGTATGACAGGTTATGAAAAGGAAGGGTTGTAAAGAGAAAATAGATAAACCCCATAATTTATTATACCATACCTGTTCACACTGAAACACTTATCACAATATTCTGTGGACGTATATTAAAAAACCTTGTTAAACTTTGTGACATATTTCCATTCTATGGAGGTCAGGTGCGAACGAACACCCCATAATTTTATTATAACATATTTCTTCAAACTGAAACATAATTATCAAAGTATACTTACGCAGATAGATATGAAAAAGTCTTTATTAAAGTTTGTGCATATTTCCATTCTATGGAGGCCAGGCGCAAATGCAAACCCCACAATTTTATTATACCATCCCTATTATATATATATATTAATTTTTTATTTCCATACTTTGTGGACCAGACGTGAATGCAGACCCCACAATTTTAATGAACCACCGTTCTGCCAGATCAAACATAACCATGCCTGTGTCTCGATACATCTATCATTATATGTAATCATCATTTTAAAATAGTCAACCATATAGGAGCCTATTCGTGACCAGACACACACACACACACACACACAGTCAACTTTATATTATAGATATATGTGTGGAGTATGATCTTTAAACATATTTCATTCTGGTGCTACCAGATCAGGCTGTCTGAAGATATTGGCTTCTCAAGACGAAATTGATGCTTTTTGTTTTCTATTTTCTTTTGCAAAACCGAAAAAAAAAAAACAACAACCCACCTTTCCCACCCCCTTTTCCTTCTCCCCATTTCCCCTTTCTATTTCTATCTCCCCCACTTCCTGACTGATTTCCCAACTTAAAATCTACCAAACATTGATACTGTAACCATTTTCCCTCTCCCATTACAAAATTCCTTCATGTTCTGCAGGACAGGGAACAAAAACGATAAAATCTACTATTAAACAACCAAACCGAGAAGTACAAACTAGCGATTGAAGATACAAAGAGCTTGGAGAATAAAAACCTTTTTACAAAATAACTGAATGCAACATGAATACTATTTCAAAAATAACTGGATTCGGCATTAAATAACATGAAAAGGGTTGATATGCCGTTAAGCAAAGCAACCAAAACAAAAATATTTCATTGAATCTAATATTCTATGCCTATTCGATCAGTTGATTGTTTCTTTTAAATGATCACCCTTTGCTCAATATTGATGCTGATGGATACGATCTTTACCTTTTTTTTTTTTAACTCTTTGCCTATTTTATAAACGAAAGATGAGAATTTTAAGAATCGTTCTATTTCTAAATATCGATATGCAGCCTTTGCCGTCACGATAACTCTTCGTTTGTTGCGTAGTCATAGAGGCTGCCATTGATAATTCTGAAATATATAAAATCTGAAATCAGATAATATTCTTGCTTTAATACGAAAAATAAAAAAGACAAACGTATTTCCTAAAATACCTAACGAACCCTGTACATATAATATAAATGAAAAAGAGGGTTACTTTGATAATCTTTAGAAAAGAATAAAACCTCAAAGGACGGGGACTTTTGTTAAAAAAAATAAATATAACTCCATGTTTTTAATCTTTTTTCTTTCTACCTTTTTATTTCAAATGGAATCCCTTGGAAGATTCAAGAAATCGAAAGAATCATCCCCTAAAGATTAAGATTGGATCAGATCCAATTCACCTGTAATCCCAATTGAGTCCATTTTTTTTTCTTAGTCTTTATCTTTTTTCGATCCGTCTTTGCGTCATCATGGAAGGGTTTGTATGTTAGTCTGTCAGGTTTCTGTTTAAAATAGTATTGAATTAATGTATCTTATTTCAAATACATCTTTATCTGAGGTTTGGACTATTCATCGGTCTATCGCGTCAAAATGTGAATTATCGTTTTTCTTGGTCTGTCACGTTTAAATAAGAAATAGTATTTTCGTTGGTCTGTCACATCAAAATGTATAATAATAATAATTTCATTGGTTTGTCACGTTTAAATAAGAAATGGTATTTTTCGTTAGTCTGTCATATTGAAATGTGAAAAAAACATTTTCATTGGTCCGTTATGCTGAACTTTGAAATAAGATCTTTCGTTCATCCATTACACTGAATTATATAATAGCATTTTTGTTAGTCCGTCATATTGAACTATGAAATAACTATTTTGTTTGATCCGCCATATTGAACTATGAAATAACTATTTTGTTTGATCCGCCATATTGAACTATGAAATAACTATTTTGTTTGATCCGCCATATTGAACTATGAAATAGCATTTTTGTTGATCTGTCATACTAAACTATGAAATAGCATTTTTCATTGATCCGCCATATTGAACTATGAGATAGCATTTTTGTTGATCTGTCATACTAAACTATGAAATAGCATTTTTCATTGATCCGCCATATTGAACTATGAAATAGCATTTTTGTTGATCTGCCATACTAAACTATGAAATAGCATTTTTCATTGATCCGCCATATTGAACTATGAAATAGCATTTTTGTTGATCTGTCATACTAAACTATGAAATAGCATTTTTCATTGATCCGCCATATTGAACTATGAAATAGCATTTTTGTTGATCTGCCATACTAAACTATGAAATAGCATTTTTGTTGATCTGTCATACTAAACTATGAAATAGCATTTTTCATTGATCCGCCATATTGAACTATGAAATAGCATTTTTGTTGATCTGTCATACTAAACTATGAAATAGCATTTTTCATTGATCCGCCATATTGAACTATGAAATAGCATTTTTGTTGATCTGCCATACTAAACTATGAAATAGCATTTTTGTTGATCTGTCATACTAAACTATGAAATAGCATTTTTCATTGATCCGCCATATTGAACTATGAAATAGCATTTTTGTTGATCTGTCATACTAAACTATGAAATAGCATTTTTCATTGATCCGCCATATTGAACTATGAAATAGCATTTTTGTTGATCTGTCATACTAAACTATGAAATAGCATTTTTCATTGATCCGCCATATTGAACTATGAGATAGCATTTTTGTTGATCTGTCATACTAAACTATGAAATAGCATTTTTCATTGATCCGCCATATTGAACTATGAAATAGCATTTTTGTTGATCTGCCATACTAAACTATGAAATAGCATTTTTCATTGATCCGCCATATTGAACTATGAAATAGCATTTTTGTTGATCTGTCATACTAAACTATGAAATAGCATTTTTGTTGATCTGTCATACTAAACTATGAAATAGCATTTTTCATTGATCCGCCATATTGAACTATGAAATAGCATTTTTGTTGATCTGTCATACTAAACTATGAAATAGCATTTTTCATTGATCCGCCATATTGAACTATGAAATAGCATTTTTGTTGATCTGTCATACTAAACTATGAAATAGCATTTTTCATTGATCCGCCATATTGAACTATGAGATAGCATTTTTGTTGATCTGTCATACTAAACTATGAAATAGCATTTTTCATTGATCCGCCATATTGAACTATGAAATAGCATTTTTGTTGATCTGCCATACTAAACTATGAAATAGCATTTTTCATTGATCCGCCATATTGAACTATGAAATAGCATTTTTGTTGATCTGTCATACTAAACTATGAAATAGCATTTTTCATTGATCCGCCATATTGAACTATGAAATAGCATTTTTGTTGATCTGCCATACTAAACTATGAAATAGCATTTTTCATTGATCCGCCATATTGAACTATGAAATAGCATTTTTGTTGATCTGTCATACTAAACTATGAAATAGCATTTTTCATTGATCCGCCATATTGAACTATGAAATAGCATTTTTGTTGATCTGTCATACTAAACTATGAAATAGCATTTTTCATTGATCCGCCATATTGAACTATGAAATAGCATTTTTGTTGATCTGTCATACTAAACTATGAAATAGCATTTTTCATTGATCCGCCATATTGAACTATGAAATAGCATTTTTGTTGATCTGTCATACTAAACTATGAAATAGCATTTTTCATTGATCCGCCATATTGAACTATGAAATAGCATTTTTGTTGATCTGTCATACTAAACTATGAAATAGCATTTTTCATTGATCCGCCATATTGAACTATGAAATAGCATTTTTGTTGATCTGTCATACTAAACTATGAAATAGCATTTTTCATTGATCCGCCATATTGAACTATGAAATAGCATTTTTGTTGATCTGCCATACTAAACTATGAAATAACATTTTTTATTGGGGCATCATACTGAACTTTGAAAATAGCATTTTTCATTGGTCTGTGATACTTAACTTTGAAATAGCATCTTTATTGCTAATCTCCCAGATTGAAGGAGCACATCTTTAGAATGAGTTTGGTTTTGTTTTTTCCCCGTCTCTTTCTTTGTCCTCCGAGGTTTTAACTTTTCGCAGCAGATTTTTGCTTCCAAAGAGAAACAGACGAATAAATGATTTACATTGATAATTTCCGTCTCTGTTAATCCAATTAAATCCATCTGGATTAGTAGCAGAAGTGGCATTCGGCCTCCAGATAGAAACATATCAAAATATGATACAGGTGTTCAAATAAAAGCCATATTATAAACATGAGAAATCCCGATAGGACCCTAGGAAATGCAAACGTTAAATTGTTAAGAAAATAACTTGCTTTGATCAGTTTATCTAATTGCTGGCTGCATCTACTCTGCGATGCACGGAAGTCTTAATTTTATTTCACTCGTTTAATTTCTCCTCGTCGTTTGCCTTTTCATTTAATAATTTCCGTGCATCTTTGAAATAGCACTGCACGCTAAATACGCTTAGTAAAATTCTAATATTAGGAAATGAATACTCGTTATGGTGATAAAAAGCACCTGTCATCAAATTTCACTGAAGACAATACAATAGTTTTCTTTCTCCATATTGATGACTAGCAGGGTTAACTGTCGTTGCCCGGAGCTAAAGTGTCACATATTTCTATTAAATTATCTATCTCTCTAATCCGCCTTTCCTCCCGTTTTCCCCTTGTTGGTCTCCTAACAAAGGAGGGATTGAACCTAATAATTCATTCTCGTTTGTCCGTTCGTCTATTCGTTTGTTCACACTTTTATCAATAACTACGCTTTGTTATTTTTATTTATTTATTATTTTTTTTTTTTTTGAAATTTTGTACAAACATTGGTCACGGTGAAAGTAAATTTTTGCCAGAACGAATTTTCTAGGATAACTCTGGTTGCCCCCTATGGGGAATTATACGGGTAAAATTGCTCCAAAATTGTTCGTCCATTCGTTTGTTCGCACTTTTTTCAATAACTATTCCTTAGATTTATTTATTTTTTTTTTTTTAATTTTGCACAAACATCATGGTGAAAGTAAATTTTTGCCAGAACGGATTTATTCACTCGTGGAGGGGGGACGGAGTAGAAATGACAGATTTCCTGGCAAAGGGTACCACAATTATAGGAGCCTATTATGCTTTACTTTTGAGGAAATTAAGGGAAGCTATCAAAATCAAGAGGCGAGGCAAGATCAACAAAAGTATCCTCCTTCTGCAGGACAATGCTCCGGTCCACAACTCGCATGTCGCCAGATCAGAAGCACGGGCGTGTGGTTATGAAATCCTCCCCCATCCTTCCTACTTTCCTGACCTTGCACTCTCTGACTTTCATCTCTTCCCAGCCATGAAGTTGTTTTTGAAAGGAAAGCGTTTCCCAGATGATACAGCCTTGATTTCTGAAGTCACGTAGTGGGTGGAGGACCAACCTGGGGTGTTCTACAAAAACGGTCTCCAGAACTGCATCAAACGATGGGAGAAATGGATAACTCTGGGCGGTTCCTATGTAGAGAAAGACTAATAACTGTGCCAAGTTTTGTTGCTCTACTGCTATGGGAAGTGGGTCAGGGGCATTACTTATTGCACGCCCCTCGTACAACTGGCCTTTATATTATTGGTATACGATTGTTCGTCAATTTCAGAGTTGCTTTCTTAAATTTCACAGGCCATCAGAAGCAGTAAGTGTAAAGATACTATTTCAGTGCTTGTGCAGTATTGCAAATTTTCGAACAACTGCATTTTCGGGTGGCAACAAACTAATGTGTCAGGTCGAAATTAGAGAAAATTCCAAGAATTGCAAAAAAATAATCCGGTAGATGTGCTAGATCTATTTTTTTGGAAAAAAATCGTCGGACATTTTCTATTTTTGCACTAGCGGATTCTAAGGAAAGCAAGGGAGATAAGTCAAGATGTCATACAGAATTGGTCGCACAACTCTTCCATATAAAACTATATGATAAACTCAATAATTTGATTGACTGTATTTTTCCTTGTAATTATTTTTCTACTGGATGCTTTTCACGTAATTTTTGGAATTCATGCTTATTTCACCATGACATGTAAGTACGTAATGTTTTCACCTGAAATTCATTTGTCCGACAAGGCAGTATACTGCACAAGCATCAAGCGTTCCTTTGCTAAGAGTTAAATGATCAACCTCTTTGGCGATAATTGAAATTTCAAATTTAGGAGTTTATGAAAAAATTGAAAATTAAATATCTTTAAAAAAAAATAATAACTACTGGATTGTTTTCTACATAATTTGTTTATCGGGTTTTAATAATCATAACAAATATGTATTTTCTAAAATTCTATTAAGCGCCATTGATCAAGGAGTGTTATGTTAAGAAGCAGTTTAATTTCTTGGAGCAAATATTTACATTCTTGGAAAGATAATTCGATGAAGAAAGATATAATTAAAAAATCAATTTCCCAATAAAATCAATACGTCTTGTAAAATGTTTCAATTTAAATGCCATAAATGTTTTTCGAGTATATGTTATTTTCGTTGAAAGAGCAGCTATTGAGTGCAACACTTGTTTCACTGTAAACTTCTTGTTATGCAAGCACCTTTTCAAGAGTGTAACCATTATTAACTCCAGAAGACACTCCAACAGATTCATTCATGTCTTTCGTATTATATCCTGTTGTCTTTTCTGCCAGTCCCGATCTCTCCCTTCCTCTCACTTGTCTTTGTCTTTTACTTGTTTTCTCGCAGTCTCTCTCCCGCTCTCTTTCTCTCTCCCGCTCTCTTTCTCTCTCCCACTCTCTTTCTCTTTCCCGCTCCCTCTTTCTCTTTCCCTTTCCCGCTCCCTCTTTCTCTTTCCCTTTCCTGCTCTTTCTTTCTCTTTCCTGCTCTCTCTTTCCTGCTCTCTCTTTCTTGCTCTCTCTCTCTCTCTCCCGCTCCCTTTTTCCCGCTCTCTCTCTCTTTCCCGCTCCCTCTTTCTCTTTCCCTTTCCTGCTCTTTCTTTCTCATTCCTGCTCTCTCTTTCCTGCTCTCTCTTTCCTGCTCTCTCTTTCCTGCTCTCTCTTTCCTGCTCTCTCTTTCCCGCTCTCTCTCTTTCCCGCTCTCTCTCTCTTTCCCGCTCTCTCTCTCTTTCCCGCTCTCTCTCTCTCTTTCCCGCTCTCTCTCTCTCTCTCTTTCCCGCTCTCTCTCTCTCTCTTTCCTGCTCTCTCTCTTTCCTGCTCTCTCTCTCTCTTTCCTGCTCTCTCTCTCTCTTTCCTGCTCTCTCTCTCTTTCCTGCTCTCTCTCTTTCCTGCTCTCTCTCTCTCTTTCCTGCTCTCTCTCTTTCCTGCTCTCTCTCTTTCCTGCTCTCTCTCTTTCCTGCTCTCTCTCTCTCTTTCCTGCTCTCTCTCTCTCTTTCCTGCTCTCTCTCTTTTTCCTGCTCTCTCTCTCTTTCCTGCTCTCTCTCTCTTTCCTGCTCTGTCTCTCTCTTTCCTGCTCTCTCTCTCTTTCCTGCTCTCTCTCTCTCTCTCTCTCTCTTTCCTGCTCTCTCTCTCTCTTTCCTGCTCTCTCTCTTTCCTGCTCTCTCTCTCTTTCCTGCTCTCTCTCTCTTTCCTGCTCTCTCTCTCTCTTTCCTGCTCTCTCTCTCTCTTTCCTGCTCTCTCTCTCTTTCCTGCTCTCTCTCTTTCCTGCTCTCTCTCTTTCCTGCTCTCTCTCTTTCCTGCTCTCTCTCTTTCCTGCTCTCTCTCTCTTTCCTGCTTTCTCTCTCTCTCTTTCCTGCTCTCTCTCTCTCTCTCTCTCTTTCCTGCTCTCTCTCTCTCTCTCTCTCTCTCTCTCTCTTTCCTGCTCTCTCTCTCTCTCTCTCTCTCTTTCCTGCTCTCTCTCTCTCTCTCTCTCTTTCCTGCTCTCTCTCTCTCCTGCTCTCTCTCTCCTGCTCTCTCTCTCTCTCCTGCTCTCTCTCTCTCCTGCTCTCTCTCTCTCCTGCTCTCTCTCTCTTTCCTGCTCTCTCTCTCTTTCCTGCTCTCTCTCTCTCCTGCTCTCTCTCTCTCTCCTGCTCTCTCTCTCTTTCCTGCTCTCTCTCTCTTTCCTGCTCTCTCTCTCTTTCCTGCTCTCTCTCTCTCTCTCTTTCCTGCTCTCTCTCTCTCTCTCTTTCCTGCTCTCTCTCTCTCTTTCCTGCTCTCTCTCTCTTTCCTGCTCTCTCTCTCTTTCCTGCTCTCTCTCTCTTTCCTGCTCTCTCTCTCTCTTTCCTGCTCTCTCTCTCTCTTTCCTGCTCTCTCTCTCTTTCCTGCTCTCTCTCTCTTTCCTGCTCTCTCTCTCTTTCCTGCTCTCTCTCTCTTTCCCGCTCTCTCTCTCTCTTTCCCGCTCTCTCTCTCTCTTTCCCGCTCTCTCTCTCTCTTTCCCGCTCTCTCTCTCTCTTTCCCGCTCTCTCTCTCTCTCTTTGCCACTCTCTCTCTCTCTTTGCCACTCTCTCTCTCTCTTTGCCACTCTCTCTCTCTCTTTCCCACTCTCTCTCTCTCTCTCTCTCTCTTTCCCACTCTCTCTCTCTTTCCCACTCTCTCTCTCTTTCCCACTCTCTCTCTCTTTCCCACTCTCTCTCTCTTTCCCACTCTCTCTCTCTTTCCCACTCTCTCTCTCTCTCTTTCCCACTCTCTCTCTCTCTCTCTTTCCCACTCTCTCTCTCTTTCCCACTCTCTCTCTCTCTCTCCCGCTCTCTCTCTCTCTCTTCCTTTCCTGCAGTTTCTCTCTCTCTTTCTTTCTTTCCCGTGGTCTCTCTCTCTTTCTTTCTTTCTTTCTTTCCCATGGTCTCTCTCTTTCTTTCCCATGGTCTCTCTCTTTCTTTCCCATGGTCTCTCTCTCTTTCTTTCCCATGGTCTCTCTCTCTTTCTTTTCCATGGTCTCTCTCTCTTTCTTTCCCATGGTCTCTCTCTCTCTTTCTTTCCCATGGTCTCTCTCTCTCTTTTTTTCCCATGGTCTCTCTCTCTTTCTTTTCCATAGTATCTCTTTCTTTCCCGTAGTCTCTCTCTTTCTTTCTTTCTTTCTTTCTTTCCTGTAGTCTCTTCTTTTCTTTCCCGTGGTCTCTCTCTCTCTCTCTTTCTTTCCCGTGGTCTCTCTCTCTTTCTTTCCCGTGGTCTCACTCTCTCTCTCTCTCTCTTTCTTCCTTTCCCGCTTTTTCTCTTTCTCTCTTTCTTGCGGTATCTCTCTCTCTTTGTTTCCTGCGGTCTTTCTCTCTCTCTCTCTCTCTCTCTCTTTGTTTCCTGCAGTCTCTCTTTCTCTCTCTCGCTTCCTTTCTCGCTGTCTCCATTATTATCTCTTTTTTTCTTCCTATGTTTTTCTCTCTATATTCCTTCCTCTTGTTCTCATTCTCTATTCTTTCTCTTTTATGATTAAAGACGTGAGCAATCAGGATATGCCTCTATGAACAACGTTAATGATCGTGGAGTTAGTGTAACAAATATAACAAAATAACAACCTTCTCAGTTGAACACCATAAATATGAATCACTGACAATACCATTTTTTTCTATGGATGAGCAACCCAGTCACTTTTTTTTTTTCTTTACTCGACTGCAAAGTGATATAACTAAAAAGCCTGAAATTCCTTACTATGTTTTCTTATGCAACTTCTTCTCGGGCAATAATATGGCTTTTCTTTTCGAATATTTATGTGCATATTATGTTTTCATAGATTTCGAGTGAAAAAAGAAACGCCCTTTCGAAAATAAGATATATTAAATGCATGTATACGGATTCAAGCTTTTAGGAATTGCACGAATGGCAAAAATACTGAGAAGTGAATAAAAATGACGATTAGACAATGGCTACGATGGAAGAATCTTTTCAAAAGTATCTTGAAGCTTTTCTCATGTGAACCCTAACACACACACACACGCACGCGCGTGCGCGCGCACACACACACACTCACACTCACACACACACACACACACACACAAGCAAGCTGTCAGGTGTTGCCCAACAGAAACTGAGACATGTGCATGAGAGTATTAAGTTTTTTCTAAACAGTTCACTTTTTATTATTAATTAATTGAAATTCATTATTGAGATGAGTATTATTTATTAATTTATTTATTGCGGACTATTATCCTCATCTTTTTTAAATGTTGTTTCACGACGTTTCAGCCAACTATTCCTCTGGCCTTCGTCAGGTGGTAACCGCGACAGAATAGGAACTCTGAATCTCCTAACTGCATTCTCAGCAATTATTGCCATCCATAGTGGTGAGACGACAACAACTATGGATGGCCTAGCTCTACCTATGTATTGAGCACTGTTGAAGTAAATACTGAAAATTCAGACAACACTCACCTGGAACCGTAGAGACTCAACGCCTCCATTCACGGGCACCAATGGGCGATCAGGGTTGGATTTTTTAGTCTAATAAATGCAAGTTTTTGTTCTTATCTGCTCTTCCATAGTTGGGTCCGTACCGAATGGTATTATGTTATTTTTATTGGAATCCTTTGAGATGAGTAATTTGTTCATTTCTTTTTTTTTTTTTTGTGGACTGTTATCTTCCTCTTTATAATGTTTGTTTCACCACCTTTCGGCCAACTCATCCTCCGGCCTTCTTGAGATGATTAACTGTATCCCCAGTTATTCATAGTTGTTAATGTCTCACCACGATTGGTTGGCTAAATATATGATAGACACGTCAGACAAGAAGCTTTGAAACCAAATTTATACAGAAACATATAACATGGCTTTTTTTAATCACTTTTGAACTCTGATCTATTTACAAACATTTTACCTCCATTTTACTATCAAGCAATTAAACTGATTTAGTCTTTTGTCTATATTTGTCTATATTTGTATATATTTGGATTTTCAATATCCTTCTACAATTTAAATCACTTTTTATTGAATATTTCAGAATTTTCAATTCTTTGTGTTAGCAATTCTATACTTTCATTTTACTAGTTATTTCCTCTTAGGAAAAGATGTAAAATTTTGAAACTACATAGAATAAGGAAATTAACTTCAATATCCCCTATTTTTAAACAATAAATTTTGTAAATATGTATTATATTCAATTTGGTGAGCAAAATTATGCTGGTCTCGAGTAAGACCGTAGGTTTATTGTCTTTTTAGACTGAAATAGAAGATTTATTGTAGCGACTCATGGTAATTTTGTTTGCCTAAATTGAATAAAATATCCTGCTATTTAATTGAGCGCTATCAACAACCTCGTTGAAATTCAATGGTTTTTACGTTTGGATATTTTTAACTTGGAATAAATAAATATATATATATATATATAAATAATATAAAGCTGAACGTCTGTGTGTGTGTGTGTGTGTGTGTGTGTGTGTGTGTCTGGTCACGAATAGGCTCCTATATGGTTGACTATTTTAAAATAATAATTACATATAATGATAGAAGATGTATCGAGACACAGTAATGGGTATGTTTGATCTGGCAGAACGGTGGTTCATTAAAATTGTGGGGTCTGCGTCCGCGCCTGGTCCACAAAGTATGGAAATAAAAAATTGAAAAATTGAAAAAAACGTTTACAAGTGTTTTTGATATAGATGTACATAAGAATACTTTGATAAGTATGTTTTAACTTAAAGAGGGATGGTATAATAAAATTGTGGGGTCTGTGTTCGCGCCTGGCCTCCATAGAATGGAAATATGCACACACTTTAATAAAGACTT
Organism: Euprymna scolopes; assembly: GCF_053919585.1. Taxonomy (NCBI): domain Eukaryota; kingdom Metazoa; phylum Mollusca; class Cephalopoda; order Sepiida; family Sepiolidae; genus Euprymna; species Euprymna scolopes. The sequence continues at coordinate 63,453,526 of NC_136507.1, forward strand.
TTCATATCTATCTGCGTAAGTATACTTTGATAATTATGTTTCAGTTTGAAGAAATATGGTATAATAAAATTATGGGGTGTTCGTTCGCGCCTAACCTCCAAAGAATGGAAATATGTCACAAAGTTTAACAAGGGTTTTTAATATAGATCCACAGAATATTGTGATAAGTGTTTCAGTGTGAACAGGTATGGTATAATAAATTATGAGGTTTATCTATTTTATTTTTACTTTCATCATATTTTGCTTTGGTTTTGATACCCCCAAATTCGAAGCTATCTCTTTACAACCCTTCCTTTTCATAACCTATCATACTTTCATAAATAAGTCCATTTTCTGTAGGCTGTTTTTTAACCCAGTCAACGGCGGGTACTTTTGCTAGTGTGTATGTGTATATATATATATATATATATATATATATATATATAGTAGAACCCCGGAATACAGTTTTTCAGGTTACGATGGGGAATACAAAGTTTTCCGGGCCCTGTTTACGGTATTTACCCCGCCTTGTGGTGTTATTTATAATGTTATTTGATTATATACATGTGTACTCTATTTTGTTACTAATTTTTGATGCTGCATCCCGGGGTTCTACTATATATATATTTTTTTTTTTTCGGCCCCTGGTTACGGTATTTTCCCTGCCTTACGGTGTTATTTATACATTTGATTATATACATGTGTATTATATATTGTACTGTATTTTGTTACTAATTATTAGTGCTGTATCCCGGGGTTCTACTGTACTGTATAAAATTTTGCTTAGTCCTGCCATACGGCGATTTCACCTTACGATCCCAACCCCGAAACGGATTAATGCCGTATCCCGGGGTTCCTCTGTAGACACACACATGCGCGCACACGCACACATACGTACATATATACATATATATATATATTCGCATAGTTAACGTTCAGGCAACTGGAGACATTGAATGATCTCTTAGAGAATTGATTTTGAGAGAAAAGTGTGGATGTGTGCAAATTTATTGACTTTTTAGCAACTCACTCACCTATAAACACACACACACGAATATCTTTTATCTTTGAACTCTTCCACCTTTTGCCTAAATGCTGATCTTTTCCCCTTTTATCGTTTTACCCCTATCAGATTATCATCCACCTACTCATTACACTATTGTGGCAAATTGTCTGTGAAGTATGTTACTTTGTCCACATTCTGAGAAATATTTCTTTCATGTTAACCCCCTCCCAGCTATATGATTCATACCTTCTGACTCATATGTTGAGATACATGGAAGAAGGTGATATTCTATCACTGCAATATCGAAACTATATATATATATATATATATATATATGTGTGTGTGTGTGTGTGTGACTACTTCATTTAATGACAAATTAATATACAAAGATAAAATTTTATGCATAAATTTTCAGTCTTTACTTCAATAGTGCTCAATACATAGGTAGAGCTAGGTAGTAAGTTATGAAAATTATGGTAATTAAGATACACAGAATATTCTGCGTTTCGTTCTCATGAGAATCCATCAGGTATATATATATATATATATACATACACACACACACTAGCAGGCTGTCCGGCATTACCCGGTCGTGAATTACACTTAAATATATTTTGATTAATGCAGATTTCGTATTTATAATTATATTATATTGGACCTAATATATAGTAATGATTTAAAAAGTTTAAAAAAAAAAAAAAAAAAAAAAAAGGACTCGTGCGTCACCACCAAGAATCAAAACCAACACGTTTAGCTTACGATTTATTTTTTCCTTTGACGTTAATGCCTGAGCAATGAAGACATGTTTGCTGCAAAGCTTAAAATTAAAACATGAACCAATAGCATGCATATTTGTAACGCCGTCGTTTGATCTTCACTTGGCAAATTCCTTTTCCTTAATTTTCACCCTTTGCACCGAGTTAATAAGACTTGTTTCGATAACGACTTGCTTCCAATATATATATATATATATATATATATATATATATATATAAAGCTGAACGCCTGTGTGTGTTTGGTCACGAATAGGCTCCTATATGGTTGACTATTATAGAAAATTGATCACATATAATGATAGAAGATGTAGCGAGACACAGGAATGGGTATGCTTGATCTGGCATAATGATGATTCATTAAAATTGTGGGGTCTGCGTACACGCCTAGTCCACAAAGTATGGAAATAAATTTAAAAATTAAAAAAAAAAACGTTTACAAGTATTTTTGATATAGATGTACATAATAATACTTTTATAAGTATGTTTTAACTTAAATAGGGATGGTATAATAAAATTTTAGGGTCTGCGTTCGCGCCTGGCTTCCATAGAATGGAAATAGGCACAAACTTTAATAAAGATTTTTCATATCTATCTGTGTAAGTATACTTTGATAATTATGTTTCAGTTTGAAGAAATATGGTATAATAAAATTATGGGCTGTTCATTCGTGCCTGACATTCATAGAATGGAAATATGTCACAAAGTTTAACAAGGTTTTTTAATATAGATCCACAGAATATTGTGATGAGTGTTTCAGTGTGAACAGGTATGGTATAATAAATTATGGGGTTTATCTATTTTATTTTTACTTTCATCATATTTTGCTTTGGTTTTGATACCCCCAAATTCGAAGCTATCTCTTTACAACCCTTCCTTTTCATAACCTAGCATACTTTCATAAATGAGAGTCCATTTTCTGTAGGCTGTTTTTGAACCCAGTCAATGACGGGTACTTTTGCTAGTCTATAATATAAAGCTGAACGTCTGGAAAAAAGAGTGAGTTCAAAATCTATAATATAAAGCTGAACGTCTGTGTGTGTGTCTGGTCAGGAATAGGCTCCTATATCGTTTACTATTATAGAAAACTGATCACATATAATGATAGAAGATGTATCGAGACACAGGAATGGGTATGTTTGATCTGGCATAATGATGATTCATCAAAATTGTGGGGTCTGCATACGCGCCTGGTCCACAAAGTATTAATTGCCATATATATATATATATATATATATATATATATAAGAGCAAGTAGTTAAAAAAAAATGTTAAAAAACACTTTGAAAAGAGTTAAAAACATATTTAATTTGAAAAGGAAACACTAAATAAGTGGATAGTCCTTAATCCGCGGAGTTTCGAAGAAATAGTTTCCTTCTCATCAGAGGGTAGGATTTAGCAAAATGTGGGATCGGATTTTGCTTGCAAAAGTATTTGATGAAACTACAAGTGAATCAAAGATCTTACTTGATGACAAAAAGTGAAGCAGGGGGAATAGGGTGAAGAAAAAAGTGATTTCGCGTGAATGGATAGTCTGGTGAAGGGTAAAGTATCCAATGACGGTAAAATCCAAAAATGCAAATCCAAGAAAGTTTGTTATATATATATATATATATATATATATATATATATATATTCTCCACTTTGTCTTTGGTACTTAAAAAATACAAAATGTAACCCTTTGTTTAAATAATAAAAACCTACTTGCCTGATATAGCTATTATAACCATTTCTCTAAATAGATTATTCTACTTTATTTTAACCTATAGCTATGATTTGCTTTATAATCTTTTGATATCCTTATTTACATGTTAATCTTGTATTTAAATAGTATTTATACTTGTGCGGTATATCCCTTTATAAGTATGTTTGCCTCTTTACAGCATATAACCCTGATTTGTGTATATTTTAGTATCTTCACTTTAGTGTTCATCAAATTGAACATGAGGATAAAATGTGGTCGAATGAGTAGACAAAAAAATAAAATGGAAAAGTCGACAAGCCATAAGATGTACAAGACAAAACCAAGAAACCATTCATTAGACTGATATTCGATTTGAGTGAGAATGTGTGTGTGAGGACACTTCTCAACGTATATACTAAACGAATTTCTTTATCTACAGATTTGAAATTTGATATCTAGGGTATTCAGACATGCGTAAAACTTTTTAATCGGTTTTCATCCGGAAAGACAGGCTTCTCCAGGGTCAAAATTGAAAAATTATTACTTGGGGGATCATTGGATTTTCATCTGTTTGTCAACTGTTTCACGACTGTGCATGTATGAATTGTTCACATGACAGCTTCCTTATGTTAAGAATAAATATGGGTGAAAACACTTTCTAAAGATAGTGGCAAGCTGGTCTAATGGTTATCGTACTTTACTCACTGTCTTTAGGTTTTGGTTTTGATATCAGCTCGAGTATTTTTTTCTTTTGTTTTACTTACAAGAAGTAAACAGTTTAGAAAAGAAAACATAATATTCACATGCATTTTCGTTTCTTTTTTTGTTTTTTTACTTCAATTTTAAAGGAATTTAACGTTACCTTTAATATCTACAGTATTTCTGTTTATAAGAGCTATAAAATCTGCAATTATTAAAATATAGTATTTATGCATATTTTATGACCGGGTAACGCCGGACGGCCAGCTAGTATATATATATATATATATATATATATATATATATATATATAATTTCTACAGTGAAACAACGTCACAGTTCACAAGAGCCATGAAAATCAACAAACCGGAAGTCCAAGGCTCTAGTTTCGCCCTCATTTGGGCTTATTAGTTGAACACATCCGAACTCTGGATTTGAAACCCAAATCTCTTGCGTGCGAGGCAAGTACACTGCCATCTGAGCAACCGCACCACAAAGAAAGACTATTATTAAAACAGACTACCTGTGACCTGTTGGGTCAGTATGCTATATTAGCTATGGAATTTATGTATGAGCGTGACAATTGTGACGTAAAGAAAATAGTGTTTTGTGACATAACAGAAACATTTCTATGAAAGTATATTAAAATGAAAAAAGAATATAGATAGATTTCTATGAGTCATTCTGTTTATAATTGTTTATTTTTGAAAAAAAAAAAAAAAACTTACAGCCATTAAATTATAAGTGGTTCGCCATACTTATAGGTAAATATGCACTGAACAGATACCATAATACTTAAAGTTAAATTCAAATTTTGATATATCTTAATTTAAATGCAAAAAAAAAACAATTGAGACACTGAAAACGTACACAGTAAAACAATGTTTTATTGTCGCGTTGATTATTTATTTGTAACGCAATTAAAAAAAAACATTTTCGTGGTTATTTATTTATGTTGGTAAAGAAGAAAATGTATGAATGTTTTTTAAGAAAGGTGTATTAAAAAATGGAGAATAAATTTGTAAAAAAAGGAAAGTGGTGGGTAAATCGCCGTTGTAAAATGCTCTTATGGTTGTCAACGGGTTAAAGAAGATTTATTTGTAAGGAAATTGTGTTAAAATAACTTAAACGTAATACGGAAATGAACGATGTTAAAAAACAAAAAACAAAGAAAAGCAGAAAGTATTAACAATTGTTTATTTGGATAATTTAAACGCGAAAAAAAAACCCTGAGATACTGAAAACGTACAGAGTAAAACAATACGTTTTTTTGTCGCGTTGATTATTTAGTATAATATATATCGTATATATGAAACAGGTCGATGATTATACATATTATTTTTAATCACGTTTTGCGTTTGCTTCCCATATCTTGAAGTTTTTTTTTTTTTAATAAATTTAAGATATTCGCCTTTCTAAGGACGTCTAGTTGTTCAAACAAAACCGGTCCAGTGATTTTTGTTTATTTGTTTACGCTGTTATGGGTTTACGTTTATATACGCATGCGCAACCGGAAGCCGTAAACAGGATGGTGGGTTACAACACCCGTTACAAGGTCATTTGAGTTTTATAATTATATAGATTAAGCCAACCGTGGTAAAATTCAACTGTACCTACTTCGTCTCAAACAAGGTGTGCGGTCATCTAACCACTGAGAACCCAAGCTGATTTCTTACAAGTGAGCTGCGGTGTTGTTTGACTGTAGAAATAATTATATCATCTCTCACATTCTTAATATATATATATACATATATATATATATATCTGTGAAAGTGTATGTGTGTCTGTGTACATTGCCCTACACAATAACTCCGTTAACTTTGAGTCTACAGACTCGAAATTTGATATACAGGGCAGTGAGATTTGGGAAAATCTCTGTAATCGGTTTTCGGCAGAAATTTGGCTGTTAAGGAGTCAAAGTTCAACGATTTGACCTTTGAGAACTCTACCAAACTCCTCCGCCAATTTTGGGTCTAAACACTTGAAATTTGAGATATAGGTTCCTTGGATATGCATCTGATTAATAACTTTATTTGAGCCCAAAACAATAAATGTTAAGGGGTCATAATAAGAGTCAAAGTTAAAAAAAAAAATTTGGCTTCTTTGGTCTCTACCAAACCACAGACAATTTCTGGTCTAAACATTTTAAATTTTACATAAAGGGTATTCAGAGATAGGGCAAGCTTTTTAATCGGTTTGGGTCGAAAATTCGAGCAACAAATATATAAATCTGTGTTTTGCATGTCTGCCAAAACTTTTTACAGAGGCGGCGGATTTTCACAAGATCAGTATCGTTTTGAAACTCGACCCTTCACATGACAAATACCGAAAAATTGGCTAAAAACATTAATTTCTTCACCCTCAACTGGGTACTTTTCTACAGAGAGGGGTTGCTTTTTTACACCGATATTTTCGAAAGTCATCCTCTCTTTTCGATTGTCTATCCTTAATTTAAACCTACGTCACGTCCGGTTTAGCGGTGGTCGTAACAGCAAAGACATCACGTTTTTTTCTAATTCTTTTCCTCCTTCGCGGTACGGGTTCGATCCTGCCTTCCTACTATCATTTTTTTTTTTTTTTTTGCTCAACACACACCTCCAAACACCCGGGCAACGCCAGGCAAACATGCTAGTATATATATATATATATATATATATATATATATATATATATATATATATATATATATATATTTGTACACTGAAGAAGTCCACAAAAGATCGAAACATCAGTGAAAGGCTTTAAGAGAATTTGAATAATTTTAGTTTCATAAACAAAACTTATTACTCTGGTTCCTACGTATTTCTTTGAATCCATGTAATCCCCTATTTATGGCTAAAAATGACAGCTTGTGTTCAATTAGACGTATACAGTAGCTATTAAGTTTCTGCATTAAATAACTCAGAAATATTGATTTGCCATAAAGAGATGAAGCAAATCTCAAGACTTGAACGTCAAATCAAATTGTCCGAAGATAGACATGATATGATCACAGTTGCTGACTGCGTAGGTGACGTAGTTAGGTAAACTTGCTGGTGGAAATAGACGGTATCTCTCTTCTCCTTACATTTCTACCCATCTCTCTTTCTTTCCCTTTCTATCTCTCATTTTCTCCATACCTGTCTCTCATGTTCTCCCTTTCTCTATCTCTATCGTTTCCAATCTCTCTATCGTTTTCTCCTAAATGTTCTACCAAAGCTTTTTGTGACTACGTGTTTGTTATACCTCGTTCTTGTCTCCCTCCAACCTACATCCTGCTGGGCGAGCAGACCCCACCGGCATCGGAACCGCTCAGACCCAATCTTGCAACAAAGCTTATGCGACGGCTGCGGTGTGCTGTTAGATCATTGATACGGAACCTGGTGGAAAGGGATTAAGTCAAAACATTGGCTATTGATTTCGCAGAAGCATCTTTCACGGTCTGGGAGTTCGATGACGTTTATGTTGCCAGCCAACATCACTCACAACGCCAGCAAATATTGCCTGCAAAGGATTTTCTCTCCCCCCCCCGCCTCCCTAGTCTGTAAAAGAGATTTAAGCGCTACCACGGCTCTATTTATTTTCGTTTATTACCGTAATTCCTCCGTTCCTCTTTGAATCGGCTGCGAACAAAGATTTAAGTGGATGAATTTGTGGCTCGTTGCTAGAGTTTCCGCATCATTTTCTCTTTCTGAAGGAATTTTCTGGATGCATCTCAATGAGAATTTATCGGTGAAAAAAAGTTTAATTTGCGATTCTTGCTAGATTTGTATTTAACGTCTAAACAAGAAGGTAAAAAAATCTTTTTAAATAGCAATATTTTTCACCCCAATCAAGACATACTGCCACTTGGACGTAAGCGTATTCTATCTGGGACCATACCTACAGTGACAGTCTAAGTAGGGAGTTGAGCAGCAAGCTGTCTATTCACATTACATTTAAATTTCTGCATGTAAGTACAGTCAGGGAATTAGGAGAGAATTAGGTAAATTCCAAAGTCTAGCAGTCCGTGGGAAGAAACTATTAGAGTAGAAAGCTTTCCAGCATTGAGGGACCTCAACAATGAAGGGGTGGGATTTTGCTGCTTGCCAAAGTATTTACGTCAAAGCGGCACAAGTGCTACGAGTTCGTGAGAATACATTCCATTAAAATATTTGTAAAACGGATACAAGGATGCAACATTATTGGAGCTTGGTTGATAGTGAAGGACGTATAAGTTTGGAGAATTTTTTTTTAACCTCTCTAAGCGAGAGAGAGAGAGAGAGAGAGAGAGAGAGACTTACTAGTGCTAGATGCACCAGCCCAGATATAGCAACAATACTCCATACATGAGCGAATGGTGATTTTGTAGAGATACAGGATACTATCAGTTGTGAGCTTTTTTCTAGCACGTTAGAGGGAGCCCACCTTTACAGCAATGTCTTCAATGTATTTGTTCCAATTCATGTTGCTTGTGAATGTTAAGAAGTTTGAACAAGAAGCTCTCAGGTAGCGTATCATTAATCATGGTAATCGATGGTTGAGAAAGTTTCTAGTAATTGCTAAAGGAAAGAAGTTTAGTCTTAGCAGCATTAAATATTACTGTCCATTTATGTTCCCATTCTATTAAAGACTGGAAGTCATTCTTTAAGGTTTCAGCCATTGCCTTGGATATGTCTTAGATGGCTGCTCTCTTTGTCCTTGGGAACAGATATTCTTGAAATCGTAACCGTTATACCCGAGTGCTTTGTTGATGACTCATTGATATTTTTGTTACTTATGCAGAATAAGGTAATGGTATAACTTGGTTCGTGTTTTTTTTTTTTATCTAAGACAGCTAAACAGGACCTTATTCACGTTAGACTTGAAAACAGACGTGTTATAATTATCTGGGAAGCAGCTCTGCGGTATTGTGTTCCACAGACGAGCAGTTCTAGGAGAGGAATTTGGATTGTATAATTTACGTTTAGTTTTAGGCACGGATAGATAAAAAGGGAAATTGTTAGCAGTTGTAACTAGATGAGTGTTTGCTGCGAATGTTCTATGGTGGGGGAGGAGCATAGATAGAAGCCGAGTTGAACCTCTGCCATAAAAATAAAGATGGAGATAGAATCACTGTCTCCTCTGTGAGAAGGAGGAAGTAGAGTGAAGAGGGTTTTCCTCTCACTTAATCCCCACTCCCATTTAAAGCTCGACCCGATTGTGTTTTGTTTTTTTGTTTTTTTTAATTTTAAGCAAACCAGAAAATAATGAACAGTTTACTCTTACAAAGAGTTGGAAGGGTCTTACTAACCAGCTCCTGGTTTTATTTAGTTTATTTAGAGTCATTTAGGGAAGGGGGTTGTAAATATTATGAAAAAATAAAACCATTGGATATATTTTCAATAAAGTCGTCAAAAAAGTAAATGTGGTATTGTGATGACTACTGAAGTGAAAGCAACAGAAAAATGGCGAAAGATTGAAATGCTGTTGAACAAATTCATTGTATATGGAACCATAATTAAAGTTAAGGTTAAATATTGTTGATCACCTAACATATACAGAAACAATAAATTTTTAATTGTAAGGGAGACAACTCTTTTCATATTCTTTAATTAAATAAAAAAGAGTTATTTCCTTATGCTGATTTTCTATCATAATGGAAGAATGTTTTTATATTACCAATCATCCGGTCCTGATTACATATTTATTAACTGTATTAATGTACGTTATTAAAGTGCAAGTGAAATGGTATAACAATAACAAATTTTGTATTTATCAGCGTAAATACTATGTAGATCCTATTTTAAAATCTCACAAGATAACCTCATCTGGTTTTCAGTAGCTATCGTGTGGCTTAATAGATTATACTTCTTGCTAAGCAATTATTTTGTAGATGGCATTTCACTCTTTTATTTTTGCAGTTACATTTTTCCTTATTTTATTTTTTATTTTATCAATTTCTATCATAATTATTACAATTTATTTTATTTTTTTTATTATTTGTCACTTTTTATTTTTCTTTTTTTTGCATTTAGTATTTAAAACTATTTTTATGAGCTTTAATGATCGTCGCTAAGTTCTCACAAGAAATTTTGACATATCTTTTAATTTAAACGCAAAAAAAAAAACACTTGGGATGCTGAAAACATACATAGTAAAACAATACGTTTTATTGTCGCGTTGATTATTTATTTGTAACGCAATTTAAAAAATATTTTTTCGGGTTATTTATTTATGTTGGTAGTGTAGAAGAAAATGTATGAATGTTTTTTAAGAAAGGTGTATCAAAAAATGGAGAAAAAATTTAAAAAAAAAAAAGGAAGGCGGTAGGTAAATCGCCATTGTAAAATGCTCTTATGGTTGTCAACGGGTTAAAGTCGATTTATTTGTACGCATGCGCAACCGGAAGTCGTAAACCGGATGTTGGGTTACAAGACCAGTTACAAGGTCATTTGAGTTTTATAATTATATACAAAGATAGATAGATAGATAGATGTACTTTTTAATGTCTATGAAGGAGAATGAAATGAGGTTTAATTGGTATATATTTATTAAATTGTTAAACATTGTGTATTATTATAGGCATTTTGTTTTAGCTGTGACCTGTGATAATTCCCTTCCACTCAAAACAATCACTTTTATAACCAAAAATGAATATGTTTCCATGTTTGATTTTTTTTTTTTTTAATGTCAATTGAAATAATTTTTTTTTTAATATGATTCCCATATTAAAAAAAAAATAATCTCAACTGAGATGCTTGATTGCTCATGTTGCCATGACAACAACAACAGCAACAAATATGCTATCGGATTCTGTGTCCAGTAATTAAATCTTGCACATTCGTATAAAGTTATGGAAAACCACGGTAACTATTCCCTGATTGAAAACGCTGACCGCTTGAAAATAGACGATGCTCAGCTCACACGACATTGGTGAAGAGGTCAGTCGTTTCAAATGATAACTTGTAAAACAAAGAAGAAGCGTCTGTTAAACGCGTGCATTTTAGTAACAAAAATACGGTTACATTGTTGAGAGTCACGAGCATCATGTCACGATAAAAAGAGGCTCCTTCAGCCTTTGTAAGATCATAGATACCCACGAAGGGGTGCCTGCATGTGAAATTCATTTTGTGGGAGGAGATGTGCAATCTCTACCTCACAACTCCAGAGTCGACATTGCTAATCGTTCCACCCTGTGTAATGGCTTGAATGAAAGTTTTAAATGCAAATATCAAGTGTCATGGTTCAATTGTGCTTTAAACAGAAACATTCATTTTGAACGCACCCCTGTCATATCAAAGAACCTAATGTTGATTTGTGCAGTAATAAAACTTCTCAGATATTCTTGTGATGTTAGGCTGTAGAAGGTGTTAACTTTAGTCAAAATCGTCTGTTCCTTCTTTCATTGGATTTTTTTGATTATCGATTATCAATATTTATCGAAGACATTTCAATACAAGAAAAAAAATGGGGAAAGGGGTGCTCCTTCAGTCTTTGACAGACTATGGATACCCATGAAGGGGTGCCTGCGCATTAAATTTTTGTGGCAGGACGTGCGCAGTCACCAACCACACATCTCCGGAGTCAACATTGTTAAATACTAGTGGCAAGTGAAGTGTATGTACAGGACGACTGGCAACAAATGCCAAAATAAGCAGAAAGCACATACAGTGCCTAGAATTCCCAAATGCTTACCCATCTGGTACTAACCAGGTTCAATGTTGCTTAACTTCGGTGATCTGACGAGAACTGGTGTGTCAACGCGATTATGTCGATGACGATAGCTAAGTGGCTAATAACATGAACTGACACCCAGGATGTACCAAGTTCGAATCCAGTTTGTTCCTGAGAAACACTGTCACTTAGGGATGTTGGCAACCTTCTTGTAAATGTCTTTTTAGAAAGAATTTTAACTGGAAAAATATTGGGGAAATGAATAATACTCAACAACAACAACAACAGTGGTAGCAGGAGATGACAGTTACTAAGTGGTTAGCGACATGGACTGACACCCTGGATGTGTCGGGTTCAAATCCACAGCTCGTTCCACAGAAACATTTTCACTTAGGGACATTGGCAACCTTTATGTGGTCTCTATTGTAAATATCCAAAGTTTTTCTGGAAATAATTCTAATTAGAGAGATATCAAGGAAACGAATACCACCAACAATCGTATGATTCATTCCAAACTAATGAATGATATTATAACACCAATATCATCACCGTTAACATCATGAACAGTACAACATTAGTCCACAAGAGACTAATTCTAGTAAGACATCACATCACAACCAGCATCAAGTAAGTGGTTAACGGCATGAACTAACAACCTGTGTTTGCCAAGTTCGAATCCAGTTCGTTCCACATTAACACTTTTACTTAGAAACACTTTTACTTAGAAACACTTTTATTCAGAAACACTTTTACTTAGAAACACTTTTATTTAGAAACACTTTTACTTAGAAACACTTTTATTCAGAAACACTTTTATTCAGAAACACTTTTACTTAGAAACACTTTTACTTAGAAACACTTTTATTCAGAAACACTTTTATTCAGAAACACTTTTACTTAGAAAGACTTTTACTTAGAAACACTTTCATTCAGAAACACTTTTACTTAGAAACACTTTTACTTAGAAACACTTTTATTCAGAAACACTTTTATTCAGAAACACTTTTACTTAGAAACACTTTTACTTAGAAACACTTTTACTTAGAAACACTTTTACTTAGAAACACTTTTACTTAGAAACACTTTCACTTAAAATTGTTGGCAAACTTCACGTGATCACTCTTGTAAGTACTTGATGTCTTTCTAGAAATAATTTTAATTAGAAAAATATCAGGGAAACCAATGCCAACAACCGAATCATCCGATTCGCGCAAAAAAATGAATGAATGATGCTCAACAGCATCGCTATCCTTGCTCTATGGAAGCATCCATTAAACGTGCATTTAGCAATGGAAACTGCAGTTGCAATGTCGAGCATCATCCGCATCGCTATTCTCACTTCCAACATGTATTTGTTTGCCAAACGTAGAGACAAAAAATTCTGATGTGAACTCATTTAGGACCCCCCCCCAGGGTCTTGTTATCCAGGTAAGTCTGATTGGTTCATTAACAAATGATTGAAAAAATAAAAAACTTTACATACACACACACACACATATATATATATATATATATATATAATTATTTCCACAGCCAAACAACGTCGTAGCCTACAAGAGCAAACGAACCGGAAGTCCAAGACTCGAGTTTTGCCCTTATTTGGGCTCATCAGTTAGACATATCCGAACTCGGGATTTGAAACCCAAGCCTCTTGCATGCAAGGCAAGCGCTCTGCCAACTGAGCAAACGCCCCGCAAGTAAGAAATTCTATTAACTAACACAGATCAAACAAACTGCGGTGAAATCCGACTGTGGAATGCACTTACTTCATCTCGACAAGGAACGAGGTCATCCAACCAGCTAATAACCCCGAGCCGATGTCTCACAAGTAGGAATTTTCAACTCGCAAGGATGATGCCATCCAGCAATGTTAACCTAGCAAAGAATTAGTAATGGAATTTTCAGAATGTGAGGAATTATGTATATATATATATATGTATATATAAAAGGCAAAAGTGGTGCATGTTTTTGTATGTCCAGCAAAGGCTTGGGGAGGGGGGTTCTCCGGGGGGGGGGTACTATTTTTTTAGAACTTTTTATATACTCCCTAGATCATAATATCTACGATTCGCGAACGGACATCGTGTCTACATTTATTTTGAGCGACTTTTATAAAATTCATGCTATTCTGTCCTTTCGCATGTTTGTTGGTCTTTTTTGTACTAATAAAGCAAAACTAATAGTAGCGAAAGTCATTCGCTGGCCTTCTCGACTGGGACTTCCAGAAAAGCCATTAGCTTTGATCAATGTGGGGAAAACCCTTCATATCAGACAATTGCTATTCATTTGGAGAGCTGCCCCTTTTTTTTTGGGGGGGGGGAGAGCTGGTTTTCCCCAACATCGTGGGGAAGCAAAATACGGCAGAAACTGGCCTGCAGCCAACCTTCATTTCTGCACCTGTGTGAACTCATGCACTTTACCAAGTCAACTTTTTAATCGTTAAATTTGAACGCTTCTCACTTCCTATGGCCTCGTAGCGGTAATATGTCGCGTTTTCTTTCATTTTCTTTTCCGCCTCGCGTCATCGCGTCACGGGTTCGAGCCTGCCTGACTACCAACACTTTTTTTTTTCTCTTACATCTCCAGAGACCCGGGCAACGCCGGGTACCCCCCCCTCGCTAGTATAATTATATATATATGCACCCTCCTAAATGTTAAAGTTTCCAAGTTTTAAATAAATTCAAATAAACCGTTTTATTATTTTATTTGTTTTTCTAATGATGACTACAGCTGACTATTCAGCAACGTTCACTGCATGACGCCATCTTTCTTTGTTCTTATTGTGACACTTTATAGTGCTGATCCTGCAAGTGGTTGGTAACCTTCTCATGAGTAAAGAAAACAGTAATATTCTCTCCGTTTGAGAGAGAGGGAGAGAAGCGAACATGATCGACTTTTAAAAGACACCACACTCTGTTCTTTCTGCTACACCGAACAGTGACTTCCTGCGACCAACCATTTTTCTTGGAAATGTCAAACAAGAGAAACTGCGAAACCTTTTCGATTAAAAGAGTCTCAATATTTTTACTTTGAAAAGTAACAAGGATGAAGATTGGTGCCTTGACATTTTACGACAAATCTGACCTTTTTATTATCTACCTTTCCCTTTGTGTAGATTAGAATATGTATTTTCTTGTCAGTCATTGTAGCTGGTTGCTTTTTGACCTATTGTCCTCAACGTTGCTATTTGTGTGTGTGTGTGTGTGTGTGTGTGTGTGTGTGTGTGTGTGTTTGTGTTTTGGCCACTTTGTTTTCCTGCCATTCCAATCATGGGGACACTTACTATGTCTATCCACACTGTTGAGTTGTAAATGATGAAACAGTTGTCTTATATATATATATATATGGTGGATTCTCTCATCGAAGACGATGAATGAGGGTTCAGTATGCAATCTTCAGCAGCTCCCAAGCTCTGTGACATCACATGCGTAATTGCAATCCTGTAGATGTCCGGCACACTCCTCCGCAGATGGTGAACTTTCATATGCTCGTAGGTCAAAGATGCCTTCTCGAGTGAACAGATAACCCTGCTTTGCTGCATGCTCTGAAACCACAATGGCATACATATTCATTTTTAGCTGGATTTTTCTTGTGTTTTGCCTTCATATTTGCATGAAGGGCGTCCCTATGACAAAGGCGGTTATGTTCAAATTCTTTGGTCCCCAGGAAATACATCTTCCTCCATTTTCTGCGATCCCCTGCTGCTCTCTCCCAGGAACTCAGAGAAATTCCACAACGTTTCAGGTTGTCTTTTAGTTTATCTTTGTAACGAAGCAGGGCACACCCTTTTGGATGGCAAGAATTTGTCAGTTGCCCATAAAAAATTTGCTTAGGAACTCTTGAGTCATCCATTCTTACAAGATGACCCAACCACCGCATTTGTATCCTGATCAAAAATGATTCAATACCAGTGATTTCACATCTCTCCAGTAATTCACTATTCGGAACACAATCCTGCCATCCAACATTGCAGATAAAACGCAGACATCTCATATGGAAGGAGTCAAGCTGATTTATATGCTTGCGGTACAAGGTTCACGTTTCGGCACCATACAGAAGAGTAGGTAGAACAACAGATTTGTAGACTGCCACCTTTACTTTTAGAGACACACATATATATATATATATATATAATTTTCAAAATGTGAGAGATTATATTTAATTATTTCCGCAGCCCAAAGAACACCACAGCCAGATGAAGTAGGTCTTGTTGATCTGTGTTGCTTAATAGAATTTCTTGTGTGCGCGGCGTTTGCTCAGTAAGTAAGTGCTTGCCTCGCATGCAGAAGGCTCGGGTTTCAAATCCCGGGTGTGGATATGTCTGACTGATGAGCCCAAATGAGGACGAAACTCGAGTCTTAGACTTCCGATTCGTTGGCTGGCATGGCTCTTTTGGGCTGCGGTGTTCTTTGGGCTGTGGAAATAATTATATATATATATATATATCCTGACCAGCAGTAATCGTGACACCCTGCACTGATGATTCCCGAAAAGATGAAACACTATTGTCTGTAGGTATTCAAAAAAAATATATATATAGTAATATAGTAATTAATTAATGATGTAATACATTTGGCATTTTGTATAATTGAAAATAAACATTGCCTAGAAACAGTTGAAATGACTTGGATATCATTGCATGTACTTTTTATTTTGAATATGATTTACATTTAAACTTTAAAATGTGTGTGTGTGTATATATTATAATGCGTGTCAACAGATGCTCCTTTTCACGAGTATTATTGCGGAAATAAATAACAAAAACAAGTACAGATCACTGTAACTCACTGCTTATTAAATTATTTTATTCCTGGGTATGACGTAAAACTACATCTGGCAACGAGGCCCTGGTGCGGGAACTCCAAGGTTTTGGAGAGAATGTCACTACCTCTTAGTCGTTGCAGTGCTGGGTCACCTTTAGGCAAGGTGTAGTACCCACTAGCTCCCCTATTTAGGGTCACAAAAATCCAAGCCTGGTCAACAATGCTCTTGGCGGATGAGGAAGGAATCCCAACTGCTTGTGCAGTGGATGAACCAGCACCGCAGTGCTGACCCAGTCAACAAGGGGTGATGTACAACTCAACTCGGATCTGCCTCAGCCATCGGATGCGGCTGATTGCATGTGTGCAGACTGTCCTGGCCTGTCTACTTAGTTTGATGCACCCTATAACAAAGGTTCATACAAAATGTCAACCACATAGACCCAGTAGTTTCTGGAAAAAAATGTGTGTGTGTGTCTATCCTATTCTTTACCAGAATTAACAACAACGGCCCCATTCAGTATTGTCAGATTACGGATAACAACTTAACGGTGCCTGCATATGAAATCATTGTGGCAAGAGTTACACTATCTCTAACCACACTTCTCCTGATTTGGCACAGTTGCAAGTATATAGGATAACTGGAAACTATACCGAGATAAGCAGAGAATACATACTGGGCCTAGTGTTCCCAAATGGTTACCCATCTGGTATTGGCTAGGTTCATCGTTGCTTAACTTCAGTGGTCTTGCAAAAAAACGGTGTATTAACGTGATGGTACTGTATACTAGAATTATCAGTCACCATAATGCTACATTTACTGCAGGGTCCGTCCTATTTAATATTTCCCTAAATAATTAAAAATTTAATTGTTAATATTATTAAATATGTTTTATCGCATTTTAGGCAAGGCCATTTTTTTTTAATTGTGGAGGATAACATTCGTATGAAAATGGAATTACCTTAGTGCCTTATTTCTGTGCATTTTTATAAATTAACTAACTTGCTGTGACTCAAAAAAATCCAAAAAAGACAAAATGCATGTTTATCTCTATATCTGCTCAGAAAATGGAGCAACAAAATATATTGTGTATCCACAAATACTGGGAAATTAACTCAGTACTTGTGGATACACAATGTTTTTTGTTATTCCATTTTCTGAGCTGATATAGAGATAGGTAGGGCTATGACAACAGCATATTCTTTTCATTGTTTTGACTCGACTGTGTGTATCCGTTGGTATCATATGTTTTTATATATACATATTGATGTGGTTCTCGGTTGATTAACTGTGTCGGATATATAATCGAGAGTCAAAACAACAAAAAGAATATTCTGTTGTCATAGCTCTAGTGATAACGTACGTACAAATATGAAATTATCTTAGCATATTATTTGTTCTGCAGTTTACAATATTCAACCTTTTGAATTCGGTTCAACGAAAGACTCGGCATTAATAGGGTGATAGGTGTTGTAAATAGGGTGATTTATTTATTTATTTTTTGTTTTGTTTTAATTGGAATAAATTTTGGTAAATGTATCACTTTTTACCGCCTCGATGCAAATATGGGTGAGTTGAATTCAGCAGGTTGGTTGGTTGTTTGGTTGTTTTTGTTTTACGGCATATCAAACCTTTTCGGGTTATTTGATACCGCATCCAAAGATTTTGAAGAAAATTTTTTTTTAATAGAATATATTTGTTGTTTTCAAGTCGGTTTCTATTTAACCCATAGTTGGGACCCTAACAGGTACTACCACTCCGAGTCAGAGTGAACCTGGGAGCAATGGTAATTAAAGGGTGGCTCCACACTCCCCAAAGCCCACAAGCTGGGGCCTCACCACTGGATATAGTTTAAGCTCATATCCAGGACCCCCATTGAGGGACTTTTACCCTCTGCAGGGGGGCAGTTGGCGTATTCTAATGCCCCACAGACAGGACCGAATTCAGCATGTGATTAATTGTATTGTTATAGGACACCAACATGCAAAGACCAATAATTCCACTCTCGCATATGACGATGTCATGTGTTTCTTTGTGATACTGCAATGAGAACATGGTGAAGTATGATTGACATGAGCCACTTGGTGGACTCAATTAATGTGCTCTGCTTTTATGGCTAGAGCTAAGACCAAGAGTTTTTTAAAAAATTTTTACTATAGTGTCACTGCTTATCAAGGCCTTGAGGTCTTGGATATGACCTTAAACTATATCCAGTGATGAGGCCCCAGCTTGTGGGCTTTGGGGAGTGTGGAGCCACCCTTTAATTGCCATTGCTCCCAGGTCCACTCTGACCCGGAGTGGTAGTACCTGTTAGGGTCCCAACTATGGGTTAAATAGAAACCGATTTGAAAACAACAAATATATTCTTTGAAAAAATTTTCTTAAATCTTTGGATGCTGCATTAAATAACCCGAAAAGGGTTGATATGTTGTAAAACAAAACCAACCAACCAACCAAGGCCTTGAGGCTACTGAAGGATAAGGGTTAATGGGTGTAAGATGAGACAACATCGTGCTGATAGGTGATGGTGGAAATTGGGCAGGTGTTGATTCATTTTCGAAGACACCTCATCAAGAATTTGTTTACATTGTACTTGAAAACGGCTATGTTGCAATCAGCTGAGAAGCACCTCTGCGGTATTTTGTTCCACAAACGAGCGATTCTGTAAAAAATACTTTGGTCATGGAATTTTTGCTTAGTTTTATACACAGAAAGTAAGGGAAATTACTGATAGTGTTCGTAGATAGGGAGAGGGGGTGACATAGAGTGAAGCTCAGTCGAGCACCTGCCATGAAAAAATTGATAAAGCAGTGATATGCTTATACAACGTCCCTTCTGTGAGAAAGAGGTAGCATTGAGGAGAAAAAGGACATTGCCCACTAGATTTCGAAGTAGGTTTTGTACCCTGTCCAGGCAGGGAAGAGTGCTCTGGGCAGGTCCTCTCCAGATATGCCATCTTAGGGCGCATTTGACTCTTATAAACCGGTAGAGGATTGCTTCTGGAGCGGTAGAATGATCCAACCCCTTTTTCCGGCGACTTTGATAACAGATTTGTACGTGTTCCATTTCAGATCAGTAGTTTTCTAAAGGGAAACTATGAGTCATCACCAAGCGATTGCCGTGATGATTAACATGAACACGTTGAAAAAAAATAAAATATGAGAAGATTTGGTTTTCAAATTTAGATAATTTTTATGAATGTTCCGTTTTGTTCTCAAGACGCAAACGGCACAAGCCAATCCTATGAAGATAAATTTGAAACTCTTTACGTCTTTCTTCTTTTCACAGCTTAATAAAACTTACAAACACACATGTGAACACAATCGTGTAGAAACGTGTTTGTAGATATAAATATAAACGTGGATGTTTACAAATAGCCATCCACAAGTTGCCACCCGAACAAAACTAGAACACCCCCACACACACACACGCACACTTTGGTGGGGAACAGTTACTACACAATGCAGCACAATGTAGCGTGTACATATCCCCACTGAAAGATCTGTAAAAAGCTGAATATCCAGTTATCCAGTATAGCAGCAAGTCTTGGGAGCGTATAGCAGAAAGAACATCCCTTACGACTATGAAATTTTTTGGTCTACAGACATGAAACTTTATATATAGGGTATTCGAACTCATGAGAAACTTTATATTTGGGTTTTAGCCCAGGAAAATAGGTACAAAAGTGTGAAAATTAAAAAAAAAAAAAAAAAAAAAAAATGGAATTTGCCATGTGAAGGTCAAGCGACGGCATTACGAATATGCATGCATAATGTAATAACTATTGGTTCATGTTTTAATTTTTAGTCTTGCAGCAAACATGTCTTCATAGCCCAGTAAAAAGAAAAAGTAAATCATAAGCTAAACGTTTTGGTTTCGATTCTCAGTCATGGCACATGAGTTATTTTTTTTTTAACTTTTAAAATCATTACTATATATTGGGTTCAGTATAATATATATATATATATATATATATATATATATATATATATATATATATTAGTATTGGGACGATTAATCGGAATCGGGAATCGGAATATTTGAGAGTATCGGAATCGGAAAAATTTGTATCGATTTTCTAATGCCCAAACGATTCTTTTAATTGTCTCTTTTATTTTATTTTGTTTAAAGCAAATTTTTCCATTGCTAGTAATAATGATAAAATAATAAATATTTATTGATTTTAAACCACTAGTGAAGTTAAAATCGATAGATCACCCCCCCACACACACACACAAGTATATTTTTACGTTTAGGAAAATATCTGCACATTTAACACGTGTGTTTTTATGGTAATCGGAGAAAAAATACAACTATATAGTTAAATATTTAGATATTTATAAAGAATCGGAATTGGTAATTGTGTCGGAATCTGGAATGTTGTCTGGAATCGGGAAAAATATTGGAATCGTCCCATCGCTAATATATATTAATGTACCTATTTACTATGCCTCCCCACGGGACAGAGTTAGACACCAGGGTCGTTTTTTAACGTGGAGGAAAAGGTACAAAAATAAAAAATTGTCCCAGTCGTGAAGGATTTCTCCTCCACCGAAAGAGAACAAGAAATCGAAGTGCAGCATCTGATGAACAGATAGTATTTATTTGCTCCCCCACCGAGCAAATTAGGCACAAGGCCGATTTTTAATGTGAGGAGTGAAGGGGAAATGGGGACCAACTCCCCGGGGAGTAGGGGAGCTGGATAGTGACAATTGGTATGAAGGGTTGCCCCTACATTGACCAAGGTCTTATATGTGGGGTCGCCCCCACATCTGGTCTTTGCTTACAGTATCTGCCGGAACAGATACTACACTTTGATTTTGGACAAAAGGCCAAGTAGAGTCTGTATATTAATGTATAAGCCCCATGACTGCACACACGTATAATCTTTGTTTACTTGAAGAAAATAAAGTAACAAACTAACTTTGTTTTCATTTCACTTCGATTTTTATGAAAAGTTTTAGAATTGCAGAAAAAAATCTAAGGTCGTTCGCCATTCTTACTCACCTTCCATATTTGACACCTCAATGCAACACTTAGTAACCTTCCTTTTAATATATACGTTTTTACTTATATACTTTACAATGAGGTGTGTGTTTTTCATGCTCTTTACATGTACGTATCTATTGGTACCTTTTTATTTGTGTGCGTGTATTTACAAGTAGGTGATCTGATGAACTACAAGCCCTTGTAACTCTCCGACGTAAATACCCCCCCCCGACAAACTCGACAAGCAGCAAAGTTCCACCCCTACAAATCTTCCAGATGCCAGAAAGCCCTCTACTCTAATAGTTTCTACCCTCGAACTGCTAGACTTTGGATTTCCACTCCGGATCCCCGCTTCCCTGACTGTTCTGATATGCAGAAGTTCAAGTATAATGTAAACAGACATCTTGCTGCTCAACTCCCTACATACTATCCCGGCAAATTATGCCCCAGATAGTGGTCCACTACATCAAAGTGGTACTGTGCCTTGTTTGGGGTGAAAATATATATATATATATATATATATATATATAATTGACTAGCAGAGGAGGGGGCGCCCGGTTTTCCTCGGGGGTAAAATATGCTTAAATATGATATTTTAATTAGTCCAGATTTTGTATATATTATTATAGACTCATGATTTGAAAAGTAAAAAAAAAAAAAAAAAGGAAAAAGTATTTGGTTGCCATCAGGTAGAATTGAAACCGAAACTGTAGCATATGAACTGATTAAAAATTAAAAATAAACTAAGATAAACGTACAAAATGTTTAACGACTTTTTTTACCCATTTTTGATCCCTTAACAACAACACACATTATGAACTGATTAAAAATTAAAAATAAACTAAGATAAATGTACAACATGTTTAATGATTTTTCTAATTTTGACACCTTTGTGACCCCTTAAAAACAATTTTAACCGGTTAAAGACCCATAAAAGAACGGTCTATAAAAAGTCCAATCATTTGAGGCCCCTAGCGACTTTCAGTTTCGGAGGAGATAGAATTTGAAAATATGGAAACACAGATAGACATATGGCCGTTTATATATTATATTAAATTCAGGTATATTGTTACCATGAATTAAAACCAATATTTCTTCAAAAGTGCTCGATACGGGTGTAGAGCTTTTATATAATTAAAACTATATAAACATTGTAAGCAGTTTACGCAGATCGATCAACGTTTCAACATTTCTTCCGGACTCCAACTTACGAGGAAACATGAAAATGTTGAAACATTGATCAGTCCATGTAGACTACTTAAAAAGGAAGATGTTGTAGTTTGTTTGAATCATTGTGTGTGGTATGTAAGGTTTTTTTTTTTTTACATGGAGTTCACCACTTATCAAGGCCCAATGTCCACTCAGGGATAAGGGTTATTGTGTGTACAGTAATCAAAGGGATAGTGTAGCAATAGTATTGGAGAATTGGTAAGGTGTCATTACTTAGGGGGGGCGGTTCATCAGGAATTTGTTTGTGTTGGACTTGAAGACATCCAGGTTGAAGTCGGGAGGGAAACAGGCAAGCGTAACAGAGTTCCACAGGCGTGCAGTTCTAAGAAAGAAGCTTTGTTCATGGTATCTACGTTTTGATTTAAGCACAGATAGGGAGCGGGGAAAATTATTGATGGTGGTTTCAGCTATTTAAAGATTTTAGTATTAAAGTATTTTTAGACAATGCAGTTTTGTAGAAAAAATACAGTTTAGTACTTTGAACATAACCCCACGATACCATCCTTGTTCAGCAACATTATGTAGGTCAATAAATAATTCATAATTGAAAATTATTGAAATTCTAATATTGTCTTTATTCTTTTTTATCTTGTCTTGTACCCAATTTTTTTTCTATAAGACTGCATTGTCATAGCCTTCAAACACAATTCACACAGCTACATAGCTAGAAAATGGGGCTATTAAGCCTGACATAATGATATGGGACAAGAAGTAGAAAGTGGCAACCCTAGTTGAAGTAAGCATCTCTAATGATGCTGCATTAAACGGAGCAGAGAGGGAGAAAATAACCAAGTACCAAGAACTAGTGTACAACATGAAAAGAAGCTGGAATCTTAAGAAGGTATCAATCATACAAGTCATTATAGGAGCAACCGGGCTAATGAAAAAGAATTTCAAAAACTACCTGACGACTATACGCGGTGAACGAAGTGCAAAAGAAATACAAACAATAGCACGTAAAGGGACGGTTACAATTTTAAGGAGATCTCTTGGTTGGGAGAATGTTTGGCATCCGGTAGAATGCCCCATCCCCAGGAAA
The DNA here is from genome assembly GCF_053919585.1 of Euprymna scolopes. Classification (NCBI taxonomy): domain Eukaryota; kingdom Metazoa; phylum Mollusca; class Cephalopoda; order Sepiida; family Sepiolidae; genus Euprymna; species Euprymna scolopes. Next base: position 63,477,300 of record NC_136507.1, read on the forward strand.
AATACAATAAGAAAATTAAAACAAAGAGACAAAATATATAAGTGAGGGCGAAACCGGTCGGCTGGCCTCCCCCATTAATTTTTGTTTTTTCATTTCCCACTTTTAATCATGAACATTAAAACGGATCTTCCTGTCATGATTGCAACATATATATATATATATATATATATATATATATATATATACACACACACACACACACACACGCAAGTATGTATTTAATTTCATGTATCCACGTAAAACCTTATAAGGAAATATAATCATGTACATGTTAAAATAAGGTCACCCATTAATTCAACACTTCAAAATAATGGAAGTAAAACTCAGCTGAATCTTTGTCTGAGAGAAACCCTGATTTTGACTAATGGTAAGGGAATAACAACGAATCTTATTTGTTAGCTAGCTAGGCTAAACAGCGTGTGTGTATACATACATACATACATATATATATATATACATATATATATATATATATATATATATATATATATATATAAACGAGGTAACACAAATTCCATACATTTTAGCCTGACGATTCCCGATGGGGATGAAACGTGGAGGCTTCTGCGTAGCTTAACTATCATATATATATTTTCATAACTTAGTGATTGATATATATATATATATATATATATATATATATATATATATATATACGAACTCTTCAGTTTATTCTGTGGATATGTATATACATTCATATATTTGTTTTACTCAAAGGAAGTTGAGAGAAATAAATTCTACTTCCTGTTATAATGGCGGTTTTGTGTATGTCCATAACAGAAACATCACAACGTTTCTAAAAAAAAAAAATTTTTTTAAAACAGACAAAAAGAAAAACTCTCCGTGTTTATTCTTAATTCAGAAAAATTGAGATGCCTTGCCGCATTTTTAATAGTACAACTGCTGTTCCTATCTACGTCTAGTCCAGAATATACTTTATTGAAAACAAACTCTGTCATTTACCACTTGGTGTTCGCGCACAATGCTTATTTTGTGCTCGGCACCATTCAGAGACACATGCTGCTTTTATTCTGATTACATCCTTGTTTGCACGTCTTCCGCTGCCAGTTCCATTTTCTGCTTACCATTTCCCAAGACTCTTCAGTCGACCTCTTTTGCTCCTCGTCATTACTACCACTCAACCACTGTACTTCTTTGTTCTCAGACCTTGCAGTCTTATAATACCCCATACCATTTTTCAATATTCACGTATTTTTTTTTCGTCCTCATCTTATCTCTCAAGGTCATAATTTAATTCCTTTTTTTGGGGGGGGGTTAACTATCGATAGCTAAAAATTCGGTACTAGTGCAGAGAGTAATCCGGGCGTAAATAATAACGTCATTATTTAAAAAGCCATTGTTAACATGGGGAGAGGAGGGTGTTTTGTGCCTATTCTGCACTTTAACCTTACAATTGAATAAAAAAAACATATAAAACTTTAATTAAACTTGAAAATACGATTTAAAAAATAGCGTGGATCACTCTCTGCACTAGCACCAAAATTTCTAATAGCCATACTAAAACTGTTGAGGTAGAAAACCGGAAATAGTTAGATAATCTAATATATAAACGGCTACATTTCGGTCTGTCTGTCTGTCTCCATATTTTCAAACTCTATCTCTCCCGAAACTAAATGTCCCAGAGCGATTGGATTTTTACAGGCCGTTCTTATATGGTTTTTTAGCCCGTTAAAATAGTTTTTAAGGGGGTCAAAAATGGATCAAAATTGGAAAAATTGTTAAAAGATTTGTACATTCATCTTAATTTTAAATTTTTAGTTGGTTTATATGCGTGTCATGTTGGTACAGTGATAACGTCACCAGCTCAAAACGCTACAGTTTCGGTTTCGATTCTAGCTGATGGCACCTAAATACATTTTTTTTTACTTTTGAAAATCACGACTCTTATAATAATATATACGAAATCTGGACAAATAAAAATATCATATTTAAGCATATTTTATGTCCGGGCAAACCGCGCCCCCCCCCACTAGTCTGTTGTAATATTAATCTGAATTAATCAACGTTTGTTTGCCTAAGGCTTTCATTCATATATTTAATCATACAAACATACATTAAAATAATCTTGGCCTTCTGGCTAGGAACAAAGTGTAGTATCTGTCCTAATACCACACTTCACTTTTTATGTCCTTGGTTAGTGGAGCACTTCTAGACTGACAATTTTTTATTTTTGTTCCTATCCAGAGTGCCCCTGGCCCTGTCGGTGGGGCATTAGAATATGCTGACTGCCCCCCTGCAGAGGGTAAAAGTCCCTCAATGGGGGTCCTGGATATGACCTTAAACTATATCCAGTGGTGAGGCCCCAGCTTGTGGGCTTTGGGGAGTGTGGAGCCACCCTTTAATTACCATTGCTCCCAGGTCCACTCTGACCCGGAGTGGTAGTACCTGTTAGGGTCCCAACTATGGGTTAAATAGAAACCGACGTGAAAACAACAAATATATTCTATTAAAAAAAATTTTTCTTCAAAATCTTTGGATTCGGCATTAAATAACCCAAAAAGGGTTGATATGCCGTCAAACAAAAACAACCAACCAACCAACCAGAGTGCCCCTTTGGCGGAACTGGATTTTCCCCACATTAAAAATCAACATTGTGTCTAACTTTGCCCTCGTGGGAAGGCATGTAATTAGGTACATCAAAATAGTTTTCAGCTTGAGGATGGCTTCATGTTTGTAAACATTTTTTTTATTTTAACTCACCAAGAGACTTACTAAGTTACTGATGAAAGTGTAGTATCTGCTCTGATGCTACACTTGAGTTAATTCTGTCCTTAGTGAAGGAGAAACCTTTCTAGACTAAAGCAATTTTTATTTTTGGGCCCTAATCCAGAGTGCCCCTTTTTATGCAGATGGATATTCCCCCACATTAAAAACGACCTTGTGTTACATTTTTCTCTTGTGGAGAACAAATAAATAAGAGTTACTGTCTATCACTCTCTTCCCCCATGTATACCGATGTGGCTACTTATGTTATAATAGTAAAACTGAGTTAATAAACGTTCGTTTCCCCTAAGGCTTTTTTATTCTCCCTATATATTTTAATCACACTACATTAATACATTACAATCAAAAGGGAATATTACCACAAGCAGAAATACTATTTAACTCTTAGTTTGAAAAGAAAACAGATATATAGTGAGCAGAAAGTGGTTTATTTTGTTCTTTTATTTTTTCATAATTTATTGATTTTATAAATTCATTTTTCTTGATTCAAGCTCAATGGGTGGCCTAATGGGTTACATTATTATTTTTTTAGTATCTATATCTAAAAGTGAAATTGTGTGTGTGTGTGTGTGTGTGTGTGTGTGTGTGTGCACACATTTCCCTACCAAACTACTGTCATTTTTCAGTCTACAGACTCGAGATTTGACATAAGGGGTATTGAGATTTGGGAAAATTTTTTTAATTAGTTTTCGGCCATCAAGGGGGCAAAGTTGATTTGAGCTTTGAAAACTTTACCAAACTCTACCAATTTTGAGTCAAAACACTTGAAATTTTAGATGTAGGTTACTTGGACATGGATCAAACTTTTAATTTGATTTGAGCTCAAAACAAATGTTAAGGGATCAAAATTGGAGTCAAAGTAAAAAAAAAAATTGACCCCTGCAGTCTACCAATTTACTTAGCCAATTTTTGGTCTAAACATTTGAAATTTTACATAATGTATTCAGACATAGGACAAGCAGCTTTTTAATCGGTTTTTAGCCGAAAATTTGTCTGCCAATGAGTCAAAGTTCAAAAGATTTGACCTTTGCGTTCTTTAGCAAACTATTCAGCCAATTTTTGGTCTAAACATTTTAATTTTTACATAAAGAATATTCAAACATGCAGCAAGCTTTTTAATCAGTTTTTTGGGGGGAAATTTGTCTGTCAAGGGGTCAAAGTTGAAAGAGTTGAACTCTTCCACTAATTTTGGGGTCTAAACACTTGAAATTTTAGATGTAGGTTACCTGAACATGAGTCAAATTTTTTAATATGTATACATATGCACATACAGTTATGAACAGTACATAGGGCCTGAGCAAAGGCGGGCTGAACTCCTAGTCTATATATAAAACACATGTAACTTCATATTATTTAGATACGTCAGATTACTGGTCTCACTTTGAGTGTCATATTCGCAACGTTTCAGTTGGTGTAACCTCTGACGTTCTTTAGGTGTATCTTGTCAAACTCGAGAATGTTTCTGCCAAACTCAAGGAATTTGCACAGAATTTCAACCGGAACCCGTTATTTACTTCATAGGAGTAGCATGCTCTCGTTCCGGCAGCCATGATTGGATAGAAGTGCTAAGTAATTTGCAATTGTATTTTTCGATCATTGAAGATTGAACCTTCAACCTTTAAGAGAATATCACTTTAGAATTCAATGTTTCAAGTACTCTAACCACTGCTCCACGGGTTCTTGCGCAGCGGTTAATGGCACCCAAGATGAATGCAGTAGTTCAAAATGCACAAATAATATGAAAACCAATCTTCGTCTCAAAAATTCGAGACATGTAACTGCGTTTGTGTGTGTGTGTGAGTGTATATATATATATATATATATATATATATATAACTGCGTTTGTGTGTGTGTGAGTGTATATATATATATGTAACTGCATTTGTGTGAGTGTGTGTATATATATATATATATATATATATATATATATATATATATATATATATATATATATATGATGAAAATGATGGAAATAGTATTCCGACAAAATAGAGAAAATAAAAAGGAACAAACCGTATTATGTGTTCATCAACGTTTCGCCTTTATTTCGAGACTTCCTCTGGATGAATGAGATTAAGAAACAAAAAATACCAGTACAAAATAGTTGAAAATGTTTCACGTGCACAGTGTGACGCAGTTCTATTTCAGAGAAACGGAAAAAAGACGTTGGGAATTTAAAAAGGAGGGGGAGGGCTGGCGCTGTTAAAGGGAAGGAAATTTTAGTGATGTCATATAGTCGTTAATATAATTTTAAAACAGCGCCAGTCCTCCCCTTCCTTTTTGAATTTCCAACGTCTTTTTTCCGTTTCTCTGAAATAGAACTGCGTCACACTGTGCACGTGAAACATTTTCAAATATTTTGCACTGGTATTTTTTGTTTCTTAATCTCATTCATCCAGAAGAAGTCTCGAAATAAAGACAAAACGTTGATGAACACATAATACAGTTTGTTCCTTTTTATTTTCTCTCTCTCTCTCTCTCTCTCTCTATATATATATATATATATATATATATATATATATATATATATATATATATAGTCATCTACATACAGTACTGTTTCGCTGTTTCACAGCTCATCAGTGGAGCTAAACAAGCAACTACCTCAAGCTAGGATCGAAACCCGACCACCCAAACGACAGTTGGAGCTTCTAATCATTGTGCTACTTGGCTGCTGCTATCCATCCATCCATAGCCCTTGAGCCCCTGGAGGGGCATAGGCCATCTACAACTTTTGTAGATGTTTTTGTAGCGAGGAGTTCTTTTTACAGGGTGAGGGTGCTGGCCCCACACCCAACCTTCCCAGAAGGTACATGCAACACCTAGCCTTCCCAAATGGTCACCCATCTGGTACTGGCCAGGCTCAATGTTGCTTAACTACGGTGATCTGGCAATCAACATGTTTGTGCCTTACATGGCTGCTGCTATACGGGCAGTGAATTAACAATGTTATATATATGTGTGTGTGTGCGGTAAGAAAATGAGATGGTCTGATCGCCTCAGATGAATTGCAACAATAAAGTAATATTTGATTTTGCTTTTTTGCCAAAAACTTTAACATTTTACTCATTTCAAAATAAATTGTTCCCAAATTGAATATACCATCATACACAGGATTCTGTTCTTCCATCGTCTGAAATAGTTTTAAAAATCTACTCTTAGCATTTCTTTTTGTTCATCATATTCGCCTTGATGTCTGTTTTAGATAGTGGCATCTGGTGGTCGGCCTTTAAAAACCTGTTCCACCTATACTAGAACATTTGAGGTTACAGGGTTGTTAAGGGAAAGCCAAAGAAGCTTATTTTAATGTAATTTTAATGTAATTTTAATACACATCTCATTGTTACAATTTTGAATTAATTAATTTTAAAAATTGTTGTGTGTTTTATTTATTAAAACCTATTTAGCTGAGAATTATTTTTGCATTAAGAAGAAAACGATTAGTTGGGTTAGATAAGGATGGAGCTATTTTTGTTTTGGGTTGGGTTAGAATTAGGTTAGGACTATTTTGGGGGTTAGGTTGGGATTGGGTTAGAGCTATTTTTATTTTGGGTGTAGTTGAGGGTGAGGATTAGGTTAAGGCTATTTTTGTTTTGGGTTGGATTAGGATTAGATTTGGGTTAGATTGAGGTTAAGGCTTTTTGGGGAGTTGGGTTAGGTTGGAGTTAGTTTTGAATTCGGTCTGGGTTATGGTAGCGTTTTAAAATTCATTATCCTCTGAACATTTTCTTCTTTCATTCAGACGAAAAAGGATTTAGCATGATGGCTGGCGGAAATTCAATAGCCTGTACTAATATGCTTTTAAATTCATTATAGGTTTGATCATTTTAATATTTTACATTATCTTTAGTTGTCGTCTGCCAGAAACTTTTTTTTTTTTTCAGTTTGCAATTCGAAAAAAAAAAAAGAAGTTTGGTCTCTGGCCAATTTCAAAACTCTGCTTTAGCAAAAGCTGGTTTAATTTGTTTACAATTCTATAGAAGTACTTTCATTTTCATTGCTAAATGTGTGAAATAAATGAATGCATTTTAAGAATGAACCGGTTTTTATTAAAAAAAAAAAAGAAAAATCTTTGACCGATTCAACCAATCCCACCCAAATGCCAACAAGCGTATATTACACACACGCACACACAGTTGCACTGTCTGCCTCCTTTCATACTTTCCTTCTGGCATTGGATTTTATTTTTAACACAGTTTTATTTATCAAAATATTCAACCGAGCCACCATACTCGGTTAAGCCTTCAGGCAGTTTAAAGTGAGAAATATGTTCTTCCTGTTGTTGATAAACAAATCTCATTTACTCCATTAAAAGTACAGGAAAAAAAACAAGATGTCTGCAAGCCAAAATGAATCGAAAGCCTATTTTATCTATGTATCTAAGAATATATAGTTAGAATTATGTTTGGAAATGTATGAATCATACACACACACACACACACACACACACACACACACACACACACATATATATATACTATTATAAAACAAAGAATCCCCAAAGTTAAGCAACGATGAGTCTGGCCAGTACCAGATGGGTGACCATTTGGGAAGGCTACATGCTGTCTGTACTGTCCCGAGATGTAATAATTTCCAAGTTTGTATCTGGTATCTGTGAGCGCATTTAATTCACTAGGAGATATGCCCCCTTAGTTTTCACACACAAGTGACCTTATCTGTGTATATGCAGAACGGTCTCTGCCAAACTCTTCTCTTAGTTTTTGGTCTGCAGACTTGAAACTTTATATATAAGAAATTTGAACCTGTGGAATAACTTTGATTCAGAGTTTTCCCGGAAAATCCGTTCTGTTACTTTTTTACTCATATCATGTTTAATGTTTGTGCAAAATTTCAAAAAATTCCAAGACGTAATTATTGAGAAAGGTGCAGACAAACAAACGGACAAGGGTGAATTTACAGGTCCACCCTCCTTTTTTCGGGTCGCCAAATATTTTTCCAGTTTTTTTTTTTTTTTTTTTTTTTTTTTAATGAAATTTTTATTTGGCAAAAGTTCTTGCATCGACCTCATAATATGGTAAAGGATATTTTACATTTCTTTTTTTATAACTTTGGGAATATCAGCGAGCATCTCGGTATGTATTTTGTTTTTACTTTATATAATCACCACTCATCAAGGCCCAGTTACTATATGAAGTGTAAAAAAAAAAAACCATTGAAATGCTTTCTGAAATTTACAAATTTAGAGAAAATAATTTTATATATATACTAAATCTTTCCATGATGAGGCAAAGATGATCTGACAACTTGGAACCGGAAGACTTTTGGTCAAACGACGTGGCCACTTGACAGGTTTATTTCATGAAATTATTCGTTCATTAAATGTTTCTCTCAGTAAATTGACTGTATTGCATGCTGTGTGGTATGCGATTCTCTCCCGCTGGAGCCACATGATGAATTATTGAACAAAGCTGAACTCAAAATAACCAATAGTTGCCAAATCCGCAATTAAAAAAAATTGTTGTCAATTTAAAGTTTGCCGCCTCTGAAAAAAAACCCAAAAAAACATCCTATATTTAAATTTCATCATACATGCTTTTAGTAGAGAGAGAGAGAGAGAGAGAGAGAGAGAGAGAGAGAGAGAGAGAGAGAGAGAGAGAGAGAGAACCTTAACTATTGGATGCTTTTAGGGCCTCGTATTTTTTGCCGCTGTTTTCGTCCATTTCCTAGCAGAACTGTTTTCTGTCTTGTTAAAACATATCCAGTTTAAAAAACTTATGCTACGTAGTCTCTCACTTTCGAGCCTGTGCATTTTTGCATATCATTTTTTTTTTTTTGTTACACAGTAGTCACCACGTATCAAGGCCCGGAAGCCACTCAGGGAAAGGGGTTATTGCAAGTACATTACGTTAGTGTGGAGATTTGATGAAGTGTTTACTTAAGGGGGCGGTTCATTAGGAATTTGTTAACGTTGGACTTGAAGACATCCAAGTTGTAGTCAGGTGGGAAGCAGGCAGATGGAACAGTCTGATCACTGCAATATGCTGAATGTGTATTCCTTGTTTTTTTGATTATTTGGATTATCATTCTCATCTTGATGTGATGTAACAGATTAAGCCTTTGGTAAAATTCAGTTGTAAGTTACTCTTATGGACATTGAAGGTTCAATCGTCAGTGTGAGCAATACTCAAAATACAGTTACGAATTGCTTAGTACGTCTACCTGGTCATGACAGACAGATTGAGATCATACCTATGGATTAAATAAATGGTTCCGTTCGAAATTCCATGCAGATTCCTTGAGTTCGATAAAAGCACCCGAAGAAGATCGAAGGATACATCAGCTGAAAAGTTATGAAATTAAACATTTAAGATGAGAATAGTAACCCAAAGTGATGCAAATTTTCGATGCTCACCTCAAAAATTCAGAAATGTACATTTCTTGTCTTAGCCATGCAATAATCACGTTCACACATCGGTTCTCGTTAGATCACCGAAGTTAAGCAACATTGAGCCTGGTTGGTACGAGATGCGTGACTATTCGGGGAAATAAAAGTGCTGTATGCAAGAGAACCTCGACACCTTTCTGCAAGAACCTAAAAAAAACCTAACATCGTTATCTCTTCTGACCAAGATATACATGCGATTGGGGGCTACTTGTGGATTTAATATTCCCTTGATACTTCCTTCTTCGGAAGAAGCCGGTTCAATCCGCCTAGAGTGAATGACGCTGGCTGAAGGTTATTATTTTATAGGTAAGCAATACGAAAGGTTGTTTTTGTCCTCAAAGTAAGCACAAATACCAAGGCTATGGCGACATATGTCGTAGAACTGTGTGAAATGAGAATGCCGTGTTATTAAACCCAAACATCTAACATATAGGAAGAATAAGGATAAAAGAAAGTGGAGAGAAAAAAAGAAAGTTCAGAATAAAACAGAATAATTACAATGCTTCAAGAGCATCTCCTTATCCTGAAAAGATGCAAGCTTTATCATAATCATCATGGTTTAACGCTTGATGTTCGTTGTCATGGAAACGATAAAAACAAACAATGGTCACCCCGCCACATCTCCTATCCTTCCTGAAAAGAGGAATGTTTGATCAAGACGGAAACTGAGCAAAATGTTTCGCTGTTGAACAAAGGAATGAAGAGAAAAAAAACATAAGCGAAATAACAAAAAAAAAAAAAAAAAAAAAAAAAAGAAACTATCTGATTAAATACTGTTTAGGATTGCATTTGTTTTATTTCTTTTGTTTTTATTTAATAATATTTTAAAAAAAAACTAATAAAATAAAAATTAGTGTTTCTGAATCTTTTTTTAGATGAGAATTGATAATACGTATAATTAGAATTATGTACACAACTGTGCTCATTTTGAGTGTTATTTTCACAACGTTTCAGGTGTATCTTGTCGAGACTCGGGAATCTGCACAGAATTTCAAACGGAATCCTTTATTTAACCCATAGGGGTAGCATGCTCTCGTTTTGTAAGCCACGACTAAGTAGAACTCCTAAGCAATTTGTAATTGTATTTTTGAGTGTTTCTCACACTGAAGATTGAATGTAACTCATCACTGAATTTTAGCGAGTACTTTATTCATTATGCTGACAATTTAGTATGAATTTTAGAAGCTGTAAACCTATTTTTGTTTTGTAGTTGTGCTATGTTATGTTATTATCATTATACATTGCCATTTATTACTATATATATATATATATATATATATATAAGGGGGCACTTAAAAGTAGCCCGATCTCTCTAATCTTTTCTTAACGACCAACTGACACCACAAGACAAAATGCAATTCTTTTTCTAACAAGATGGCGTTACTGACACAAGTTCATGACATGTTTATGGAAGAGAGAACAATAAGCAAAGGAGTATGGCCACCACGATCCCCGGACTTGTCATTATGTGATTTTTATCTTTGGGTGACTTCCAAACAAAAAGTTTATGCAAATAATCCTCACAGTCTAGACCAAGTAAAGGAGAACATTATCAACGCTATCAGGAGAATCACCAGAAAAGATCTACAGGCAGTATCTGCAAACGTTGTTAAACGTGCCCAGAAATGCACAGATGTCAACGGGGAGCACTTCCGGCATCTTTTATAATATTACAGGCAATTTAAACAATTAAAGAATGTTCCTTCTCTCCGTTATATTTTTGGGCTACTTTTAAGTGGGCCATCCTCTGTGTGTGTGTGTACATACAAATTATATATAATTTGTATGGAGAGAGAGAAAGATAAATATTAATTGTGACTTTATCTATTACTAGTGTTACGGAGGGGGGTTCAGTTGCAGGTGGCAGAGGTAGACGGTTGGCTGTTCAGGCTTGCAGAAATGACGTCAAAGGAAAGTTTGTTAGATCCTAGGTCAAGGTAGTGATCCTGGAACCAGGTGACCCAGAAATGATGTCAAAGAAGCTAAAATATGGGATGTAGAATCCCTAGTCATAGGACAGCGGAACTGACTGACATTTCAGACAATGCATGGTGGAATGTTCTGACGTTATCCATAGAAAGTATAAGTTTAGTTAACTTATGCCTGTTAAGTTTCAATTTTTTTTTCAATTTGAACCAGCTATTTACCGGGTCCAAACCAAATTGAATTTGTTTGACAGTTCCAAATGCCCTATATATCAAGTTTCTGTAGACAAAAAATTGGAGTAGTTTGGTAGAAGCTGTTCCTCAGACAGACAACATCACTTTCATATATACACACACACACACACACACACACAAGAACTGATACAGAACAAGAGGGTGCTACCTCCATGGATTAAATAAATGGTTCCTTTGGAAATTCTGTGCAGATTACCAAGTTCAACAAGCTTGGAGGTTACATCGACTGAAATGTTGTGGAAATAACGCTCACAATGAGAACAGTATAATAATCTAAATGATACCTCCCCTTTTGAACCTTGTTATTTCATGCAAGTATGTATGTATATATGTTTATACAGGGCCGGCTTTAGGCCACTGTTACCCACGCTTCCACAGTGGATCCCGCGATATCAGAGGCCTCACCCTGATTTTTTCTTTTTTTTTTTCTTCAAAATAATTTTCAGTTATTATCCATATTCCTACCTACACAGGGCCCCACGCAATCCGTTTTGCATAGGGCCCTGCAATAGCTAAGGCCAATCTTGTATTTATATATGTCTCTCTATATATAGGATTTACTCCTAAACTTCGATGCTACCAGATCAGGTTGTCTGAAGATACTGGCTTCACAGTCTAAAATGAATGAAACATTGGTGTTATTGTTTCTGTTTTTGCAAAAGTCAATCATGATAAAGTTTTGCAAAGTAAAAGAAAAACAACATCAATGTTTGATGCATTTTAGGTCAGGAAGCCAGTATCTTCAGACAGCCTGATCTGCAAAGTGAAAAGCAGAAGCAATTTTCCTTTACAAAAGAAACAAACCAAACATCATGAATAAAAAATATTTGAAGATACAAATAACCTGAAGCATAAAAAGCTTTTTTCCAACATTGTTGGATTCGGCATTAAATAAGCGGAAAATAATTTTGTGGAAAAAGTGTTTATACTTCAAGATTTTTATATCTTCAAATATTTATTCATGGTGTTTGGTTTGTTTTGCAGAGAAAAATTGTTGTTTTTGTGTTTGGCTTTGCAGAACATGATTGAGTTTTGCAAAGGGATAAAACAATAATGTTAGATGAATTTAAGTCAGGAAATCTGATCTGGTAGCACCGAAGATGGATTCAGTGTTCCATGTTGGGCACATGTGCTGTAGGTTTGCCATCTCCTCTCATTCTATAATGAAGAAATATACAAACTTCTATTTTTCTTTTTTTTTTTTTTTCCTTTGAGATGAGGCTTCATAATTTGAGCATTTATTTGAGTATTTATAAAATTGGATTTATAAGACCATAAAATCCAACCCTGATCACCCTTCTGCATCTGTAGCACAGTGGATAGAGGCGTTAATTGGTTGGCTGAGCTTTTTTTCTTTTTTTACACTTTACACTGCTTCTTATCAAGGTAACGAAACAGAATGCAATAAAAGAAACGTCTATAATCAGATGTTGAACGATGCCAAGCCAGTCAACTGGTTGAAATTATTGTGCATCTATTTTCGCTGTGCTCCTTCAACATTCATAGCACCCATTAACCAATTTTTTTTTAACTTTCCCCATTGAATGAAGATAATTTAGCATACTTTTGCGATTGCATTTAATCTGTTCTGCCAATTTTCTTCTTGTTGTCCGACTTGGATTTACTTGAATAATCGGGTTTAATCACCCCTCGTTAAACTTAACTGGTCACTTGCGATGCTTCCTATCCTCCACCTCAAAATTTTCTTTTCTGAAGCATGAAAAAGAAACAAACAAAAAAAAAACATCAGGTGATACATTGAGACATTGTACTATCTCCATACTCATTTTTGGTAATCCTATCACTTTCTTCGGCCAAAAAGTGTAGTAAGCTCTTTGCTGTCTGTGTTATACACATGAACCATCCGTAGATGAAATACCTATAATCCCAGGTGAGCATTGTCTGAAGATGGCGGTTTCAATCCTACCCAAAGCAGGCCAGTGGATTAGTTGGCCAAAACGTGGTGAGACGACAACAACTATGGAAGGCAGTAATTACTGAGGATACAGTTACAAGGCTCAGCATTCTTATCCCATCGCGGTTAACCACCTGAAGAAGGCCAGAGGATAAGTTGGCCGAAACGTGATGAAACAACAACTATGAAGATGAGGATAACAGTTCGCAAAAGAAAAAAAAAAAAGAATAAAACATAAAATGCTATTCGTGGAAATGCAATTGATATTCTTTAATGCAGCTGTAAGCAATTTCGGCCATGTTTTTAGTGTTCGACTATGGCATCACGTAAGTCTGCTGATGAAATAATGTTTCCGATTTTGCGATTCGTGATTCGATTATTTTAATCAAGAAAACAATCCGATTTTCTTGTTTCATCAACACTTTTAAATCAAAACAAAACAAAAAAAAACTATTCTGTGTAGTTTTACACGATTGATATGTTATCGAAATTGTTTTGCAATGAATTTTAATGTTTTCCTCGAATATGCGGATCGCATTACGCTAATGGCATATTCAAATGCAATTTATATTTGGCGTATTGTATTCGTTTCCTTAGAAATGTTTACATATGCAGAGCAGAGAAGATTCATTTATGTGTCTCATGTACGAGGGTGAATGTGTGTGTGTGTATCTAGAAAGAAACGCAAAAAAATCCTCGCTAAAACAACAAAGAAACGAGTATGTATGTAAAAAAAAAAAAAATGGATCTATATAATGTATAAGGCCACCTAGCATTGCCTGGTCGTAAAATATGCTTAAATATATTTTAATTTATGCAGATTTCATATTTGTTGTTATATAGTCAATTCTCTATCGATTATTATATTGTACCCAGTATATAGTAGTGATTTCAAAAAGAAACAAGTGAAGCATGTATTGTCTCCCGTGAGTGCACAGTGTGAACGAGACATAAAAAAAAATGACTAAGTTCAGCATTGCCCCCCCCCTCCCCAATTTAGCCGCAAAAGTCCTCAGGGGACGTCAAATCCTGGTGAAAATGAACAAATGGTGCAGTTTTAGGCCTTAACATATGTAAATTTGAATTTTGCACCATGCAAAAAAAAAGAAATGACTAAGTCCATCATTTGTGCCCCCCTCCCATTTAGCCCCCAAATCTCCAAGGCCTTAACATATTTAAATTTGAGTTTAGCACCATGCAAAACTGCTAAATAGACATACACAAAAAATTTAGGACAAATATGGTAAAATAGTCCCAAAAATGGAGTGTTTTTATTAGCCCTAAAAGAGCCCCTGGGGCACACCCAAGAGTTATTGCGAAGTATAGACAAACAAAATTATATAGAAATCAGTTAGTCACACGTTTTCAGAAAGTTTTATAAAAATCGAAGCCATCAATTTTTTTAATAAGCACAAAAGTGTCAATTTTAGCCATGTTAACTTGAAAGGCACTCCTAGGAGGGGGGAGGCAACTAGGGTTTTCCCAGAAAATCTGTTTTACTTTTTTACTCATATCATGTTTAATGTTTGTGCAAAATTTCAAAAAATTCTAAGTCGTAGTTATTGAGAAAAAAGTACGGACAGACAAGGGTGAATTTACAGGTCCACCCTCCTTTTGTCGGGGGACCAAAATTATGTATATATTATGACTTGGGTGCTATCCGCTATAATTGAAACGAAAATATAGTTCTTCAATCTTATTCACTACCATCTGTAATCTGTCTTTACACATATAAAAACTTTTTAAAATTTTTTTGTAAAATGTATAAATGTATATTTGCGTATGCATAGAAAGGTACTTTAAGTCGACTTATGCCTCCCAAGTGCCAATTTATTTGAATTTTTATTCCTTAGCAGTTATTTGTACTGGCTAAAAATCAAATCAAATGTGCTCCATAGGTCCAAATCCTTTATATATAGTTTCAAGTGTGTAGATCAAAAATTGATAGAGGAGTTTGGTAGAGACCGTTCCTCAGTCAAACAAAGTCACTTTTATATTAGTAATGTGTGCGTATAAGGTTAGTGGGAGAGAACACTAGTAGAGTATCCTATTACTAAGAAAATTTCCAAAGTAAAAGTGTAATATTTATTCATACATGTTTTACAGAACAACATCGGTACTGTCGGTTTCAGATCCAAACAAAGAGGATCAATTTTAATTGGAATTCATTATTGAGATGAGTATTATTTATTAATTTATTTATTGCAGATTATTGTTTTCATCTTTTTTAGTTGTTTCACAACGTTTCGGCCAACTATTCCTCTAGCCTTCGTCAGGTGGTAACCGCAACGGGATAGGAACTCCGAATCTCCTAACTGTATTTTCAGCAATTACTGCCATCCATAATTGTTGTCGTCTCACCAGGTTTTTTTTTTTTTTTTTTTTTTTGGCCAAGTAGACCTCTGGCCGGCTTTGGGTAGGATTGAAACCGCTATCTTCAGACAATTCTCACCTGACTTACTTGGCCAAAACGTGGTGAGACATGGCAGGGAAATATTCTCCTATAATATCTTAAGTCATATTTTTCAAGGTAGGTCACTCAAAAAGCGTTTAATATTACCCGCCGTTTTCTTTCTCACCCTCTTGAATAAAGGAAATCACTGAGAGACGCATAGCTCCTGTTATCCCTTGTCGGTAAGCTAAACCAAAACAATAACATTGTACATGCGATTAGCTGTTCTCCTCTCGCATAAGTCTAATTTAAGAATAGAGTCTACCCCTATGGGTCTAAAAATTCATTTTTATTATAGTGTATAAGAAGCTTCTATAATATCTTTAAAACATTTTACAAGTACGTAGAAAGTATTCTGAAACGGCGTAAAAGTAGCGGCTATATGGACCGTGGACCGATCCCTCAATTCTAACTCAAGTAATTGTGATGTTACTTTTGAGGAAATTACATTTTTCTAATGTGTTATGTACAGAGCAGATTATTTTTCAAATGTGTGTGAAGTAACTGAAGGTGATCCTCTGAAAATAATGTCATATTTCAAGAATAAGGACATGAAGGATTAATCCAGATGGACGCTACTTTTACGCTGTGACATAAAGTAAGAAAGTTATATAAAAACTATTTATTTCTTATTTTTTAAAAAATAGGAGTCGGTTCTAAAAAGAATTGTAGGAGTCGGATGTTCAGTCCCGACTCCCCAGCCCTGGATGAGGGTGGCAGGAGTGGACAGGGATGGGGACGAATGGGAAGGAGAAAGATACGCCTTAGAATCACCACCAATAAATCATTTATGGTTTCCCCTTTTCATCTTTCTCTTTCTTTCTTTTCTCCCTTGCGTTTTTTCCCTGAGCACTTTTGTATTAACCTGTTAAACTTCATTGGTTATTTAACATCTGGAAAGTAATGACCTCAGATTATATTTTATATTGTGTAAAGAAAGTTGTTAGCTGAGACAAGTCATTGGTACCGTCGGTTTCAAGCCCGATGATTAGGACTGTTTAAGATATCAATGACTTGTCTCATCTAACAACTTTCTGTACGCAAACTACAAAATATAAATATGCTCTTATATTTCGGAATTTCCTTTTAATTGAGCACTCTGCTGAATTTCCTTTTCCAAAAGAACTAATCATATATATATATATATATATATATATATATATATATTGTTTTTTTTTTGTTTGTTTGTTTTTTTTTCAGTCAAAGTTTTCAGAAATCAAGGGGTCCACTACCTGGGGCTAACACTTGAACTCTATATGAGATACATAGATACTCGAATGTTCCATTGAAGTTCTTTATCTCTCAAAAGTTAGTAAAGAAATTGAGAACATAAATTTCCTCTCCCCAATTAAACATTTTCATATGTTGTAGCATAGCTACAAAAGTAACATCACTTGGAGAAGGTGCACCATTCCTCGTAAAAGCTAATGTGAGTTAGCCATGTTGAGGAGATCTGATTTGGGCAGCAAATAATCTGGTTTTATAATATTTGGTCAGGGTTTACTTCTAGGGAAAAGTATCTTCGTGCCAGGTTGTCTTGACAAACCCTTGTACAGAGAGATATTAGACACTCGAGGATAGTGTCTAGTCGGCATTCAAGTTCCCTCCGGTGTATGTATGTATATATATGTATGTATGTATGTATGTATATCAGTTTATTTGTGAAAAGATGTGTGAATTTGTTTATATAATTGTCAGTTACTATTCCAAAAGTGTTTGTCTCAACCAAACTTTTTATTTAAAAAAAAAAAAAAAAAAAAAAAGTAAGCGTCTTTAATATATGTGTGTTGACTGTTTACATTTTGACTATCCGTCGCTGAGTTTATTTGTGAAAAAATGTGTGAATTTGTTTATATCATCGTCGGTTACTATTCCAAAAGTGTTTGTCTCAACCAAACTTTTTATTTTAAAAAAAAAAAAAAAAAAAAAAAGTAAGCGTCTTTAATATATGTCGGTGGACTGTTTACATTTTGACTATCCGTCGCTGAGTTTATTTGTGAAAAAATGTGTGAATTTGTTTATATCATCGTCGGTTATTATTCCAAACGTGTTTGTCTCAACCAAACTTTTTATTTAAAAAAAAAAAAAAACAAAGCGGGAGACCAGTACCCGCATTAAGCTGGTCTGCAGTTTGACTTGTTGCTGGCTATCTTGCTCTTGCTTCTTGCTGGATGTCAACATTTTGAACCGAGAGAGAGATTTAGCTGTCGTACAAAGCTAAAACTCTGTAACACCATCTTTGTATAGATACACCCTCAGGTATTTGTCTATTATAAAAAAAAAGAAAAAAAGTCCTGTGGCGATAAAAAAGCTGTGACGTGTGTACGCCTGTAATGCTGGATGCATGTAACAATTATTCTGCCATCATTATATGTATCTATGTATGTATATGTGTATGTATATTTATATATGTATGTATGTGTATATTTATATATGTACATGTGAGTTTATATGTATTTATATATATGTGTATATGTATGTATATGTGTCTATGTGTATATATGTTTGTGTGTGCATATATATACATTTATAAATGTTTGTATGCATGTATGTGTGTATATGCATGTATGAGTATGTATGCAGGTGTGTATGTATATGTATTTGTATGTGTGCATGTATGTGTGTATGTGTATTAATGCATATATATGGGTGTGTATGTACATGTAGGTAAGTGTATGTATATATATGTGCATATGTGTACGTATATGTATGTGTAAGTATATGTGTGTATGTATTTGTATATGTGGATGTATATGTATGCATATGTGTATGCATGTATGTGTGTATATGCATGTATGAGTATGTATGCAGGTGTGTATGTATATGTATTTGTATGTGTGCGTGTATGTGTATTAATGCATATATATGGGTGTGTATGTACATGTAGGTAAGTGTATGTATATATATGTGCATATGTGTACATATATGTATGTGTAAGTATATGTGTGTATGTATTTGTATATGTGGATGTATATGTATGCATATGTGTATGTATGAATGTGGGTATGTATATGTATGTTAGTGTATTATGCATTGTGTATGTATATGGGTATATATGAGTGTATGCTTATAGACATGTATGTATGCATGTATACATTTATATGTATGTATACCAATGACCGTCTTGTTTATGTTTGCATGTGTGTGTGTATGCATATGTATGTGTGCGTATTGTGTATGTACGCATGTATATGTGTGTGTGCGTGTATATATATGTATGTATAACAATGACCGTCTTTAGTGTCATGTCTGCTTGAGCATGTGAATTCGCTGGCAGGACTATATGTCATTTTTCGGGCTTATGAACTTTCAGTGTCTGAGGGAGTGGCACTCGTCTGACAAGACGTTGCAATCATCATATGTATATATCTACTGGTACCATGTAACCCAATACTACCTGCCTCATGGTCGGGTCACCGGCGATTAAACTGGTTCCCCCACCAGACTTGTTTGGTGAGGAGGGTGGCTAGTCTCCCTGAAGGATTAAAAACAAGACCTTTCAAAGGGCGAATGAACCTTTTTCGGGATCAACAGCCAACTAGCACCGTGTATATTTGTGTGTATGTATATGTGTTGGGGTGGAGAGGGCTCCCGTAAGCCGTGGTGAAGGCAACCTTACTAGGAGAAGCAAATCTCTGATTTAAAAAACCATAAAGCGGGAGACCAGTACCTGCATTAAGTTGTTCTGCAGTTTAATTTGTTGCTGGCTATCTTGGTCTTGCTTGTTGCTGGAACTCAACATTTATAACCGAGAGAGAGAGACTTAGCTGTCGTACAAAACTAAGACTCTGTAATGTAATATCATCTTTGTATAGATACTCCCTCTGGCATTTGGGCTCATGGACTTTAAGTGTCTGAAGGAGTGGCACTCGTGTGGCAAGACGTTGCAATCATCATATATATATATATATATATATGCGTGTGTTTGTGTATATAAAAGCATGATTTTGGCAAGTGAGCCACACAGAAACGCTAGAATGGTGACTGGCAGGTTCTTGTGTTCATTTGAGTGTGAGGAAGGGTGGGGTTTCTGCTGAGCATAAGGTAAATAATTGTCAGTCCCGATGTGCTGTTGATTCTAAGTTTATTCGCTTAAAAAACTTATATTTATGCATTGGCAGATATAGCAAGTCGTGCGCATCGTTCAAAAATAGATGTGCATTGTTTGTGCCATTTCGGAAGAGATGTGTGACTGACAATTTTCAAGTGGCTCCTTCTATCTATGCACAAAGACATCACCACGAATAAAACAAAACGCAGCGGCGTCGTGGTGGTGGTGAGAGGAGGACATGAGAGTGAAAGAAAGAATCACTTATACAAAATGTTGGGAAGTAGTAGGAGGAGGAGGATAAAACAAAACCCACTTCTTTTACAAAAATAGTACAAACGGATCCATTCTTAAGATACATCCATTTAATCTGTGCGTTTTTTGTGATGAAAAATTCTATTTTATACATAAGAATGACAGGTGGGATTTATGTCTCTCGCCCACAGTGAGAAATGTGACACGAGGATCAGAAAGTGGGATTGAAGAGTCAACCTCCTCTCCCTGTGAGGAGAAGCACTCTGACCTGAAAAAAATGCCAGGACAGCTACGTCGGCATTTCTTAGTAAGAGCGCCTCAGGCGATTAGCAATAAACTAACCCTTTCTCAAAGAGAGAAGACAAAGCCTGGGGGACCTTCTAGAACTGCACAGGACCAGTGTCATACCGTAATCAACAGAGAAAGGACCGTTTCAGAAATGGACCAGACTCTGTTGGCTATGGTGCTGAGGGAACAAGTCCTGAAGCAATAAAGATAAAGTATGGCAGACCTATGTAGATGCTATTTCGAACTTACCTATGCCAGATTGACCGACCCTGGGAGGAGAAAATAAAACATCCCCAACGAAAGCCGTATGTGGGAGAGAGGCCAATAAAATAATGAATTAAATTATCTGAGATCGATTTTCTTTGATGATAGGCAGATGCTGGAGTGTATTTTGAGGAAGAAGCGTCGATTAATTTTGTGCTTTTTTTATGGTTGTAATTTGATTTTTCATCAATTAGTCGATGTTGGAAGAAAAGATGAAAGAATAAACGAATTTTAATTCTTTTTCATCGTAGTATTTCTCATTTTCTTTTATCTTGCTTTCATTACAACTGCATGTCAGAAAAACGGCATCAACTTCACTTTTACCCTTGAGTAAAACCATGAATCCATGTGTCCTTACTCCAGGTATCGATTAAATAGTAGGGTAGACTAGATTCCCAAGCCTTGATTCTGCAATTTGTCTAAATGAAACACTCCAAAATAATACCAGTCATTCTCTGTTAATTTCGCATAGTTTCAAGTGGTCCTGGATTTTCCTTTGTTACTTGTCTCTAATAATCTCGGTTCAAAGTGCGGTTGTGGATTGAAATCCTTACTTCATTGTAAACTCTTTGTGTAGCACATCCTTCTTTGTCCTCTCATCTTTCTTTTCCATTTCCTTTTTTTCTTTTTTGTTTTCCTTTTTTTCTCCTTTCTCCTTTCCTTTTTCATTTTTATTTTATTTTTTATTTTTCTTTCTTTTTTATTTTTCTTCCCCTTTTCCTTTTTCTCCGTTTTTTCTCCTTTTTCTTCTGTTTTATTTTTCTATTTTCTTCTCTTTTTTCTTTTTTCTTTTTCTTCTCCTTTTTTCTTTTTCTTTTTTCCTTTTTTCCTTTTTTTTTTCCTTTTCTCTTTTTTCTTTTTTTCTCTTTTCTTTTTCTTTTTTCTTTTTCTTTTTCTTCTCCTTTTTTTCATTTTCTTCTATTTTCTTTTTTCTTTTTTTCTATTTTCTTTTTCTTCTATCTTCCTTTTCTTTTATCTTTTTCTTTTTTCTTTTTATCTTTTTCTTTTTTATCTTTTTCTTTTTATCTTTTTCTTTTTTCTTTTTTTTCTTTTTCCTTTTTCCTTTTTCTTTTTCCTTTTTTCTTTTTTCTCCTTTTTCGTTCTTTTTCTTTTCTCCTTTTTTCTCTTTTTCTTTTTTCTTTTCCTTTTTTTCTTTATCTTTTTTCTTTTTCTTATTATTGATTGTTCTTGTCAAAGTCATTTTTTGAAAAATGCCAAGAAAACATTACATTTTCGGAGTTTTTATTGTTCTTCTCAAGAATACAATATCCATCATCCCCATCGATATTCCTCATAGAGGAATAGGAACGATGTCAAAAAAAAAACAAAACAAAAAAAAAAACGCTTTCCCTTGTGGCTGAAAAAGAAAGAGGAAAATCTAATCAACTTATTCACCATCACTAACGATTTACTCTCTCTCTGATGGAATATCCTGTCACATATTTCTAACTTCACTTTTCAGTTGAATTTTCCACTTCCTTACATAATCTATCCTCCGTATCTTTTGGATTCTTTAAACTACTGTTATCATGTTGACTGCTATTCGCACACTGCTTCAGCCCAAGTAAACTCTGACTTTCTTCATGCATATCTTGGCGAACTCGGGAATCCGCACAGAATTTCGAATGGAACCTTTTATTTAATCCACAGGAAGAGTATACCCTCATTTTATCAGCCATGACTGAGTAGAAGTTCTTAGTAATTCGCAATTGTATTATGAGTGTCACCCACA
Source organism: Euprymna scolopes (assembly GCF_053919585.1). Classification (NCBI taxonomy): domain Eukaryota; kingdom Metazoa; phylum Mollusca; class Cephalopoda; order Sepiida; family Sepiolidae; genus Euprymna; species Euprymna scolopes. The sequence continues at coordinate 63,499,585 of NC_136507.1, forward strand.
CTGAGGATTGAACCTTTAACCTACAGAAGAGTGTAACTTACAGCTGAATTTTATTATATACTTTTATCCACTACGCCATGCGTCCAAAACTGACAAAAAAAATCACATGCTACTCCGTAAAAAAAAAAATAAATAAAGGGTTTCATTCGAAATTCTTTGCAGATTCCAAGGTTCAATAAGACACATCTGAAGAAGGTCGGAGGATACATTGATCAAAACGTTGTGTGAATAACAATCAAGATGAGAATAGTAATCCGAAGAATCCAAATTATATAAATAATCACTCCTCATCTTTACTATTCAAAATCCTGTCCTTATATTCTTATATTTATTTTTTTGATGTTTTGGAATCCTTTGCAATGAGGCTCCGTAATTCATCCTTTTGTGGACTGTTATTCTCACCTTCATAATTGTTGTTGCTTTACCACGTTTCGGACAACTCATCCTCCGGCCTTCTTCAAGTATTTAACCATAGTTGTTGCCTCACCATGTTTTGGCCAACTAATCCTCTAGCCTACTTGGGTAGATATAGAACACAAAATTGGATTTATGAATCCATAAAATCCATTTGTGATCACCCCTCGGGACACGTGGCACAGTGGATAGAGAAGTTAAATCTCTATGGTTACAGGTGATCATTGTCTGAAGATAGCGGTTTCAATCTAGAGAATTTGTTGCCCAAAACGTGGTGAAACAACAACTATGGAAGGCAGTAATTACTAGGGGTACAGTTATCAGCATTCCTATCCTGTTGCAGTTAAACATCTGAAGAAGGCCAGAGGATGAGTTGGCCGAAATGTGATAAAACAACAACTATGAAGATAATGATAACAGTCCACAAAAGACATACACTATCCTTATGCAAAATACTGTTCTTACTTTTAGTTTCACGCGCATGCGCGCGCTTCTGAATAACGGTAGGCACGCATTCAGTTATACGATTTTTGTTTTGGGGTATTATAACAGTTTAAATTTGGTTTCCTATGACTTGAGATTTCTTCCAAATCCAAAATTCGGACAAACTCATTGATTATTCGGGTCACTGTTCTCATCTTGTGTGTGTGTTTTTGTGTGTCAGCACCAGCCCTATTCAGGTTTAACCGGCTTCCTCCAAAGGAGGAAATTTCATGGAAGTATGAAATTCACAAGCGGTCCTCAGTCGCATGTATATCCCCGTTAGGCGAGATGACGACGTTAGGTTTTTGCAACTTTCTGCAGGGAGGTGTCGACGTCCTTCTACATACAGTGCCTGGAATTCCCAAATTGGTCACCCATTTTAGTAATGACCAGGCTCAACTTTGCTTAATTTCAGTGATGTGACAGGAACCGGTGTGTCAACGAGAACCGGTGGTTCTCATCTTGGATATTATTCTCACACTTCACGGCCGATGTAAAATCTTGCCTTCTCCAAATGTATATTGTTGAATTCAGAAATCTTTACGTAAACATAAACGAACCTTTTATATAATCCAAAAGGGGTAGTTTATTCATGTCCCTACAGCCATGATCGGATAGACGTCTTAAATAATTCATAATTGTGTTCTTAGTATCATCCGCACTGCGGATCAAACCTTCAACTTTCAGAATACTGTCACTTAAAACTGATATCCATTATATCTAAAACTTACATTCATTATGCCACAAGTCTAGACAGTGACGGGCGGCTGAAATCTTGTAAAATTATCATCCATGGTAAGAACAGTAGTTAGAATTATTTAAATCATACTAAAATTATCAGTACTTACGTAGAATACGGACTGTGCTGAAATAATGTTATTATTTAGAAACCCATTTATAATGTGGGTAAGGGGGTGCTTTGTAGCTATGTTGTACTTTCATCTAACAAACTAATAAACAGAAAATACTATAAAACTCGGAAATTCTTTGAAAAAATAGCACAGTTTGTATTCTGCATAAGTATCCATTAGTGTTTGGAATTGGAAAAAACGGAACTTTAGGGGGAATCGATATAACTCTTTTCATTGTCTTTTTTATTTAATTTTGTTTAAAGCAAAATCTTTGGCTGCTTGCAGTAACGGCAAAGCAATAAACATTTATTGATTTTTAAAATACCAATAAAACTAAAATTTATAGATCATTTTATATGTCTATATATATCAAGTCTATAGTTATGTTTGAGAAAATGCATACTCAACAAGTGTTTTTACAGTAATCGGGAATAAATAACAACACTATTAAATATTTAGAGATTTATAAAGAATCAGAATCAGTAATTGTATCGGAATCTAGGAAAAAATATCGGAGTCGTCCCATCAATAGTATCCATACAAATTATCGTCTAAAACGTTCCGAAATTCGAGGTTATATTGAATACTAGCAAAGATACCCGTGCTTCGCACGGAGCTTTGTTGCGCACTCGGGTACCAAAATCTGTGGGCACCTTTCCAGTAAGTTGATGTTGTAAGAGCAACGATTGCATAAGGTGATTAACATTTTAACTACCTCTTGTAGTGACTGAAATTCAATCAGGAACTTCACAAAACATTTTCATGAAAAAGGAAGGTTACTTGATGTTACATAGTAAATTTTTCATTGAAGTAATTTTCAACTCTTGCTTAAATTTTATCTTGCACATTCAATACTAAAAACTTACCACAATCAGATCATGTCAGTTTTTCCTCATATCCATTTCTCGAACTTTTCACTGAAGAGCCTCAGGGTAAACTACATTTCTGCTGCTTTGATTTGGAGCCAGAATGTAGAGTTTTTCTGAACTTCCTGTCCGGCTGATGGAGACGTAGAACATACCGTGACTGAAGCAGTCTGATGTCAAGTCTACGCCAATGGTGTTAAATGTCTGACCTTGACTTTTGTTTATGCTCATTGCAAAACACCTTCACAGGAAATTGGAGTCTCCGGAATTTAAATGGAAGTTCTGAGTCCGATGGAACTAAGGGGATCCTTGGCTGTAGAACGGTTTCGCCTTTGTAGGGACCACAGGAAATGGTGGCCTCAAGTACATTGGTGTGCAATCTGGTGATAACACATCTGGTTCCGTTTGTTGTTTTTGGCGGTTCCAAGGATCGAAGAATCATGATTGGCGATCCAATTTTGAGATTTAAAATGTGTGGAGGCATTCCAGATATCTCCAAAGAGTTTAAAAACTCCACAGGGTAGTGAACAGCTTCATATATATTAGTAGCCGAATCAACTGACTTGTATTGCTTTGTGTCTCCTGGAAATTCATCCATTATTGAATTGTTCAAATGATTCACATTGCTGTTTAATGGCGAAATAATAGCCCTCTCAGCAAGCCAATCCGGTGATTTTCCATCGTTTTGCAGGTCTGGGTACACTTTGTCTTTCAGTTGCTTCTGATTACCGACACATTTACCAAGCACAGTTGGAATCTTAATTGTGTCAGGTGAAGAAGTGATAGGAAACTGACCATTACCGATTTGGAGAAGCAATTTTGAGAAGTCTGCTGCAGCTGTGTTATCAGAGATATAGGCTCTCATATTAGTAGTCAGTCTCTTCACTATAACGTGCCTCCAGAGATAGGATTGTTTCAAACTTGCATTGACAATGTTAGCCCTTGTGCCATTTTTAACCACTGGGAGGATTTGACGGAAATCACCGCAAAATAAGGTTGGAATGCCACCCATGGGATTCTTGTTTCCTGTGATGTCTTGCAGTGTTCGGTCAATTGCTTCATAAGCACTCTTGTGTGTCATTGGGGCTTCGTCTACAATGATTGCAGAGGTGTCTCTAATTACATTTGCCAAGGCTGAGTTACCAGTAATTTTGCAAACTGGCTGATCCATTCGATGAGTATCCAAGGGTACTTTAAAAGTGCTGTGAAGAGTGCGGCCACCTTGTAGTAGAGTAGCAGCAATGCCACTGGATGCTGTTGCAAGCACAATCTTTCTCATGGATCTAATCTTTGCAAGGATCAAATTGATTACAAAAGTCTTGCCCGTACCACCTGGAGCATCAAGAAACATCATGTTTTTGTTCATTTCACCTTGTGCTTCCAACATTGCCATGAATGAATTGTAAACTTCTCTTTGAGAATCGGTCAGTTTTTCTTGCATATTTTCTGCTTGTAGGGAAAGTTCTTCAAGATTATAAGTAACTTCATGTTGATACTCTCTCGCGAGTCTTTCATCTCTCCCTTGTGTTGGTGCAGGTAATCCATAGCTTGCCAATGGTTGACCGCACATAAGGAGAACTTTTTCTTCAATTAGACAAAGAGTTTTATTGTAGATGTCCTCATTAAAATCTGCTTCTGGATTGTTAACTTCTTGCCTGTATCTGTGAAGAATGTCTTCAGATATTACATCACGAAAAGCCATCCAGATCTCAAGAGGATTTCTTGGCTCACAGGCTGTTAAAATTATCACAAATAGGCTTCGCAAATTTGAAGGTGATTGAGTGGCACTTGCCTCTCCTACTGCTTGATGCAAGTGATGGTCATTTTCTAGAAGGCCTCGAGCAAGGCACGCTGCTCTGTATGTTTCAAACACCTGACCATTGTATGCTCGCAAATTTTGAAATGAAGTTGGACCAGCAACCTCATTGAGCAACAGGCGTAAGAAATAACACTCCCCTGCTTTTGGACTAATCGTGTAGATTCTCCCAATGCATGGTGCCTTCCATACATCATCATTTTCAGTACCTTCAACTTGTACCCCACGCATTCTTCTCATCCATTTCTTTGTCGATTTGTTCCAAGTGTAAAACTCAGGGACTTCTACGTATTTGAGACCCCTTGCAAAGTCATCCTCATGGCAGAGTTGAAAAAATGCTGTCAAAGTTGTGGCAGGCGGTGGACCTTGGGCTCGTTCCAGAGCAGTATCAGCTGAGAACATGACACGCTGCCCATTTTCAAGATGAACAGAAAGTTGTACAATTGGGGGGAAATGTTCATGGATGGGATGTTCCAATATCCTCCAGGCCGCCTCTGAACTGCCGACATACCTTGCATTCTGGAACTGCTGGATCTCATCCACAATGTGACTTTGTACTTGGCCTTGTTGGTTAGCTGCTCCATCAGTTCTTTGTAGTTCAAACACTGCTTGATCACATCCTTTATTCACGTATTTGAGGACATATTTGATGCTTTGGATCGAGCTGCAAATTTCTACGTTAATGTGAGCGTTGAACTGCTGAAGGAGGACCTTGTTGTACGGAACAATCCACTGGTTTGTTATTTCTTGATTAACATACCGACCATTTCTCTTCATCCTTATTGTACCAGTCTGGCCTCCATCTTCTGGTTTTCTTCGCCTGTACCTGGGGTAAGAGTCTTGGCCTTGCTCGGTACACTGAAGAAATTCTTTTGGGTATTTTTTGGAACATTTGTTGTCAATCATACATGGACAATTTGGATTAAATGGTCCACAAGGTCCATGCACCATATGCGCCATCACTTTAGCATGAAGATCAGGATCTTCCTCTTTGTCAGGGATCTCTGCAGATATGCAGAGATCCATTTTTTCTGGTAGAAGTTTGTCCTCTGGGGCCTGCCAGGTGAGGATGTGTGCATGCGGCAGTCCTCTTTTTTGATATTCAATACTGTACAGGAAAGCCCTCAACCTGCCAAATCCTCCCTTTTTAATAAATTCAAGTAACTTTTTTAGCTTCTGCCTGAAAACCCTGGCAACAATATCTGGACGATCCTGAGGGTCTTGCCCTTGAAGACAATTTTCTGTAATTTCTGTCCACTTTGGATTTGTTGTGAACGTGATGAAGAGGTCGGCTCGGCCCATTCGCCGAACATATGCCATGGCATCACTTTGACGCTCAAACATGTATCGAGGGCCTCCTGTATAAGTTGCCGGAAGTACAACTCGTTGACCAAACTGTTCTGGATTCCCATCCTCCCTAAGAATTGAATCTCTCAAGTTGCTATAATTGTCAACTCTCAGGGTCTGTTGCTCACGCCTCAGGAACTGTAAACGTTCTGTTTCAATCTTGCAGTACACATCCACCAGCCATTGTTGAAATAGCCTTCGGTACCAGAGAAAATAGTTTCCAGGCCGAGAAAGTAATGTAAAATAAATGTAATACCAACTTAGGTTAACTAAGTAAACAGTACAATTAAAACAGTTCTATTAAAACAAATAATTACTAAGATCTAGGTAATTGTTAGTCTCATTGTTATGGTTTTAAAGAAAAAAAATGTGTAAAAAAAGTTCTGCTTTTGTGAGTACGTGTATTTCTTTTAAATTACATAACCTTTTTATTTTATTAATTATATCTCTTTTAAATTTATATATTTTGTTAGTAAACTGGAAGAATATATTTTGTTAGTAAACTGGAAGAAATTCAGTTGAATAAAACCTTGTTCGTGTTCTTTACGTTAAACTCATTTATAAAAGGTTCATCCGGTTTAAAGAAAGCACTAAGTTTAAATAAGACTGGAAATAACTAATTCAATATATAAATAGAAAAATGAAATAAATATAAGCTTTAAGTCTTAAGATAGTAATAATCAAAATGTAATAAATTATTTGTAGTTCAAATCTATGATAAGACAGGCTTTCGAAATAGGCTCGACCAGAAAGATTAAATTGGAACGAAATTATAATCTCCGTGCCATTTTCAAAACAACCCCACAAAAGTAACGGTATCCTGCAGTTGGTTAAATGGCAATGGTTGTAAGAAAAATGTAAAAGAAAATGCGCTTATCTGTTTATTTTGACCTGTTTTATTTAATTTAAAAAAAATTGGCTATAACTGGAAGAGAGCGTTATGTTTTGGGGGTTGTTTAAAAAATAGAATGGAAATAAAGTTAGTTCCGTTTTAATTGTCTTTAATTGCGGCAAGCGCTAACAAAATCGAAAAATCACTGTTTACATTCGAAATGTTAACTTTTATAGGTTTACAGGTTTGCTGACAAGGCTGGGGGTGTTTATTTAGAAAGCCATACTTAACATGGGGAGGTTGGGATGTTTAATACAATTATTTTACTAAATTGATTTTTTTCATTTAAAAATAAAATTATTTCTTTTTTAATAAAAAATAAAATTTAAAATATTTGTTTTTGTTTATTTATATAAAATTACGATAGTTGAATTGTATTCTTTCAATTATATTGGCAAGTAAAATATAAAAGATTAAAACGGAACGAAATTGAAATTTCCATTACATTTTCAATACAATCCCAAAACATAAAGCTTTCCTCGCCAATGAATTGTTTTGATAATATACGTAAAGTGAAATAAATCGAATATAAAATTAAATGAAAATATATTAAATAATTAAATGTTAAATAGATTTTGTAAATAGTACAGTTGAAATGATTAGAATATTTCCAATATGTAATAAGGTCGAGGTAATTAGTTAAAGAGATTTAATATAATGTGATATGCAAATGAGCATAAGTCATTCGATATGGGGGTGGTTTGTAGACTAGTATATAAAGAAATTAGGCATTGATTCTTATGTCTCCTATAACAGAAACATCCTAAAATGGGTTCTAATGTTTCTCTACCAGGAGAGATCTACCCTCTTACCTCCTTTATATTTCGTTGATGATGGAGAGCTGTACACACAGTCAGAAACACACGAACCCTATTACTTTATAAAAATATAGATAGATGAGATGTCTGATGAAGATCCCAAAAGCAAAAAATATTTGGTCAATAATGTGAACTCTAAGAATGAAGGAGGGGGAGGGAGATCATTAAATTGCTGTTGACCGTGGCAGGATTAATTTTTTTTTTTTTTTTTTTTTTTTTCCAACCACGGTAAAAAACCATCCATTCTAAATATTTTACATGCTCACTATTGATCGACCCTTTGAAACTTTTTTTTTTTTCTTCTAGTGGAGAATTCCTACCCTTTGATCTGCACCATCAGGCTAACCATAAACGAACTCCATGCCAATGGCAAGTCTTCATGCTTTGTACAATTAACCCGACCAACGCCATGCTTGTTGGAAAAATGCAGCTCGATAAGAAAATACTGTACGACATAAACATTCAGTTCAACACTACTAAACACATCTTTTGTCATACGTAGTTTTCAAATAGCAGTTTCGTTAGAAAGTTATGACCATACACGGAATAATATTTTAGCAAAATGCTATGCTTCAATTTGAAATAACATTTACATTGGTCTACCATGCTACAGCTTGAAATAACAATTACGTTGGTCTGTCATGCTACAGTTTTAAATAGCATTTACGTTGGTCTGTCATTCTACAGTTTGAAATAGCATTTACGTTAGTCTGTCATGCTACAGTTTGAAATAGCATTTACGTTGGTCTGTCATGCTACAGTTTGAAATAGCATTTACGTTAGTCTGTCATGCTACAGTTTTAAATAACATTTACGTTGGTCTGTCATGCTACAATTTAAAATAGCATGTACGTTAGTCTATCATGCTACAGTTTTAAATAACATTTATGTTGGTCTGTCATGCTACAGTTTTAAATAGTATTTACGTTGGTCTGTCATGCTACAGTTTGAAATAGCATTTACGTTGGTCTGTCATGCTACAGTTTGAAATAGCATTTACGTTGGTCTGTCATGCTACAGTTTGAAATAGCATTTACGTTGGTCTGTCATGCTACAGTTTGAAATAGCATTTACGTTGGTCTGTCATGCTACAGTTTGAAATAGCATTTACGTTGGTCTGTCATGCTACAGTTTTAAATAGTATTTACGTTGGTCTGTCATGCTATAGTTTGAAATAGCATTTACGTTAGTCTGTCATGCTACAGTTTGAAATAGCATTTACGTTGGTCTGTCATGCTACAGTTTGAAATAGCATTTACGTTGGTCTGTCATGCTACAGTTTGAAATAGCATTTACGTTGGTCTGCCATGCTACAGTTTTAAATAGCATTTACGTTGGTCTGTCATGCTACAGTTTGAAATAGTATTTACGTTGGTCTGTCATGTTACAGTTTTAAATGGCATTTACGTTGGTCTGTCATGCTACAGTTTTAAATAGCATTTACGTTGGTCTGTCATGCTACAGTTTTAAATAGCATTTACGTTGGTCTGTCATGCTACAGTTTGAAATAGCATTTACGTTAGTCTGTCATGCTACAGTTTGAAATAGCATTTACGTTGGTCTGTCATGCTACAGTTTGAAATAGCATTTACGTTAGTCTGTCATGCTACAGTTTTAAATAGCATTTACGTTGGTCTGTCATGCTACAGTTTTAAATAGCATTTACGTTGGTCTGTCATGCTACAGTTTGAAATAGCATTTACGTTAGTCTGTCATGCTACAGTTTTAAATAGCATTTACGTTGGTCTGTCATGCTACAGTTTGAAATAGCATTTACGTTAGTCTGTCATGCTACAGTTTGAAATAGCATTTACGTTGGTCTGTCATGCTACAGTTTGAAATAGCATTTACGTTGGTCTGTCATGCTACAGTTTGAAATAGCATTTACGTTGGTCTGTCATTCTACAGTTTGAAATAGCATTTACGTTAGTCTGTCATGCTACAGTTTGAAATAGCATTTACGTTAGTCTGTCATGCTACAGTTTTAAATAGCATTTACGTTGGTCTGTCATGCTACAGTTTGTAATAGCATTTACGATTTGGATTATATGCATATCAACTCTTTAATTCTAACACATTTATTCGAAATGATTCATTGAGTACAAGGGATTCCGGTTAAGACCTGAACATATTAAATCCTAAGATATCCATTTTTTTTTTTTTTTTTTTACTACTGGGTTGAAACTTTGTTTAATGAATGAAAATGGGTTAGAATACTCAAATTGAAAGAAAAAAGTTATTTTATTTAGAAAACGAAATACAGACTGTTCTATAAATTGGACACTGGATACATATATAATATAAATCGTTCCTATCTGTTTAAATGTATGTATTCAAATATGCCTAAAACTTTCGACAGAGGTGGCGGATTTTCACGAGATCGGTATTGTTTTGAAGGGCGGCCCTTCGGACGACAAATATCGAAAATTTGGCTAAAACATTAATTCGTTTACCCTCAACTGGACACTTTTCTACAAGGAGGGGTTGCTTTTTTCGCCGATATTTACGAAAGTCATTCCCTCTTTTCGATTGACTAGCCTTAATTCAAACCTTCGCCACTTCCGGCAAAGATGTCATTCTTTTTTTTTTTTTCACATTCTTTTCCTTCTTCATGGTACGGGTTCGAGTCTGTCTGCCTACTACCACTTTTTTTTTTTTTTTTTTTTGCCTAACACACACCTCTAAACACCCGGGCAACGCTGGGCACCCAGGCTAGTTTGAAATATTTTAGAAATTAAGAGGCTATAAATTCAAGATAAAATTTACACATTTTTGCAAGGGGCAAATATTCGACAATAAGTTAGTGACTTACTATTGCAGAACTCGCTTATTTAAGTTCATACATCAAATTTCACAAGAATTTTAAGAGGATTCCAACATCTATCAAAGAATTTGATGAATATAAATGAATTTTATCTTTTCTTCAGAATAACTATGTGGTAAACAGTACTATTACATATCTTATAGAGTTAAACTCTTAACGTATACGGCATAATCACGTTTGACACATATGTTCCCGTCAGATCACCAACGTTAAGCAATGATGAGCCTGGCTAGTACCAGATGGGTGACCATTTGGGACTTCCAGGTGCTGTATGTGTTCTCCGCTTATCTCGGCATTGTTTTTAGTCGTCCTGGACTTCTCCTTGTCACTAGACTCAAGCAGTGCCGATTCAGGAGAGGTGTGGTTGTGATTGCGCAACTCTTGCATCACAATTATACGCACAGCTGTCCCTACAGAAATGTCAATCGTTATTAATTTAGTCAAAACTGCACTCAATACTGAAAAAATAGAATCGGTTATATTTCTGAATTGAGTTTTTGAATTTGGAATTTTATTTTTTTAACAAAAATGAGTTTGACGAGTGGAAATTCGGTAGATGTTTAGTTTTATGAACAAAGGAAATGAGCCGTTGTTTGATGCGATTTGAATTTAAGGTTAGTTCAAAGAAAGGACGTGTTTTGATAATGATGTCAGCAATGAATTAATCTAGGACACATTGGACAGAAAACATTGGACAGACTGAAGAGATGAAACATGAGAGAAAAGAATGTGATGACAGCCAGATGATCTGAGATAATAAGGGATAGGGAGTAGATGACGTAGTAAAGGGTTGACAAACAGAAGTTGACTTGAAAGATGGTTGTATCTCTCTCTCTCTCTCTTTCTCTCTCTCTCTCTCTCTCTCTATATATATATATATATATCCTTTCATTCCACTTTGTCTTTCTCGTTTTTATTTCTTTTGTTTTCTTTCTTTTCGTTTTCTTCCTTGTTTTTCTTGTTTTTCTTTTTTTCCTTTATTTCTTTCTCCCTCGTTCTTTGTCACTCTCTTACTTTCTCTCTCCTTTACTCTTTGTTTCTCTCCCTTAATTTCTCTCTCTCCTTTACTTTCTCTCTCTCTCTCTCTCTCTCTCTCTCTCTCTCTCTCTCTCTCTCTCTCTCTCTCTGTCCTCTCTCTCTCTCTCTCTCTCTGTCCATTACTCTCTCTCTCTGTCCATTAATCTCTCTCTGTCTCTGTCCATTAATCTCTCTCTCTCTGTCCATTACTCTCTCTCTCTCTCTCTGTCCATTCTCTCTCTCTCTCTCTCTGTCCGTTACTTTCTCTCTCTCTCTGTCCGTTACTTTCTCTCTCTCTCTGTCCATTACTCTCTCTCTCCCTGTCCATTACTCTCTCTCTCTCTGTCCATTACTCTCTCTCTCTGCCCCTTACTCTCTCTCTCTCTCTGCCCCTTGCTCTCTCTCTCTCTCTCTCTGCCCCTTACTCTCTCTCTCTCTGCCCCTTACTCTCTCTGTCTCTCTCTCAATCTTTCTCACCCATCATCATTGTAAAATAAAAATAATACATTTGACAATTATGAAAAGCAGTAAACATATTTGCTTTGATGAGGAACAGCTTTGGTCTCCAGTTGCTTCAGTTTCTTTTCAAGAAATCTCCAGGCTTAACCTCCCCTTCTCACACGTACACTAAATTTCCATTTTGCCTGTACTGTCTCCATTTTGTCACTGAGGTTCCACTAAGCTACAAACTTCATTTCGATGCTACACATCATAAAAGGTTTTGAGACTCTTCCTGCAAAGATCCATAGTGCAACATCCATAGTTAATTTTTGTACTGCTAGCAGAAGACATAATGCAATAGAGATACATGTTCCAAAACTTGTACCTCACCAAAGATAAGCGTTTATGACAAGAAAAATCAGTTTTTATTCAGAATTCCCCCTATATTAAAAAAAGAAGAAAAATCTATATGATATAACGAAACAAAGATATCATATTCCAAAAATAACAAAATTGATCAAGTAGTTTTATTTTTATAAATAAAAACATTTTAAAGAGATTAATGAGAATTTGTAGGCATAACATATCGCTTTTCGTTTTTTTTATATATTTTTTTAGATTGTTTTCAAAATGGCGGATAAGACAGCCACTCTACTGTTCATAAAATTTGATTTTTTTAAAATAAAACTGCTTGATCAATTTACATGATTTTTTGGAATGTGATATTTTTGTTATGTACATCATACAGATTTTTTTTAATATAGGGGAATTCTGAAAAAGAACTTAAAAATCGTTACATAAAAACTTCATTTAAAATTTTTTTATATCTAATCAGCAGTAACTTCTCAGCATTTCTCGGGATTCAGTCTAGTAGTTTTAGTTTATTTCATTTTTATTTGGTTGGGCAAATTTTTTAAAATCTTAAGTGGGAAAACATCTACTTTATCTATTTTAAAATGAGAAATCGTACTTTATTTTTATTAAATGATATTTAAAAATATTTCATATTTGCAATCTTTTAGGTCGGAGTAAATAATTTAAAAGTAAATTATACTTAAGTACGTGATTACGTTGGCAATAATATGGTACAACGATAACAAATGAAAATTGGTCAATCAGAAAGAAAATAGGTAAAAGTAAGCAAAATTGTTTAGTCAGAAATGTAAATGCTATTTCAACATGATAATTTATGTTACATTTCAGAGTATAGTTTTCCTTTCTTTCCTTTTCCTTTCTTTTCTTTTCCTTTCTTTCCTTCCTTTTCCTTTCTTTCCTTTTTCCTTTTTTGCTTACTTTTTTTATTCTTTCTTTTTTGCTTTCTTTTTTGTTTTCTTTTCTTTTTTGCTTTCCTTTTTGTTTTTCTTTTTTGCTTTCCTTTTTGTTTTTCTTTTTTTCTTTCTTTTTTGTTTTTTCTTTTTTGCTTTCTTTTTTGCTTTCTTTCTTTGCTTTCTTACCCTTTTCCTTTCTTTCCTTTTTCTTTGCCTCCCTTTTCTCTTTTATTCCCTTTTCCTCTTTTTCCTTTTATTCCTTTTCCCTCTTTTTCCTTTCTCTTTCTTTCCTTTTTTTTCTTTCTTGCTTTTTCCTTTTTTTACTTTTCCGTGTTTTCTTTTCCTTTTTTTCTTTTCCTTTTTTTCTTTTCCTTTTTTACTTTTACTTTTTTTCTTTTCCTTTTTTCCTTTTCCTTTTTTCTTTTCCTTTTTTTCCTTTTCTCTTTTTCCTTCCCCTTTTTTACAGTCTCCTTTTTATTTACTTTTGGACAGATATCTCGTGGCATTTAATTTTTAAAAATCAGATTTATCGAATCCAAAATGTATGAGTCTCCTCTTTTCTTTGTGATCCCAGGTTTGTTCACCTCCCATTCCTCTTCCCCACCGCTTATTATGGAAAATCTCAACTTTTTCACACATCCAATATTGATAGTGTCCGTTACACCATCAACCAGTCGGTGTGAGAAATTTGTGTCACACTTATCAATAAAATGTCATTGAACATTATTTTCTTAAAGGCGATTTTTTCTAACATTATTCCATTGCAGCGGAATGATTAACTATTAATTCGTGATTGTTGCAAAACATGATTGTCAAGTGATCACCAGATGACCTAAGATTATTACTTGAGGCTGGGAAACTCCAAGTTAATCTGGATATTTAGTTGCATATCAACAAAGATTGAATATATATTGAATTCTTCTTGATATTAAGCAATCTAGCTTGATAAATAACTAATATTATTTATACGTTGGCTTACTATTTATTTGAATATTGCCTCTTATGACCATTTTGTTTCTGGGCCTACCTGATCGCTACCTATACTTTTACCTTCATTTTCCATTTCTCTTCTGCATTTCATCAACTTTTAAGCATTTTTATGATTACTTTCATCTGATGCAGTTTCAAGTTATGGTAGTATCAGCAAAATAATAGCATCACCATGAAAACATTTTGCTAAAATCGTTCCTCTGATGAGAAGAACGTATTCTTTGAAACTTTGTGGATTAAGGAATTCATAATCTTTTAGGTCGGAGTAAATAATTTAAAAGTAAATTATACTTAAGTACGTGATTACGTTGCCAATAATATGGCACAACGATAACAAATGAAAATTGGTCAATCAGAAAGAAAATAGATAAAAGTAAGCAAAATTGTTTAGTCAGAAATGTAAATGCTATTTCAACATGATAATTTTATCTTACATTTCAGAGTATAGTTTTTCCTTTCTTTCCTTTTCTTTCCCTTTCTTTCCCTTTCTTTCTTTCTTTCCCCTTTTTTCCTTTTTTCTTTCTCCTTTTTCCTTTTTTCTTTTCCTTTTTTGCTTCCTTTTTGCTTTCTTTCTTTTTTGTTTTTTCTTTTTGTTTTCTTTTTTGTTTTCTTTTTTGTTTTTTCTTTTTTGTTTTCTTTTTTGTTTTTTCTTTTTTGTTTTCTTTTGTTTTTTCTTTTTTGTTTTCTTTCTTTTTTGTTTTCTTTCTTTTTTGCTTTCTTCCAATTTTTGCTTTTTTTTTGCTTTCTTTTTTCTTTCTTTTTTGCTTTCTTTCTTGCTTTCTTTCTTTTTTGCTTTATTTTCTTTTTCCTTTCCTTTCTTTTTCCTTTCTTTTCTTTTCTTTCTTTTTCCTTTCTTTTCTTTCCTTTTTATCTCTTTCCTTTTTATCTCTTTCCTTTTTCTTTCTCTCCTTTCCCAATGAATAATAAATTGTTGTAAATTATAATTTACAGTGTTTAACTTTGTTCTTTTATAATAATCTCTATTTCCTATATTGGTTGTATTGAGCTTTTTTTTATCTGGTTAGGATTACCATGTTAATATCTGTATATGTCTTTAAGTTTACAAAAACTTTGGACTTATAAAATCAAAAGAATTAAGTTTATATATATATATATATATATATATATATATATATATATATATATATATATATATATAATGCATACGGCACAATCGCGTTGACACACCAGTTCTCACCAGATCAACGAAGTTAAACAACGTTGAGCCCGGCCAGTACCAGATAGGTGACCATTTTGGAAGTCTAGGGGCTGTATGTACCGCACCGAGTTGTAGAACTTTCCAGATTGATATCTGTAGCCACATTAATTCACTGGGCGAGATGCACCCTCAGTCTTCGTTAAGACATGCATGTAGGAGAAGAAAATTCTGATGTAAAAAGGTATGGTCTACTGTATACTCTGTCCTGTAGCAGTTATCTGCACCGACAAAGATTAGCAATAATACCAAAAAGTGTGGTTGGTTCTACACCAAGCCTCCACCACTATAAACAAATTATCTGTGTTGATTTCCGAGCAGCTTAGTTGTTGTGGCAGAAGCTCATACATCGAAATCAGTGGGAAAGTTCATCATATATATAAAGATCATTCCAAAGTTAAGCGTCCTGTTCTTTAACTCAAAAACTAAAATGTTTAAACGAGCAACCTTTTGTGTTCCAGAATTTATTTTTCTACATAGTCACCAACATTATCAATGCAGTTTTGCCAGCTTCTTTTGATGCCTCGGTCATAAAAGTCTGGAGCATGCTTTGTCACTCAAATCTCTGTTGCCACTTTGAAATCGACGAAGCCATCTCCTAGCTGTATTGACATCTACTGCATCGGCTTTGTAAACGTGACGGAAAATGTTGATCGGTCCAATTTTTTTCTGCATCGGGGAATTCAATAACATGTCTCTGCTTTTGACGCACGTCCATGACAGGGGTTTTTCAGGTGATGAATGCATAAGTTCTGTCATCATAACAATGCTATTTGCAACCTTTTTTTGATTCATCCGGACGGAATAAAAAATAGGAGATATTACTTTTCAAACACCCTCTCATGTGTGTGTATATATATATATATATATATATATATATATATATATATATATATATATATATATATATATATATATATATATATATAATGGCATAATGTAAGCAAACTATATTAATATCAACAAGATTCAAACTGTTCAACAAGGACTGTAGATATATCGCGAACCAGCAGGAAATTAAATTATACAAAATAATAGCACTATAAACATTTTTGTATTAGGATGTATAAACACTCCATGGGACTAACCATGTTTGGAACACCCAGATAACTAATGCAGGGTTAAGAGAATTTAACATTACATTTAACACCGAGCAACACTGGATACATCTAGTGTGTGTGTGTCTATATATATATATATACACGTATATGTAAATACTGCCTGAAAGGTTCATTTTATTTTGTAGATTTTATTTAAAGGTCTAAGGTTGTTAATAAATTTGTGTTCTTACGACATTAACAACCTGTTTACTTGCGTTCCGATTTTATTGACTATAGATATCTGTACCGATTTTTATATCGTAGTCAGATATCGCCTCCTCTCATTTCTGAAAGCGTATTTATTGAGCTGATGAAATTTGCCACTACATCTGTTGAATTAAGTTTCGACAATATAATGTATCAATAAATAGGTGTGTCCATGGACACAGTCCTGGGGCTGATAATAGCGAATATTTTCGTGGGTTTCCATGAAGAGCAATTGCTCTCTGAACCCATGAAACCCTTGGTCTATTTTCGCTATGTGGACGATACATTTTGCCTCTTCAATAACCAAACAGAGGCAAATAGTTTTTTCTGTTTACTTAATAGGATGCATCCCACGTTACAGTATACTTATGAAGGAGAGTCTAATTCGTCCATAGCTTTCCTCAATGTATTAGTAACGAAAACACCATCCAGTTACCTTACGTCAATATACTGCAAATCTATATCCACGGGACTGGGATTAATTTTGCTTCCGAAAACGTAAGATCAATTTAATTTGGACACTAACACATCGTGCCCTTATGATTTGTTCAAAATCAAAATTGGATGAGGAATTTAAAATAATTACTGATACTCTATCCAAGAATGGGTACCCTCTGGATGTGATTAAGTCAGTTATGCAAAGGAAAATATCTGAGGACTCTTTAACTAAAATTCAAACCGTTAATAAATGTACAATATATCTGCGTTTACCGTAGTTGAGGACAGTAAGTGAGAAATTCGCAAAGCAAACCAGTCCAACAATGCAAAATTGTTATTTTGCTTCAAATGTACGTGTTGTGTTCCCTACGAGAACGTTAATGCCATCCTCTCAAAAAGATGTTCTACCCCTCATTAATAATAATAATAATGTAATTTACAATTTTGAATGTAGTTGCAGTGCCAACTATGTGGGTCGGACAACAAGATTGGATGGAAGAGTGCAACAGCACGTACCTACCAAAACTAGAAATGGGACATACCAAACAACAGACGTAATTGGCAACACATCTTCAATCACTGACCATCTCATTAAAAACCCGTCACGTGCAGTAAACTTTAGCACAAACTCATTTTCAATTCTGAGTCGTGCACACTCATTATTCCATTTAAAGATCTTGGAAACTGTTCACGTTTAATTCTGTAAACAGAAGGAATGCCTCTTGGGTTTGAGCGTGATTAGTCTCTAGGATCTTCGAGTCATATAACATTGCTTTATTTTGATCGTTTTTCCCCATCCCCCACACACACATAACGCAAATATAAAATAACGTGATTTTATTTTAAATTGTACATATTTTCGATTCCTCCTTTTTTTGTTTTTCAAAACAAAATCCCTCGATACAGCTTTGAGAAAGTGAGGGCGAAACCAGTCAGCTGACTTTCCCATTTTTTTCTCTTCTCCTCTTCACCCCGTTTACTTTATTTTAAAACGTTTTTAATCGTGAATTAAGTCTTCCCTTCATGATTGCGAGATATAAGTCCTGTACCCCTCAAAGAATCATGAAATTATCTGTAAATATAAAAGCGAAAATGTATGTATGTATGTACGCTTTTCCTCGATGTCCATAAAAGACTTCTTTCAGAGAAGCGCTCGCTCGCTTCACAACTTCCTAAAACTTTTTATATCATCTATAAATTGTAATATCTCGCAGTTAACCACGGAGCTCGCCTGTCTATTTAATTTTATTGACTTTCAAACGTTAATTATTTCACATTTCCTGCATCGGCACGCGTTACATTCGGCTTTCGGTATAAAAAAAATCGAAACTCGACTCTAATCACAGGCTCAGAGCCAGTGGTTTCTAAAGAGCTAAGTGACGTTTGGTCAATGTCGACTTCGTCATATCAGACGGTAGCTTTCATTTCGAGACGAGACGCTCCCCCTAATAAACAGGGAGCGGGTTTTTAAAAACAAACAAACCCATTTATTGACCTCATTAAAAACTGTCCCGCACAAAAATGCTAACTGCTGAATAGCTATCGCCGTCACGTCAATCAAAAACGCGCACCTGTTTTTTTTTTTTTTTTTTTTCACACTTTACTATTTTCCAACTGCGCGTCGTCAAGGCTTTTTTTTTTCACGGGCAACTGTTTTTTTTCACACACACCTACAAAAACCCGGACAACGCCGGGTACCCCTCGCTAGTATATATATAAAGTAGACATCGTTGAAATTAACACATCTAGTGCTTAATTTTTTCGATTTTTCTTGCCTTTCTAGTGTCATAATATAAAAGAAATATAAGTTCCATATGTATCATATACATATAGTTGGAAAAGCAAATGAACAAAAAAGCTTTTGCTGTTTCACTAGATGATGATTTGATAAAGGACTCCTAACTTCAGAAACTTTTAGTCGACAACACATTTATTCTTGAGCATACCACTAACAAGCATAAACTTCATATACTTGAAGCATTACTAATTAAAGCTTAAGAAACCAAATGTTAATAAAATAAATGTCAATAACAGTGATACCATTCTTAAATACCTTTACATGTCAGATGATTAAGTAATACATTTAATAACATGTGATATTCCTATTAAAAATACAAAAAAAAAAAAACACACTTCCATAAATATCGTAAAATTGGTTCTGTTATCCCTGACAATATATCTGGGCAGATCTGAAAGTACTCGAGCTAAAAGTGACTATAGCAGCTACATTAACCAGTTCTCACCTGGAGCAACAAAATTAATAACAATTAGAAAGGATCAAAACCAAAATATGTAGACAGGAATTGTTTAGATTATTTAATGAAACATGTCTAAAGGAAAGAATGGTGCCTATCTACATACAATAGACTCTCCCATGGATTTTGACCTATGAGCTTCCACCACTACAACTAAGTTTCGGGACAAGATCAAAGTGTAGTATCTGTTCTTCAGATGCTTCACTTCCATTTCTTGTTCTCTTTTGGTGGAGGAGAAATCCTTCACGACTGAGACAATTTTTATTTTTGTACCTTTTCTCCACGTTAAAAAACGACCCTGGTGTCTAACTCTGTCCCGTGGGGAGGCATAGTAAATAGGCACAACTAAGTTGTTCGGAAATTCACGCAGATGATTTGTTTATAGTGGTGAAGGCTTTGTGTAGGACCAACCACTATTTTTTGGTATTACTGCTAAACTTTGTCGGTGCAGATGAATGCCATAGGACAAAGTATACAGTAGATCGCAGGTTTTTACATCAGAGTTTCCTTCTTCTAGATGCATGTCTTAATGAAGACTGGAGGTGCATCTCTTCCAGTGAATTAATGTGCCTCCAGATACTAACCTGGAAAGTTCTACAACTCAGCACGGTACGTACAGCAGTTAGCCTTCCCAAATGGTCACCCATCTGGTACTGGCCAGGCTCAGCATTGCTCAACTTCGGTGATCTGGCAAGAACCTGTGTTTCAATGTGATTGTGCTGTATAATACACACACACACACACACACACACACACACACACACACACAGGTTTCTTTTTTTTTTTTACCTTGAAGTAGTATTTTTTTTAACTCTTTACATCAAGTGGCTTCATGCCTTGTCTGGAGGCGATTTCCACAAATGTTTTTCTTTTTAAATGATGGAATCCAATTCTATAGAAAACTGCAAAAGGCTATTGTGTTTCATGCTCCCCACGCTATGCTTACCTAATACAGTTCACATTCCACCATTGTTGCTACCAGATCAGGCTGTCTAAAGATACTGGCTTCCTGACATAAAATGCAGCACACACTGATCTTATTGCTTTTTTTTTCCCCCTTTCCCTCTACAAAACTCTAACATATTACACAAAGTAAAAATAAATAAATTTTCATCTACAAAACAACCAAACCAAACACCAGGGATAAATATTTAGGGATATAAAGTATTTGAAGCGTTAAAACTTGTTCCAAAATTATTGGATTCAGCATTAAATTAACTTGAAAAGGGTTGATATGCCATAAAACAAAACAACCAAACCATCGTTATGGTCCCAGCTGGGTGTTGAAATCACCTAAAAGGAAGAATTTATTGACTTCGACGATGGAGGTGGAAGCTTTGGAGGTTATCAATAGTAAAAATTCTGAAATTAGATTCTCGCTTGTAAAGTGAAATATTCTTTAATTTCCTTCAATGTCGTGAATTCTGTGAGCGGCTTTTGTTGCCTTTGTTGAGACTGAAATATATAATTATACGTTACTTCTGCCAGCATCAATTGACAAATTCTGAAGCGGCTGAATAATGGTATTGATTACTGTGATTGAAAGGAAATAATAAGAATATGTCTGCGAATTCTTTTTAGAGGTGCTATCTTCAGCAACAGCACCCCCTGCCCTCCCTCCACCCCTCACACACATTTTTTTTCCTCTGTAAAGTTTTTTTACCTGATTTACTATTTAAAATTTTCTTTTTCTCTTTTTTTCTTTGCTTTTTTCTTTTTTTTTTTTTTTTAACATTTAAAGAAAACTTTTACTTTGTAACTACTAGTGACCCAAAATAAATGCCACCCATAGAATCTATATTAATAAGACAGCAGATTTATTTGTGTCTGTGTGCATGAGTTATCGTTGAGTTGTATTTTCATTTCTTTTTTCTTTTTTTACAAAATGGCTACTTTGATACTCATAAAATTCGATTTTCTTTTCTACATAAATAAAACAGATGTCGGTGCCTCCTGTCTGTGTGTAAATATTTAGCCGATAAACTCTTCTTCTACTGGAAATATTTAACTGGTCACATAATAACACTGAAATTAACAAGAAATAGTAATCATACACCAAGGATGGTTTATAACGAGTAAAATCTTTGGATGGATGAATAACGCGTGCTGGCATATAACGGCAAATTGAAATACAAGATGTTCATTTCAACTTGCTGACATATTTCTATTAGTTTGCGCATGCGTAAAACTTATTGTAACTAAAAGGAGTTTCTTTTAAAACTTATCTGTCTGTTGGGTTAGCTCAGATGGTAGGAAATGCGACTAGTATGCTAAATGAGAGAATGCAATTAGATTAAAGCACTTAATGTTTTTGTTTCAATTTTAGCTGATGACACCCAAGTTTTTTATTTTTACTTTTTAAATCAGTACTATAAATTAGGTACAATATAATATTCAATTGAAAATTGTCTTTATAGTAATAAATGCGAAATCTGCATTAATTAAAATATATTTACGCATATTTTATGACCTGCAAGGTCACTCCTCACCACTGCTAATAAAATTGACAATCTTTTCTGCAATCCAACCATATTTGGTACAAATAAACTTCGAACTATGCCTGACTTATTTTCTAAGTTTCAGCTATGAATGTCGAAAAGTCTGTTTTATCACCGTTCATTTCTTCCAATCATGTGTCTTACACTAAATCGAATTTCCATAAACAGATTTTCTTTCCAAAAACTCCATCTGTGAAATGCATAGCCACAAAATTATTTCCCTGTAGACTACAACATAGTCGTCTTCAAATCTAATGTGAATGAATACTTTTCATAAATCGACCTCATAACTAACAGAATTTTTTTCATGCATGATATTAAATCCTCATAATAGTCTTAATTCAACTGACAATCTATCCATTATCCATAAGTATTTTAGTTCCTGAAAGTATCCTATACCGCTATAAGGCAACCATTCGCTCATGTATGGAGTACTGTTGTCACATTTGGGCTGGTGCATCTGCTACTTGTCTCTCATTCCTCGACAGGGTTCAAAAGAGAGTCGCCAACCTGATAGGTTCTGAACTATCATCTAGGCTTCAGCCTCTGCCCCATCGACGAAATGTTGCATCCCTCTGCCTGTTCTACAGGTACTTTAATGGTGAATGCTCTGACGAACTACAAGCACTTGTACCCCCTCGACGTGAATACTCCTGACAAACCCGACAAGCAGTTAAATCCCACCCCTTCACAGTATATATCCCTAGGTGTAAGAAAGCCTTCTACTCCAATAGTTTCTTCCCTAGAACTGATAGACTTTGGAACTCTCTTGCTGGATTCTGCTTTCCTAACTCTACTGACATGCAGAAGTTCAAGTGTAATGTGAACAGATATCTTGCTACTCATCTCCCTTCATAATGCTCACGCAACTTATGTCCCTGATAGTAGCCCCCTACTTCAAAGTGGCACTGTGCCTTGTTTTGGGGGGTGAAAATTGAATAAATAAATAAAAATTAAAAACAGCTTTGATAAGTGGTGATTCAGTAGAACATAAACGATTTTTTTTTTTTAGAAAAATACAGTCATTTTTTCATTTTAAAATTTTTTATCAAGGCCAATGCCTTCAAGGATAATGGTTAATGAGATGGACGGATTATCAGTTGGATGATGTATAATATTATGGGAAGATTGACAATTATAAATTGAATGGGTGAATATTCAATTTTTATGAAGACTATTATAAGTATTTGTTGAATTTGAAGACCAACTGATGGGCAAATACCAGTTTCACTCGGAAAGAGATCGTGCTTGGTCTCCTGTAAATAGATATCAATCACTTAAAGGTTGAAACACAGACCCTAATATTGGGAAAGAGTTCACGTTAACGTACTTGGTTTATATTTGTGTTTTATTTATGGACTTTCATAAAGAGTGTTGGACCAACGAAAATGCTATTTCAAATCATAATGTGTGAGATCAACAAAGATGCTATTTCAAACGTAAGCATGTCAGACCGACGAAAATGCTATTTCAACCTGAAGTGTGACAATCTAATGTAAATTCCATTTCAAATTGAAGCATGACCAATGGAAATGCTATTGAAACCAGAGCGTTACAGACTGACAGACAAATCCTCTAGTAGAGATATGTGGACGTATACAAGAATGTAATAATTTTCCAAATTAATTATGGACGATTTTAGCATTTAAAATTTTATTTTTGTTTTTTTATCTTTTTTAACGACTTCATTGGCCATTTTATAAGATTAATAGGAACTATTATTGTATTTACTCTTTCAACAAGACCCGGCTTTTCCTTTGAAGTGACGAAATGAATGTCACACAACACCAGCAAGTGACATCAATCTTGCTGTCTACAGTTTTTAAGTATTCTTGAAAATAGCCAATGTCACGGCTGGAAGCACAGGCAGACACAAAAGTCTGCAATTAATTTGAACGATTATTACATTGAGATCTGCAGTTTTGGTTGCGATAAAAAAAAAAAGCAACTTCATAAATGGGATAAATATGCGACAAAAATTTACAGAATGAATAAGGAAAACAAATGCCAATATCTAATATATAAAGTAAAGTTAGTGTTAATTTGTTCAATTGTGTTAATTCATCTACATGCAAGCATATACACATGCACATACACACACCAAAAACCAGCCTAAATTCCTATTCACATACTAATTAGCATAAAAAAAGCCTCAAAATGTCTGTGGAACGGTCTCTACCAAACTCCAATCATTTTTTTGGTCTACAGACTTGAAACTTGATACATAGAGGATTTGGACACTAAATTCGATTTAGTTTTTAGCCAATAAGAATAAGATATATAGAGGATTTGGACACCAAATTCGATTTAGTTTTTAGCCAATAAGAATAACTGTCGACGGGTCAAAAAAAGTTTTTTAATTGAAACTTCGCTGGCATAAGGCAAATAAACAATTTACTTCTACACATGCGCAAGTATACATTTATACGTTTAAGAACGTTATTTTTTTAAATAAATTTCTATGCATATAGACTTAGCTCAGATGGTAATGAATAACACTGGAGTGCTAAATATTTTGGTTTCGATTCTAGCTAATGGCACCCAAGTCGTAAGTCATATTTTATTTAACTTTTGAAATCACTATTATATATTGGGTACGATATAATAATCAATAGAGTAGTTGCTTCATAATAATAAATACGAAATCTGCATGAATTAAAATATATTTAAGCAGATTTTACAATCGGACCACATTGAGCAGCCGCTAAGATATATTTGGTACAATAATCAATAGAGATATGGCTCTATAATAATTAATGAGATCTGCTTAAATTAAAATGTTGTATTTAAACATATTTTACGACTAGACAACACTGGATGGCGGGTACAATATAATAATCAATAGCGGATTGTCTCCATAATAATAATAAATATGAAATTTGCAATTATAATTAATATATCATATTTACGGTATTTTATGACCGGCCAACGCCGAGCGACCTGCTTGCTGCCAATAAATGTGAATTCAGAAATATTTCTTTTAACAATGAACAGATCCATTTTTACCCCATTAAATCCCAGAGTACCTAATTTCTTTACTAGTGAGTTGAAACTTTGTGTAATGACTAGGGCTGTGACAACAGCATATTTTTTTCATTGGTTTGACTCTTGAGTATATATCTGTTAACATCTTATGTTTTTATATAGAGGGATCTGGTTCTCGGTTGATTAAGTGTGTCAAACTGTGTCGGATATATACCCGAGAGTCAAAAGAATGAAAAGAATATGCTGTTGTCACAGCCCTAGTAATGACTAAAATGAGTTAGGATACATAAATTGAAAGGAAAAAAAAAGTTATTTTATTGAGAAAGCAAAATATTGACTCCCTTATAAATCGGACACTGGATACACGTGATCTTTTTTTTTTTTTTTTTTTACACAGTGATCACCACTTATCAAGGCCCGGAAGCCACTCAGGGATAAGGGTTATTGCAAGTACATTACGTTAGTGAGGAGATTTTCTGAAATGTTTACTTAAATCAAGAGGCTATACATTCTAGATAAAATTTCGATGCCTATGTTCAGTCTCAAGAAACAATGGACACCCTTGTAAGTGCAGCTGTGCATGTAAATGTGAGGCAAGGGTTGCACAATCTCCAACAACACCTCTCCTGAAATAGCACTGCTTGGGTCTAGTGTCCCAAGACTGACTGGAAACAATGCCGAGATAAGCAGAGAGCACATACAGCAACTGAAAGTAACAAATGGTCACCCATTTTAATACTGACCAGGTTCAACCTTGCTTAACTGGTGATCTAGCAAGAACCAGTGTCAACGTGATTACGGTGTGTATTAACAGAACCAAATTAAATGTTTTGTCAGACCATCCACTCTCACCCTTATAAGATTTTATCAAGATAAAATCCACACATTATTGTCAAGAACAAAGCAGTTCACACAAAGAGTTACATTACACTCTTGGCAATTAGTTATTGGCTTACTATTGCTGTTGGATTGTGAGGGTGTATATAACGAGTTAATATGCGTGCGTTCATGCATGTCTGGTTCATAAATCACATCCTTACATCATTCATAAACATTTATGCTGATGACACTACCATCTATGATAGCACATCTAAGACAGTAAACGTCCAAGTTCTCTCCGATCCTCTCTCCTCTGATCTTGAGCACATGGTACAATGGGGAAAGAGGTGGCTGGTTACTTTTAATGCATCTAAAACCAAGCACTTATCTTTACATCATCAACGTTCTGATCCCATCTGGCATCAATTGAAATGGATGGCTCTTATCTTGGGGAGGCCTCAAGTTTTGACAAGCTTCTGGGTTTGATCTTTACTCCTGATCTTGAATGGAACATGGACATCAAATCTGTTGCCAAGGCCGCTAGAAAAATGGTCAGATCCTTCTATTGATCCAGTAGATATCTCACTGCTGATGCAATTCTCTATCTATATAAGAGCCAGGAACGTCTAAGGATGGAGTACTGTTGCCACATCTGGGCAGGAGCTGCTAGAAAGGACTTGTCCTACCTTGATAGAGTTCAAAATAGACTTTGTAGCCTCGTAGATGTCCTTTTCTCTTGGCTGCAACCTCTATATCACAGAAGAGATGTTACGAGTTTGTCTCTGCTTTATCGTTATTTTCATGGAAAGTGTTCGACTGAGCTTCAATCTATGGTCCCACCTCGCCAAACTTTCACAAGAAACACTCGTCTAGCTGAAAACACTATCAATAATTTTCCCCACTCTTTATCTGTGCCTAAACCTAAACGTAGATTCCATGAACAAATCTTCTTTCTTAGAACTGCACGCCTGTAGAATTGTCTTCCGTTTTCCAGCTTTCCAGCTGACTACAATCTGATTGTCTTCAAGTCCAGCGTAAACAAGTTCTTGATGAGCCGTTCCACTTAGGTTAACAAATTTACCGAATTTCCATTACTAACGATTACTATATTGTCCAATTGACTACTGTACACTCTTAACCCTTATCCTCGAGTGGTCTGTTGGCCTTGATAAGGGGTTATGCCTATGTAAAAAAATATATATATGTGTCTGTGTGAAACCGATGATCGTGTATTGTCTAGTGATAAGAAATGTTTGTTGTGCGTATGCATCTTTACACATATTCAGAGTTCACCTAACATGGACAAAGTAACAGTCATTAGTTCAGTACAGGTTCAACAAATATTACACATTCGCACACAATGGCCGTTTTATAATAGACTACTAACCTTAGGTTGTGGCTCCCTTTATCTCTTGGACGCTGAAATAAAACATTTCACTGTGAAGCTTTAACAACAGAACTTCTTTTTGTTTTTCCTAGTTTATTCTCATTTCCACAGCTACGTGTTTCCCTCAGGGATTTACAACACTTCTCTCCCTTTAGTCCTTACATTGTCTCTTAGTTAGCTCGGTTGTATCTCTCATCTATATATCAAAACTTACTCTTTCTTTGTTACCAGGTCAGTTCCATTGTTTAGAAAATTGAATTCCTAAATCTATTTTATTACATAAATATCTCTGTGATATTTTATTGTTTATAAATCTGAGTTAAAAGTCCTCCGTTAGATTTTTAATATAAATATTTTTGCTAAACATTCCTTTCTTTCAAAACATTCTATCTGCATATCTCTTTCTACATAAGTTAACAAAACAATAATTTTCATTACCTAACATTTTACGTTTTAATAATAATAATAGTCAGTTTAGGAAAATCAGCAAGGCAACCCGATATCGCTCCACATAATCTAACATTACAAGACTCATATAAGTTCATAGATCATCAGACAAATAGAATTTTAGTAAATTTCACAAGAATTTTTAAGAGGGTTCCGAAGTTCTAATAACTCTAAGAGAAGTTGATTTTTGCAAAGGAGTCATCACTTATCAAAGCTCGGAGGCCACTCGGGGATAAGGGTTAATAAGTGTACAGTAGTCATTGGGACAATAGTGTAGTAACTGTTAGTAGTGAAAATTTGGTAAATTGGATTACTCAAGGGAACAGCTCATCAAGAACTTGTTTTATGTTGGACTTAAAGACTTCTATATTGTAGTCAGCTGGAAAGCAGGCAAACGGAACAGTTTCACTGGTAGGCAGTTTTAAGAAAGAAGCCTTGTTCATGGAATCCACATTTAGGTTTAGGCACAAATAATGAGTGAGGGACAAGTGTTCTTTCATAAATTTTATCTTTTCTTCAAAGTAATTATGCAGTAAATAGTACTAAAATAGAACCCCGGGATACGGCATTAAAAATTAGTAACAAAATACAGTATATAATGCACATGTATATAATCAAATAACATAAATAACACAGTAAGGCAGAGCATATATCGTAACCAGGGGCCGGCAAAACATTGTATTCCACACCGTAACCTGAAAAAGCTTTATCCTAGGACTACTGTATTATATATTATCTTATAGATTTTGAAAATGAATTATTTGATGTCCATTTAATAGGACAATGGGATCCAATGAGTTAATACATTAATTCCCCATAAATGTTATCCAGAGAAACATTTTTGCTTTAAACTTAGTACATTATTCTGTTCAACTTCTGATCCTATGTTCGGTTTCCTGACTTGAATGCACCAAAGAGTGATGTTATTGTTTTTGTTGTTTTTTTTTTTATTTTGTAAAAGTCAATGATATTCTGAAAAACCAAAAACAATTTGTCTCTACAAAACAACCAAACCAAGCACCATGAATAAATATTTGAAGGTATAAACAACTTGAAGCATGAAACATTTTTTTTTTTTTTTTGCAAAATGATTGGATTCGTCATTAAATAATCTGATAAGTGTTGATATGCCGTAAATCAAAACAATCTGATTCAAAGAATTGTGATTTATGTTGAAGATTTTTATTATTTTTTTATTTGCAGATTAATATGAATTATCATTTTTCTATGCAGATATTTTTGTTCCATCTAAGAGTTCCCCTTTTTGGGGAACTAGAATGTCTCATTGTTTCTAACTTTGACCTTATGAGCAGGCAATTTTATCAAATCTTTTTTTCTTCCTTATGAGCAGGCAATTTTATTAAATCTTTTTTTCTTCCTTATGAGCAGGCAATTTTATTAAATCTTTTTTTCTTCCTTTCTCTTTTCTAGTATCCTCTGAGGGATTTCTTAAGACTCGGACCCTGGAATCGAGTAATACCAGCTTGCAAGGTAAGCACAATATTTTTTTAAAAATTTTATAACGAGAAATCCTAATCAATCAAATGCAGGTGCAACGCCAATTTTCCAACTCCCTTGATTCCAGAGCCATCCAATTTCACCCTTATAAGAATTCAAGTTAAAAAAGCCTAGTAGCTGACTATAGTCGAGGACAATCTGAAGGCTCCCTTTTCATTAGTGGCTACATTGAGGCGTAGGGAAAGGCACCACTCCATTCGTAGGATTACTCCTCTTGCCCTTGATCCTATTTATACAATGAGTGTTTAGCAATGTGACATTAAGTATCATTTTTTTTTTTTTAAGTCTTTGGTATGACTTGACCGACGATTGGGCCTCAGTCTCCCAACAATTATCTTTATTTTTTGGTACTTAGATCAAGTGGGTTTATACTTTATCTGTGGCGACTTTCATGTAAAAGAAAGGTAATTGATTGTTTAATTAATTTTGGTGGATCAGATTTTAAGAAGGTATGATTTCTTGATTCAAATGGATTCATTGTTACAATCCATTAAGAAATATGTGAAAAGTATATTCTTTAAAAATAGAAAAAAAAGCATTAAGAAATATAAGAATTAATGTAAAATTTCGTAGCTTTATTATCTATATATAAAATACGATAGCGTGTCTGTTATTTTGTGTGTCACACTTACATCTTTTTTCTTCTGAGTGACTGCTGTTTAATTGTTATGACCTTCCATTTCTTGTAATAAATAATTTTACCAAGAATTCTTCATAAATTTTGGTTTCAGTTTAGATTATAGCTGATGGCACTAAAGTCATCTATTTTTTTTGTAAATGATTTTACCAAGAATTCTTCCAAAGTTTTTGTTTCAGTTTCGATTATTACTGAAGGAACTCAAGTTATATATACATAAATGCATATTTTTTTTCTTCACAAGTTTTGGTATCGGTTTCTATTCAAGCTGATACACCCAAGTCATATGGATATATTTTTTTTTTATTTTTGAAATCGCAACTTAATAAGAATCGATAGAAAATTGACTCTAATAATATATATGAAATCTGCATATAGTAAAATATCCTATTTAAGCATAATTTATGACCGAGCTCCACTGGGCGTCCCTGCTAGCTTAGATAAATACTTTTGCAGTTTAAAAAAAAAGCTACAATAATATCAGAGCGTCTCCATTTACACTGAACATCCACAGAATGCCATTATCAATATATTAAATATGAAAAATTCCCCTGCGGAATTTACATATATAAAAGAGTCTGCTGTGAAATTTCCACAGGTCCTGCTAGTTGAAACTTATTTACATATTCTGTTAACTTAGCAATTTCTATAACACACAAACATTGTGTGTGTGCATGTGTGTGTGTATATATAGTCATCCACATACAGTAACATTTTGCTCTTTCATAGCTCATCAGTGCGGCTAGACAAGCAACTACCTTAAGCCAGGTTCGAAATCCGACCGCCCAAACGGGGCTTCTAACCATTGCGCTATTCGGCTGCTGCTATGTGGGCAGTGAATTAACAATGTTTTGACGTTGTCCAAATACCTAAGCTCAATTTGTTTACACAAAGAGCATCGCTTAATATGCTAACGATAATTTGTATATCACTTCCCAATATGCTGCGCCCAAGATAGGAAGCATTTTATATATATATATATATATATATATATATGAGAGGGAGAGAGAGAGAGAAGATAGTTGAATAAAGTAAAATATACAAACCTTAACAATTTCTTAATTTCTGGTAGTGGAAACATGTGACTAAGCAGGCCAAAAAACGGTAATAAAAACTCTCTCTCTCTATATATATATATATATATATAGAGAGAGAGAGAGAGATAAAACATTTGAATAAAATATATAAACCTGAACAAATTTTTGTGTTGTGAAGTTATTTGCTTTGTCATTCATGTAGAGTGGGTTGAACCATTCAAGTAAAGAATGGTAGAGTCCAAAATGTATTGAGGTTTTCTTCACTGCTTCAGCAAATTCACCTTTGAAACAAATAAAAGTCTAGATAAAAAAAAGAGTTATATTCCTGTGTGATATACAAAACATCTATTTGCCCCTAAATATATTGTTCATCTATTACAAACCAGTCGGACCTGTGTTCCGGCGTTGCCCGAGAAACACCTGCTTCTACCTCATATAAATATATTTAAGCAATGTTGCTTAGATTTGTTTTCTGTTTTGGAAGCGATGTTGTGTGTATATGGAGGAGTGTACTTTTAAACAATACTTTCAATCTAAATACTTTGTATAAATAAAGAATTTGTTCTCCTTCAGAGTTCAAAAATGTTTATGATAATTAGTGTATGGTTAAAATTTTTTATGGAAATACCTGCATCGCTTAAATATACTTATTATATGAGGTAGAAACCTCATATGATAAGTAGGTTTAAGCGATATTGTTTTAGGCTTAGATTTTTCAATATATTACACATGAAAGTGTCTGCTGTAGAATTTCTACAGGTACCCTTAGTTTATATGGTTATTTTACATCTAAGTTTACAATAATAGATCAAATAAATATAATTGTGTAACTTGTATTGTCATAAAATGTTTGATTACATTTGCAAATGGCGGTAGTTCTATCAATGTAAGACTATTACAATTATGCCAAATGGACTGATAATTCATTGACATCCTTAATTATGCACCTACCATATCTGTAAACTGAAACAACACTTAAAGCAGTTCAACTTTTTCTTTAATTGAAATCGATAGGTGTTTGCATTTGACACCACAACTGCCAATTGAACTTTCTGTGAAAACGTAACTAGGGTTAAATTTAAGCAAAATAGCTTATAAACTCTAAAAAGAGACTACCAACAGCAGGTGCAGTGTAAGCACATTGTTGACCTGCTACACACATGACCATTTGTTGGATACTCCGTAAACTTGTCTGACACTGGCAGGATTATCAAGTCCTACTCTCATTATTTTGTCTAGTTGCTGGAAAAATTAGTGTCACAAGTGTGGTAATTAATAAAAGAAGAAAAACATGAATTCCTTATTCTGCTCTTTCAGTTGTTTCTGAATTTTTGAGATGAAGATTGATAATTTGGATTATTCAGACTACTGTTCTCATCTTGAATGTTATTTGCACAACGTTTCAGCTGATGTAACCTCCGACCTAATTCAGGCATAGCTTATCAAACCAAAATTTCATACTAGAATTGTTTACAAGGATTTGTGGCGTAACGGATAAAGTACTGGGTAAATTCAGTTGTGAATGCCACTCTTCTGGGGATTGAAGGTTCAAATCTTATTACAAGCAATATGAAGAATACAATTGCGAATTTCAGTTAATTGTAACCCGTGTCTTCTGACGATTACTAAGCAATTGTTCCAATGACTACCATACACTCATTAGCCCTCATCCTCGAGTGGCCTCAGGGCCTTGATAAGAGGTGACTCCTTTGTAATAAAAAACAAAACAAAAATCTCTATTATATAAAAGGAACTTTGTTTGTGTATCTGCCAAGTGATGCTGGGCTGAAGGAATAAATTAACGATTGTGTCTTACAGTGTGATTTTATTATTTGTATTGAACTATGTAGTATGATATTACTTTCTGAGTATTAATTTATCTCATTCAGATCAGTTCTATATTTAGAATACAATGGATACTATTTTAATAGAAATGTTAATAAACTTATATCTTCTGGGTGTTATTTGTTCTTCTGTTATCCAGAAAAATATCGGCTTTATCAAAACATTTGTTATTCAATATATTTCTCATTCCTTGGAATTTATATGGCCCCGCTAGTAAATTAATATTCTAAACTGAATATTATATTTTATTTGCGCATAAGGAACGAACACACACACACATACACACACACACACACACATACACACACACACAGTTGCATTTATATAATTGTAAAGATACACCGAAATACGCATACGTTATTTTCTGATATGTAGATATAATTAAAGATGAATTTACAAAAACGTGTAAGGGCATGTCGACAGAATTGATTGTTTGGTGAACCAACTGGCCAAATGGTTTTGATAAAACAGAAGTGGACAATAATATTGTTCCTATTTACAATGCCTCCCCACGGGACAGAGTTAGACACCAGGGTCGTTTTTTAACGTGGAGAAAAGGAACAAAAATAAAAATTGTCTCAGTCGTGAAGGATTTCTCCTCCACTGACAGAGAACAAGAAATTGAAGTGCAGCATCTGAAGAACAGAAACTACACTTTGATCTTGTTCCGAAGGCCAAGTAGTATCAAAAAGAGAGAGGAATTTGGCAAATGTTGTCACAACACTTAAGTCGAAAATGGAGAAAAAGAGGAAGTGGACTTCTGAGTTGTATTCTTCATCTTGTTGACCACCATCATCATTTGATCTGGAATTGAAGACAGAAAAATGTAATCCTAATGTGAGACTAGTACTAAATATGTGCCTTAAAAATTCGGGTGGGATTGACTCCAGATGGTTGAAGTTATTTCTAAAAATTGCAAAATTTATTGCTATGTAATAGTTAAGTTTTAAAAAGCATTTCTGGTGTTAAGTCATGATTAATAACATTTCTGTTAGGTCACGCTTAAGTTTGAAATAAGATTTCTATTAGGTCATACTTAGGTTTGAAATCGCATTTCTGTTTGATCATGCTTAAGTTTGAAATAGCATTTCTGTTAAGCTATGCTTAAGTTTAAAATAGCATTTCTGTTGTTATGTTATGCTTGTGTTTGAAATAGCACTTATATTGTTAGGTGCACAGATTGTATTCCCACATCTTAAGAATATAAATCTATGTTATTTTTCCAATAAAAAAGATCTTCATATAAAAAATAAGATTTCATGATATTGGGGAGGGGGGAAAATGTAATTGAAATATAAAATGAAGTAAAAAATATTCCTAATTGAGGGGGGAAAAAAACTCTATTGAATTTGGCTACTTATTTTATCTTGGTAATTCCGGAACTCTGCCAAGAATAAATGGCATGTCTTTACCGAAATCTACGTAAATTAGCGTGGCTATCCGTGTGAGATGAAACTGATGGTTGAATCTTGCAACCAGTTCTTCTCCACCCCAAAAACGATGCTACCAAACTACACGCAACCCTGATCCCCCTCAACATCTTGTCATTCCCTAAACTTAACCCCTCAGCATCCTTCCACACAGCCATTCTCTTAAACTTCATTGTTATTACCTTCGACCTTGATTGAAGTACAAGTTCTGACCTTGACTGTCTGCCAAGCATCTGTTCTCTCTGGGAGGTGATGAGGGAGCAAGAGCATGGGTGGCGAGGGTGGGTGTCTGCTCCCCCACCTTCAGATGCTACTCCTTTCAAGACAACACCCAAAACACAGAGGCTTTCCATCTCCTTGATAAAACCCATTCCTTCCTCTGATTGGTACGGATACCAGCAAAGATGTCTTTAATGAAATCTATTTCTGACTATGATGTTACAAATGTTATTATATATATATATAAACTCGTCTAACTACCACCACTGCAAAGAAATTTCTCTACTTCTCCCACATGCGAAATTTCCATGAACAATAGTTCTTTCCAAGAATCTCCTATCCGTGTACCATATCAGTTGACTGCTTTTTGGCAACCTCTTAAAAATATGTCAACTTTAATTTCCAATCATCCAAAGCAGAAGTTCACATCTGGTCAATGGGAATTGTATATATATATATATATTTACCAGTGGTGAAAAAACCGGACTAGAGTGCTCAATGTGTAGCCAGAGCAGTATATAGGAAATTTATTACTGTGAGTCCAGCATGAGTTTACATATTGTTTCAACAATCCGACTAGCATCGTCAGAATTCATAGAGTCCATCTATGAATTCTGACGATGCTAGTCGGATATTTCTTCTTCTTATTGAGGATTTTCCTCTAGCTGTAACAATATGTAAACTCATTCTGGACTCACAGTAATAAATTTCCTATATATATATGAAATTTATTCCTACAAACATTGATGGCTACATATGTGCATACATGTTTCTGTAATAACCCACGTTGGGGGATTACATCTTCAGGCCAAGAATTATCGTCGACATAATCCCTCAACACGGGTGATTACAGAAACATGTATGCACATATGTAGCCATCAATGTTTGTATAAATAAATTTAATATACCTGCTCTGTTTACTCATTGAGCACTTTTTGGTAGACACATGTTTCACTGGATGTACTTCTAGGAAAGTAAACTCTACTGGCTAAATATATATATATATATATATATATATATATATATATATAAATATAATAATTTCGGCCACCGATTCCGTAGTCAGGGGGTAGGACTGCCGACTGTCATCACGACGGTTCTAGGTTCGATCCTCGGTTTGGGAGAGGTGTTAGTCTAGTGGCACTGATGAGTTGTGAAACAACGAAACAGGTCTGTATGTCGATGACTAAAATATATTTTAAATATAATATATACAAATAGAAGTTCACATCTGGTCAATGGGAATTGTGTGTGTGTATATATATATATATATATGAGCAAACAGTTAATAAAATGTTAAATATATATATATATATATATACAGAGTGACCCCCCCCCACAAAAAAAAAAACAGGACATTCAGTTGTTTTTCTGAGCATTTTACAGTCAACGGAGAAAAAAGGCCAAAGACCCAAGTGTTTTAATGTGATGTTTTCAATATAATAAAATAGTTATGACCAAAGGTTCATTTTATTTGAACAAAACACTAAGAAACGGGGCCTACTTAGAGTTGGGCCCCGTTTTTTGGGGTCACCCTCTATATACATGTGTGTATATATATATATATATATATATATATATATATATATGCATGTGTATGTATGTATGTATACATGTGTGTATGTATGTATACATGTGTGTATATATGTATGTATATATACATGTGTGTATATATGTATGTATATATACATGTGTGTATATATGTATGTATATATACATGTGTGTATATATGTATGTATGTATATATACATGTGTGTATATATGTATGTATGTATATATACATGTGTGTATATATGTATGTATGTATATATACATGTGTGTATATATGTATGTATATATACATGTGTGTATATATGTATGTATATATACATGTGTGTATATATGTATGTATATATACATGTGTGTATATATGTATGTATATATACATGTGTGTATGTATGTATATATACATGTGTGTATGTATGTATGTATATATACATGTGTGTATGTATGTATGTATATATACATGTGTGTATGTATGTATGTATATATACATGTGTGTATATATGTATGTATGTATAAATGTGTGTATATATGTATGTGTGTATATATGTATATATGTATGTGTGTATATATGTATATATGTATGTATATATATACATGTGTATGTATATATGTATATATATATACATGTGTATGTATATATGTATGTATATATATATACATGTGTATGTATATATATATACATGTGTATGTATATATGTATGTATAGATATATACATGTGTATGTATATATGTATGTATATATATATACATGTGTATGTATATATGTATGTATAGATATATACATGTGTATGTATATATGTATGTATAGATATATACATGTGTATGTATATATGTATGTATAGATATATACATGTGTATGTATATATGTATGTATAGATATATACATGTGTATGTATATATGTATGTATAGATATGTATGTATAGATATATACATGTGTATGTATATATGTATGTATAGATATATACATGTGTATGTATATATGTATGTATACATATATACATGTGTATGTATATATGTATGTATACATATATACATGTGTATGTATATATGTATGTATACATGTGTATGTATATATGTATGTATAGATATATACATGTGTATGTATAGATATATACATGTGTATGTATAGATATATACATGTGTATGTATATATGTATGTATGTATATATGTATTTTTGGGGTGGAGAGGGCTCCCGTAAGCCGTAGTGAAGGCAACCTTTCTAGGAGAAGCAAATCTCTGATTTAAAAAACCATAAAGCGGAAGACCAATACATGCATTAAGCTGGTCTGCAGTTTAATTTGTTGCTGGCTATCTTGCTCTTGCTTGTTGCTGGATCTCAACATTTTAACCGAGAGAGGGACTTAGCTGTCATACAAAGCTAAGACTCTGTAACATCATCTTTGTATAGATACTCCCTCAGTTATTTGGGCTCATGGATTTTAAATGTCTGAGGGAGTGGCACTCGTCTGACAAGACGTTGCAATCATCATATATGTATACATGTGTATGTATATGTGTATGTATATATGTATACATGTGTATGTATATATGTATACATGTGTATGTATATATGTATACATGTGTATGTATATATGTATACATGTGTATGTATATATGTATATATATATGTATACATGTGTATGTATATATATGTATACATGTGTATGTATATATATATGTATACATGTGTATGTATATATATATATGTATACATGTGTATGTATATATATATATGTATACATGTGTATGTATATATATATGTATACATGTGTATGTATATATATATATGTATACATGTGTATGTATATATATATGTATACATGTGTATGTATATATGTATATATATATGTATATATATATATATATGTATACATTTGTATGTATACATATATGTATACATGTGTATGTATATATATATATATATATATATGTATACATGTGTATGTATATATGTATGTATATATGTATACATGTGTATATATGTATGTATATATATATACATGTGTATATATGTATGTATGTCAGGTCATAGGTCATGTCATATGCTACTGGTACCATGTAACCCAGTACTAACTGCCTTATGGTCGGGGTCACCGGCAACTAAACTGGTTCCCCCACCAGACTTGTTTGGTGAGGAGGGCGGCTAGTCTCCCTGAAAGATAAAAAACAAGACCTTCCAATGGGCGACTGAACTCTTTTACTTGGTCAACAGCCAACTAGCACCGTGCATATTTGTGTGTGTGTGTATATGTGCATTGGGGTAGAGAGGGCTCCCGTAAGCTGTGGTGAAGGAAACCTTTCTAGGAGGAGCAAATCTCTGATTTAAAAAACCATAAAGCGGAAGACC
>NC_136507.1:63542543-63582543 GCF_053919585.1 Euprymna scolopes
TGGGAATAATTTTCCCTTTGACCAATTTGGTACCCCCAAATGGAAAACAGCATTTGTATTGTTAAATATAATTATCCACTGACACGTGTTTCATCATCTATGACTCGTCAGAGTGGCTGAATCTAGCGAGATTCGAAATCGGGACCCCATACTAAGAAGCATAAACCTCTACCACTGAGCCATCTTGCGCAACTGCTGAATGTATCGCATTTTATGAAGATGTTTTTTGTTTTTTTGAATGAATGCGAGATAGCCCAGTGGTAGAGGCTTATACTTCTTACCATGGCGTCCTGATTTCGAATCTTGCTAGATTCAGCCACTTTGATGCATTGTAGACGATGAAACAAGTGTCAGTTAATAATTATATTTTAACAATACATATGTCGCTCCTCATGTGGGGGTACCAAATTGGTCAAAGGAAAAATTCTCAACTCGCATTTAGGTACTTTCGTATAAATAATTGGATTCGTTCAAAAAGTATCACGAAAACAAATAACATCTACATAAAAAACGCGATACATTCAACAGCCATGCAAGATAGCCTAGTGGTAGAGGTTTACGCTTCTTACCATGGGGTCCCGATTTTGAATCTCGCTAGATTCAGCCACTTTGATGAGTCATAGACGACAAAAGACATGTCAATAGATAATTATTTTTGGACCAAGAAAAGAATAAATACCCTGTAACAGAAGATGACGACCGGTGCACATTTCAAGTGACACCGATGATTCGACCTTGACATTGGCACAAGCACATGGCATTAGTTGTTGGTAAACACATTAAATAGTAGACTTCGTTAATGTTTTGTAAACATATATTTTTTCTTTTAAATCCTAAAGTTTTGTAAATATATTTTTCAAAGATTTTGCTCATGAACATTCAACCAGGTCTACTATTTGATGTGTTTACAAACAATATATATATATATATATATATATATATATATATATATATATATATATATATATATATATATACTAGCATTTCAGCCCGGCGTTGCCCGGGTGTTTGGAGGTGTATGCTGAGCAAAAAAAAAAAAAAGAGTAAATTTTTTTTTTAATTTGACCCCTATTATGACCCCTTAAAATTTACAGTTTCGGGCTCAAATCACTTTATTAAGTTAGATCCAGGTTCAAGGAACCTATATCTAAAATTTCAAGTGTCTAGACCCAAAATTGTCGGAGGAGTTTGGTAGAGTTCTTAAAGGTCAAATCGTTAAAATTTGACCCCTTAACAGCCAAATTTCTGGCTGACGCCCGTCACATCGATTTTCCCAAACCTCAGTACCCGGTATTTCAAATTTCGAGTCTATAGACTAAAAATTGACAGAGTTATTGCGTAGGGAAATGTACACAGACAGACAGACAGACACGTTCACTTTTATAGATATATAGATATATATATAGTAGACGGTCATCTTACCACTTCCACCAAGATGGCCGTCTACAGAGCGTGCATCCTCAGTGTTCTACTGTATGGGAGTGAATCCTGGACTACATACTCAATACAAGAGAGGAAACTCCAGGTCTTCCATATGAGGTGTATACGTAGGATACTTGGTATCACATGGCAGGACAGAGTGAGTTATACTGATGTTCTGCAGAGAGCGGGCATCCCATCCATTTGCTCCCTACTGCGTGAGCGACGTCTTCGCTGGCTGGGCCATGTGCGCAGGATGGATGATGGGCGCATCCCTAAAGACCTTCTCTATGGCGAGCTTGCCTCAGGCTCAAGAAAGAGGGGGCGACCCCATCTTCACTACAGGGATGTCTGCAAGCATGACATGAAGGCTTTCTCGGTGGACAGGAATACATGGGAAGCCTCTGCAGCTGACAGAACTGCCTGGAGGAAAATGATACGCCAGGGGATTATCATCAGCGAGAGGACCCTCCATGTTGAAAACGCTGCAAAGAGAGCTAGGAGAAGAGCGAGTGTACAGGCGGAACAGCCGGACGAAGCGGCAAATTGCATAACAACCTTCGTATGTCAAGGCTGTGGCAGACTATGCAAATCAAGAATTGGTCTCTACAGTCAGACAAAAGGATGCATACAGGCAACATCTTAATATGGCGCTGATCCATAGTCGTTTCGACTGACGGATGCCACACATATATATATATACACACACACACACACACGCACAGACATATCTACTATTACATAAAAGTTACTTTGTGTGTGCATGAATTCCTTCCTCATAGGTTTCCAAACGGCTGAGCCTTTCTTTTGCAAATTTGACACAAAGCTAATTTATATGTCTGGCAGTGTTCTTAGATATGTTTTGTACAGAAATTCATCCAATAAATATAAGAAAATCGAAAAACTCTGATCCTAAAAACAGTTTTTTTTTTTCTTAGATAACAAAGAATTTTTACACGTTACACCAGCAAGGGAGATGATAAAATCTTAGCAAATGATTTCTTCTTAAAAAAACGAAAACAGAATTAACATCTGGAGAAATTGTTCAGTGGGAGAGCATTCCACTACAAATCGAATGTTCCTCTGTTCAAGCCCCGATGTACCTTACTATTTTACTTTGATTTTTTTTTTTTTTTTAATGAGTTCAATTTACAATAAAAGAGGTACCATTTAAAATTGCTGAAAATCATTTCTTCATTTGCATATTTTAAAATTAAACATTAATCAGAAGTGACTTTTCCAGAGTAGTTATCATCAAGCCCAAATATCAGCTGACATGATATTGTAAACAAACACAGACGGAATTTGATGAACAACATTATCATATTTTATATATATATATATATATATATATATATATATATATATGCATTTTATTTATTTATTTATTGATTTTTTTGCGAATTAGTCCACCAGGCAAATTATTACTCATAATATGTAATAATAAAAGACTGATTCTATAATAATACGTATGCAATCTGCATAAATTATAATATCATGTTTAAGCTTATTGTATGACCGGACAACGCCGGGCATCCAGCTCGTATATATATATATATATATATATATATATATATATATATATATATATATATATATATATATATATATATATATATGAGAGAGAGAGAGAGAGAGCATCCACAGACACATGTTTCGTTATTACCAAACTCTTCATTATGATTTCGATACAGCATGTCAATGCTGAGAACAGTAACCATAACCACACATATTGTAATCTCACGTATTTCCCCTGAAAAGAAGAGAGCATCTCCTACTATATTTCAAAGTCGATTTTGTACTCTGTCAAGACAGGGAAGTGTGCTCTGAGTGGCACCTCACCAGATGTGGTAACAGTACTCCATCTTAGTATGTATATGATTCTCATACAGGTAGAAGATTGTGTCAGGAGTGACATACTTTTTAGAGCAGTAGAATAATCCAAACATTTTCCCAGCAATCTTAGTATGTACGTCGAGGTGGCACGAGTGCTATGAGTTCATCAAAACACATTCGATTAAAGTACTTGTGAAAGTAAAAAATTTTTAAAGTCGTCCAACACATGCCAACATGTAAAACAGACGTTAAACCAATAATGAGTATGATGATGAAAAATTCTATCAGGCATGTGAACAAAGTGTTATAATCTATGGAAGATGAAAGTAGTAGTCCGAAGAATCCAAATAATACGAATTCTTTTTTTTTTTCTTTCGCATCTGATATTCAAGCGGCACTTGTTATCATGAAATGAAAGTAAAGAGTTGCTTCCCTTGTCTCATTTTTTGTTAGAACACAATATTTCCTTTCATTTCGACAAAATGGACAACTTATGTTGAATCTAAAAACGAAAAAATTCAATTCTAATAAATAGATTTAAGCTTTGATCGGTGATACGAGACATTGTCTCGTAAGTTAGAATATTTTTGTTTCTCAAATCTGCTTTATTTGATTGCCTTCTGTCATCGAAGAAAGAAAAGAAGCGATTGTTTTACTTGAGTAAACCTCACGTTTTTATTATTTTGATAAATAAATCAATATGTCGGCAAAAAATAGTGTAAGACCTGTAATCATAAATAAAATAAAGATTTATTTTTCTCTCATGAATAAATGTATGTGCTAAGCGATTTGGCCATACAGTGACCAATCAGCTTGCAGGGTGCATTCATTTCATTTGTCCCTTATGTCGCAATAAACATGGCATAATAAAAGAAGAAACAGAACATAATTGCAACTTTTCACTCAAATTTTCGGATTTTGTAATCCGGCTCATATGCATTTATTTTTCTTTCAATGGGTTGGTAGTTGTTTTTCTTCCGATGAGTTAAGGGCAGAATAGATTCATTGATTGACATGATAATTAAATGAATGATTTTGCGCTACGAAACAGGTGCTGTCAAGAATTTTGCATGTCAACGTACTTAAAGGAATAAATTGTAAGATGGTCAACAATCATGAAATTTGGAATATGACTTTTGCCATTTGTGATATGCTTTGTAATTACGTCGAGCTTCATAAATTATAAAATTAGTATAAATAAAAGGTTGAATAAAATTGAAAAACAAAAAAATTTCCACATAAAATATATATATATATATATATATATATATATATATATATATATATATATATACTAGCAGAGAGACCCGACGTTGCCTGTGATTGAATGATAATCAATGAATATTTCACACTCATATATTTTTATTGTCATCAAAATCCATAAAATCGTCCGGGATGAAGCTTCACATGTCTTCATGCAGTAACTTAGTCCAAAATATATGTTATTCTACATTGCACTCTAAAGAGCCTACTGTTTCTTTTATAAAATTATTTTATATAAACTTCTTTCCAGTTAAAAAAAAACAAAAAAAAACAACAAACAAAAAAACATGTAAATCTTCAAGCTTTATAAAATTCTTTGCAGTTAATGAAAAAAAAAAATTAAGAAATTTATGTGCAGAGTTTTAACTTACAGACCACGTCATACAAAAAAAAACTAAAAAAAAAAAAAAACACGCTATCAACTTACCTACAGTAGAATTTTCACAGCCCATTGTTCTATCATTGTTGCTAAGCGACAACATGGAAAAAATGGCTTTACCGATGATAGATGAATTGAAATAACGATTTTAATTATCGATTATCGGTAATTATTGGAGTATTCCGAAACAAAACTGAACTAAGATTACTCCCAGACTTATACACTAAAATTCTGTAAATTTTAAAGAAAATCTGTTTAGCCATTTCGGAGTATATAAGGAACGAACTCACGCACACAGAGACAAAGTGGCATTTATATAATTGTATATATATATATATACATATATATATATATATATATTTATTTATTTATATAAATTCACCCGTTATCCCCTTTTTAGAAGATGGAATCGCCCAATCGTTTAAGACAAGATTCAAGCAAGCAAGGACGGTTCAGTTAATAATTATTTAGATTAATCGAATGTTTATTGAAAAAGAAAAATGCAATAGAGGAAAAATGAACAATTTTTTTTGTCAAATTCTGTTTTAAAAAATACATAATTACAAAATTTAATCTACCAGAATACATTTTCATTTCAAATCAGGCATTTTAATCATTTGTTAACAGTTGAAAAAAAAAAAAAATTATATTATGACCCTTCGAAATTTGAAAGGAATTTGGAAGCATTTAACCTGTCGAATAGAAAACTCTTTAAACTGGCTTTAAAATTATTAATAAATCCTTATTTAATTAAGATTGAAAGTTTAGGAAGGTTTCGGGTTCTTGTTCACAATCCTTCCTATATTTAAAAAATGAAAATAAAGAAAACTCCGTATGATGTACGTACTAGTGATGAAATGAAAATATCATATTCCAAAACTCACGTAAATTAATTCAGTATT
Source organism: Euprymna scolopes (assembly GCF_053919585.1). Lineage (NCBI taxonomy): Eukaryota > Metazoa > Mollusca > Cephalopoda > Sepiida > Sepiolidae > Euprymna > Euprymna scolopes. The sequence continues at coordinate 63,548,343 of NC_136507.1, forward strand.
TTTATTTTAAAAGAAAATCCAATTTTATGAATATCCAGGTTCCTTCAGACTTAGACAAACTAAGGATACCCATGAAGGATTGTCTGCGCGTGAAATTTTTGTGGCAGGAGGTGAGGTGAGGTGCGCCTGCGGTGCGCAATCTCCAACCACACCTCTCCCGAGACAACAGTGGCAGGACGACTGAAAACAAATGCCGAGATAAGCGGAGAGCACATACAGCACATAGAATTCCCAAATGGTCGCCCATCTGGTACTAACCAGGCTCAAAGTTGCTTAACTTCGGTGATCTGACGAGAACCGGTGTGTCAACGCGATTATGCCATATATCCAAGTAGTGAAAAAATCCAAGGGAGATAACTCAATAACTCGTACTAAATTTAAGTTGTAATGCCTACAAATTGCCATTTATCGCTTGAAAATGATTTTCTTAATAAAATAGACCTGTTTAAGCAATTTACGTTATTACGTTATGCGTTTTTTTTATCATGTCCATCATAGAGATTTTCTTTCTTTTTTTTTTAATATATGGGGGAATTCTGGGCAAGACCTGTTTTTTTTTTTTTTGTGTGTATGTGTTTAATTCAATGAATAGTTTAAAATAACACTACCTTAAAAACAATTCATTGTAGTGTTATAATCATATAGTTCAATAAGTAATTAATGACAAAAACGATATAAAAATAAAATAAAACTTTAAAAAATATATTGATTCATTTTCATTTTTTGCAGACTGTTATCTTCAACTTCATAGTTTTTCTTGTTTCACAATGCCAGTAATGTGGTAAAACGACAGTAATTAATTAAATGAAGATGAGGATAACAGGCCGCAAAAAATTAATTTCAAAATCCTATTTTTAACAACAACAAAAAAAGTGATAAATAACAAAACAAAAGAAAAGCATATTAGTGAAATAAAAATTTAATCAAATAGAAATCAGGACAATGCTGAAAATATACTGTGTGTGTGTGTGTGTGTGTACGCGCGTGCACGAGCGCTTGCACACACACACACACACACACACACACACGCGCGCGCGTGTGAGAAAGATACTGTGAATAATTTCTGTTACGCCAACAAGAGTTATATCCCTTTAACCGTCCTTGACTATCGGTTCTTGACCTGTTAGCGTGAATGTTAATTTACTCAGAATTTCTTTCTGAATTATTATCATCAAATCTAATTGTTATTTTAATCAGTGCTACTTTTACTAGCGCTGTTTTACAATCGTTCACTGTGCAGAGAGAGACAACTCTCTTTTACCAAGAGATTCGCTCAATTTTTCATAATTTAGGAGGCTCAGGCTCAGTGCAAAAACTGCAACTCAACTACAACTTTTTCATTAAATCAAAACAACAAAACATTAAAAAAAAAAAAAAAGAGCTGCGACGATTTTTTTTTTTATAAAGTGATACTTTTTATTAAATCAAAAAACATTAAAAAAAAAAAGTTGCAACGAATTTTTTTAATATAACAAAATTGTAACATTAATAATACAAAATGTAGTTTTTACGCGACTATTAAGAGAATCGTTTCTGTTTTCGTATTGTAATTTACGACACTAAATCAACGAAACAACGATATTTTCATTAAATGAAAACATTTTTAAAAAGAAGCTGCGGCAACTTATCTCTGTATTTTTATGACTACTTTATTTTTAAATAAGTGCCTAAGTTTCAAATGTCATGCAAATCCGCGTTATTCGAAATATCTAAGGGTGCTTGCTTGTTTTACCTGCGATCCTTCATAATCATCGAGATATTAAAACCAAGACTAAAATATCTTCAATAACGTGCTGGCCGTTTGTTTTGCGCACACACAAATTTCTTATGATAATCTAAAGGGAGGTAACTTTTATTTTCTAAAAATTTATAGGAACTTCTACGTAAAATGTATGTATGGACAATCGGAATTTAAATAAGATAATTCCGATTACTGTTTTAATGTGTTGTTCAAGCGCAAACATTTAATACTTAATAAATACATTTAAAAATTGGTATTATTCAAAATTAAAAAAAAAAATCTCGATTACTTAAAATCATAATGAGCATTCTGTATCAAATTTAATTTAATGTTATTACTACCTGGCATTAAATAAAAAGCAAATTTTTGAAAAACTTGTAGCATTATGACGCTGAAAAAAAGTGCTTATATAAACTTACAGAAAACAATTCAGTATTTTGTTCTTGTTGTTTTTAATTATTTTTTTCTTTTTAAGAAATTCTTTTTCATCAAATGAGTCTTGGGGTTGAGAGAACCCATTTTTTTTTCACCTTTTCTCAGAAACTACTGAGGTGATCTGGCTGAAATTTGGCATGGACCTTTGTTATGAAACGTTGCAGCAAACTAAGTTATTGATATCCGTTCGATGCACAATTAGTGATTCATAGGGATCAGTATTGAATGCAAAAATTAGTACAAATTTAACCATATTCAACCATCAATTTGGCATAAGGCATTGATTTTAAGTCAATGGGCTATAACTTTTGCCCGCTTTTAAATAGTTAAAAATAAAAATGACTTAAATAATAATAAAACAAGTACCGGATTTCTTTTTTTTTTTTTTTTTTTAATAAATTTTGATTACGGACATTAGTTTGCCATAAACTGTAAGTATATACAAAAATTCTTTTAAATTTGAATTTTTCAAAATATTTACCATGTAGTGTTACATAAAGAAACACCTACTAACAGGGGTCGTTCCAAAAGTAAAGACTCCTACCTTTTTTTAACTCAAAAAGTTTAAGTACTGCATAGACAGGAATGGTACCATCAAAACGAGTGACCTTTTGTGCTCCAGGATTTATTTTTCTACATAGTCACTACCATTCTCAATGCACTTTAGCCAGAAATTCAATGATGAATCTCTGCTTCTGATGCACGTCCATGATAGGCGTTGCTTTCTTAGTCTGATACCATCAATATCTGCAACAGAGAGATGAAATTTTCCGGTCACGAATGTATAAGTTCAGTCATCATAACAAAGCAATTTGCAGTCCCCTTTTCATCCATTACTTTTGGAATGAACCGAGTAAATGTTGGTGGTTCGTTTAGCTGGAAATCTAAGTTCAAACTTTAGTGTCGCTGGTGAAACTTTTTATTTGTGTATGTCATTTGCTTGGGGGAAATAATGGAATGAGTTACAAGAAAAATTCAGAAAGAAATTGATAAAAAAAAAATGAAGAAATTGAATTGAGGAAATATCAATTAGAATAACCCCACTCTTTATCTATGCCTAAACCTAAACGTAGATTCCATGAACAAAGCTTCTTTCTTAGAACTGCACGCCTGTGGAATTGTCTTCCGTTTTCCTGCTTTCCGGCTGATTACAATATGGTTGTCTTCAAGTCTAACGTAAATAAGTTCTTGATGAGCCGTTCTATATAAGTTATCAAATTTACCAAATTTTCATTACTAATGATTACTATATTGTCCAATTTCTACTGTACACTCTTTAACCCTTATCCTTGAGTGGCCTCTTGGCCTTGATAATGTGGTGATACCTATGTAAAAAAAAAAAAAATTCTTAAAGATTTGTCACCAGCAAAAACAAGCAAGAAAAAAAATTTTGAGATGCATCCATTTAATCTGTGTGGCATGAAGTTGTTATTAAGGTTTAATTGTGACGATCTGACGGACAGAGCCCTTTATGAAGATGCTTGGTCATATCAATTATTATGTAATGTTGCCAAAAAGTTGTTTGACTCTTTAAAAAAAAAAATTTTTTATTGAAATCAAAAATGTCAATTTTTATTGAAAGAAAAAAGTTTGAAGATGAATTTATTTGATTAGCTTAGAAAAGAAAATGTTATTACAAATGGAAGTGTGACAGACCAATGCTATTTCAAATGAAAATGTTATTTAAAAATGAGGCATGATAGACTAACGAAAATATCATTTTGAACTGAGATGTGACAAACCAACTAAAATGTTATTTCGAATTGAGACATGACAGACTGACTAACAAAATGTTATCTTAAACTGAAACATGACAGACTGATAAACCCCCTTACAAACTCTTGTGAAGATGATTTAATGCATCAAAGAATGAAAAAAATTAAAGAATGAAATTTGAAAAATGAAAAAAAAAAGTGATACAAAAAAAAAAGTAAAACAAATCAAATTTAAAAAAAATATTTTAGTGATTTTTCTCTTAATATTCTTTTGGAATTTTTTTTTTTTTTCTTTTCTAAAAAAAAAAAGTATTTGTATTTCCTATTTTTTCTTGAAATTTTCTTACCAAAAAAAAAACAAAAAAACAAAAAAGAAAAAAAAACTAACGCACTGGATTTTACCAAAATTGTCTCCATTCAAGTAATTTTCTTTAAACTTTTCAATTAATGTCATTATAAATTCATTTGTAATTAATTAAATTATTCCCATCTTCCATTAACAAAATGTCCTTTCATCAATGGCAGTCAAATCTCTCAAACGTTTATTACCATTCAAACTGAGATTAAAGTATAGTATCTCTTCTGTCCTCGGTTAGAGGAGCAGATAAGGCCACCATTCTCCCATGTATGGAGTGTTATTGTCATATTTGGGCTGGTGCATCTGCTACTAGTCTCTCGCTCCTAGACAAGGTTCAAAAGAGAGTTGCCAACCTGATAGGTCCTGAACTGTCATCTTAGCTTCAGCCTCTATCCCACCGACGAAATGTTGCATCCCTCTGCTTGTTTCTATAAGGATTTTAATGGTGAATGCTCTGACGAACTGCAAGCACTTGTACCCCCACAACGTAAATACCCTTGACAAACCCAACAAGCAGCTAAATCCCACCCCTGCACAGGTGAAATCCCTAGATGTAGGAGAGCTTTCTACTCCAGTAGTTTCTTCCCCAGAACCGCTAGACTTGGGAATTCTATTCCGGCTCCCTGCTTCCTCAAATGTACTGACATGCAGAAGTTCAAGTGTAACGTGAACCGACATCTAGCTGCCTAACTCCCTACATAGTACTCCAGTAGCTTATGTCCCTGATAGTAGCCCCCTACACCAAAGTGGCAATGTGCCTTGTTTGGGGTGAAAATGTAATAAAAAAAAAATCTCCCTAAACTGAACTTAAATCTTAAACTAAAGTACAATCTTTCGGGGACTGGGATATTCCATCACTTGTGGGTAACTTTGCCCTCGTTGGGAGGAAGATAGGAATGGTGGTTACTATTTTGGTGAAATGTGTAGACAAAACACCAGTAACTGAATTCAGATATTTCTTTCCTTTTCCCACAAAATTTAGATTAAATATGTCGATAACAAATGATTTTCCCTGTTGCATGCAAGTCTTAATCATTTTAATTTTGATAAATAAAGCAGATGTTTCTGTTAAAATTGTGATTTAGTTGTTAGAATTGACTTTTTTCATCAGAACGATTAGAGTTGCTTCCCTTTCGTCCAATTCAAAAGGAAAAAATGCTAGAAAATCTGAAGTTTGTTTGAAGAAAAGATTTTGTCACCATTTTATATTGTCTCGTGTATGCATATATATATATATATATATATATATATATATATATATATATATATTGTATATACAGGGTGTTCACAAAGTCTCGCTACATTATGTAGCCAGACTTTGTGGAAATCTCGCTACATAATGTAGCCAGACTTTGTGGGCACCCTGTATGTATGTATGTATGTATATATATATATATATAAGAAAAGTCAGTATAATGAAAAATTTGAAAATCTGTTAAAGATAAAAAAATAACTATGTAATTTTTTTCTTCTTTCAAATAAATGAATTTTTCTTTTTTAATCGAAATGTTCGGCTCAGGGTGATACAGAAGATTTTCATTTTCGAGATCTTACAGTGCAGCTAAAGATTGCCGATTTCTTTCCCATTTTTTTGAAGAAACGTTTTTAATGTCCGAGTGTGTCTCACTGAAACTATCAAATATTAAAAACGATTTCTTTAACCAGTTCAGAAGAAATCATCGATCCCCACCTATGTTACAGGATCTGGACAATAAAATAAAAATTATATTTATTATTATCCTGAGGATGGCTCATGGAGCTAAAAATTTTGATTAAAATAAATAATTTATTTGAACAAAATCCTCCATCATGTTATCTGGTTTCTTTAAGGATTTTCAAGATCATTCCAAATATAAGGCCGCCTATTTTTTGACTCAAAAACTAAAACATTGAAAAGCTACGAAAACGGAAGTGGTACCATTACAACGAGTGATCTTTTTGTGCTCTATAGTTTATTTTTCTACATAGTCACCACCATTTTGAATTCACTTTTCATGCCTCGGTCATAAAATTCTGGAGCACACTTTGTCACTCGCATCTCTGTCGCCACTCTGAAATCGATATACTCATTTTCTTACTGTGCTGACATCAACTGCATTGGCTTCGTAAACGTTCAACAGGCGTCGGTGAATGTTGATCGGTTCAATTTTTTCTGCATGGAGGAATTCAATAACGCTTCTTTGTTTCTGATGCGTGTGATGATGGGTGTTGTTTTCTTAGAGTCTCACGCCATCAATATCTGCCACAGAGATATGAAAATTTCAGGTCATAAATGCATAAGTTCAGTCATCATAACAGAGTAATTTGCAATCCCCTCTGATCCATTGGGGCGGAATAAAAAAAAAATAGTAGGCATTACTTTTTGAACATCTTTTTTTTTTTGTATATGAGCATAATTTATGTTTACACACTAGTTCTTGTTAAATTAAAATGTCAAGCAATGATTAGTCTGGCCAATACCAGATGGGTGACCATTTGTGAATACCAGGTATTGTTTATATTATGTCAGCATGTAGAAATTTCCAGATAGTATCTGGGAGTGCGCTTAAAAATAACAAAAATAAAAGATAATTGAATACAAAATAAGTATTTCCTGTTTTAATTAGAATCCACAGTTTTAGGAATCTGTGACACCCTAAAAATTAATAAAATATTTCTGCGCTTAAAGTAACGTGTAGCCGAATGTTGACCACAAAAGAATAGATTTGCTAGGAAAATTTGGTATATTTTCTTGTTAAAATCGGGTTTATTTTACAATTCACAGTGGTACGTAAACGTTGTCAAAAAAACAAAACGAAAAACAAATATATAACAAATAAATGTTATCAAAGACAAGATACTATTGTGATTTAGTAGTACTTTTTCTACCTAACTGAATTAGTTTTTAATGTTTTTATTTAATGTAAAATGTTTATTCGGTTTCATAAACAAGTAATGTTGACCGCTCCCGGAGAACAAGAAAAAAAATGGGCGTAGTGTCTCTTTACATCTTTGAAGTCTCGACAATCACTTCAAAATAAGAAATAAAACAAAATGGTGGTAGAAACCCACCCAATAAATCTTGTTTTATTCAGATTTACTCTAAAATTGTCCAAATTCATTTTAAAAAATATTCAGAGGGTGACCTTGAAAGAAAAATGGCTGCTGTGTTTGAGTTTTCTGTAAAAACTGAAACTGAAAGAAATCCTTACTCAACATATAAATTATAAAGATAATTGTTCGTAAGGAAAGTTTGCTTTCAAAAAAAAAAAAAAGAAGTTTTTTCGTATTGAATGATAAAATCCATCTTTTGAACATTTCCATTTCGAACCATCAATTTACTGCGAATAATGATTCAACGCTCATGGTAAATTACAGATTTCACACCTGTAAGAATTGGCTATTAACCGATGCTTAGCAATTCACTGAATCATTTTCAAAATTGTCAGCCAGCTTCATAACAAGTTAGAATATTGTTATTTCTTCAGTCTGCATGAAATTATTGTCATAAATATCATCTACAACAATTGTTGGATGCAGTCTAAGAATTCGGCAGCCATTTTCTTTCTCCGTCACTATGTCTACATATTACCATTTGGAGAACAATGATCAAAATTAGTTTCCAAAACTAATTGTCCGCACTGTATAGTGTCAAAAGATATGAAAGCTTCAAGCATTTTATTTTTCTGTTCCGCCACTTTTATATGGAATATTCTTTTTTTATATTGGTTGACATTGAATTATGTCGAATGACAAAAGACAGACATTCGATCTTTTCATTGTTATTCAAAAATCTACAAACATGTCGATGATCAGCTTTGAAGAAAAATCTTAACCAATGTTCAAAAATTTTAGATCATTTTCGCTAGCGATGAAAGGATTCCGATGCAATTACTAATCCTGATTCTTTATACATTTCTAAATATTTAACAATAGACTTGTTACTTTTTTTTTTTTTTTTTTAATTACCATAAAAACATTAAATGTGCAGATATTTTGTCAAACGTTAAAAAAAAAAAACTTGTTGGAGATGATCTATAGATTTTTTTTTTTTTAATTGTTATTTCACCCCAAACAAGGCACAGGGACATGTGAGGGGCTGCTATTTGGGTCAAGATTTGCAAGGATATTGTTTATGGAGTTGGGCAGCAAGACGTCTGTTCACATTATATTTGTATTTCTGCATGGCGCTACAGTCAGGAAAGCAGAGGTCCAGGAGAGAATTCCAAAGTGCAACAGTCTGAGGGAAAAAGCTATTCGAGTAGAATGCTTTACTGCATCTAGGGATCTCTACAGTGTATAGGGTGGGATTTTGCTGCTTTTCAAGTTTGTTGAGGGTATTGTCGTTGAGGGGGTTCTAGTGCTGTCAGAGCACTTGCCATTAGAAATACTTATAAAACAGGCAGAAGGATGCCACGTTTCAGCGATGGGATAAAGGCTGGAGTTGATAGTTCAGGACCTAATTAGGTTGGCGACTCTTTTTTTGAACCCTGTCTAGGGGCGAGAGACTAGTGGCTAATGCACTAGCCCAGATGTAGCAACAATACTCCATGCATGGGTGAATGGCGACCTTATAGAGGTACAGGATGCCCTCAGGTGTGAGTAGCCTCCTATCTCTATAATAAATGCCTTAATGAATCTTGCTTTTCCTCAACAGTGATTTTCATGTCATCGAGTGTGTTCACAAAGAGAAATTTTGGAGGGAGTGGCCTGCTGGGTCTAAAGCAGAGTTGGAGGCAAAACGTTGGGCCTTTTCAGTCGTTGTTTAGTTTTACTAGTAGTTTAAAATATCATTTTATCATTACTAGGCCTATGACAACAGCATATTCTTTTCCTTGTTTTGATTCTCAGGTATAAATCCATTGATATCTTATTGTAGAGTGATGTGGTTCTCGGTTGATTTTGTCTGTGTCGGATATATACTAGAGAGTCAAAACAATGAAAAGAATATGCTGTTGTCCTAGCTCTAATCATTACTATTAGCAGTGGAAGATTTTATGTGGAAATATGAAATTTGAAAACGAAACCTATTCTTATGTGCGCTTCAGATCGGTTCTTATGAGAATCAATTTCCAAAGTAAAATGAAGCTCACTATTCAATATTCAAACCTTTAAAATAATTATTTCAAAAATGAGTTTTGAAATTTTTGAGAATCAAGTCTTGCAATATGTCACCTTCATTTTGTCATTGACGTTCTTAGTACTTGTCTTTTTTTTTTGTTTTGTTTTGTTTTGAAGGCTTCTTTGCATTAATTTTGTTTTGAAGGCTTCTTTGCATTAATTTTGTTTTGAAGGCTTCTTTGCATTAATTTTGTTTTGAAGGCTTCTTTGCATTAATTTTGTTTTGAAGGCTTCTTTGCATTAATTTTGTTTTGAAGGCTTCTTTGCATTAATTTTGTTTTGAAGGCTTCTTTGCATTAATTTTGTTTTGAAGGCTTCTTTGCATTAATTTTGTTTTGAAGGCTTCTTTGCATTAATTTTGTTTTGAAGGCTTCTTTGCATTAATTTTGTTTTGAAGGCTTCTTTGCATTAATTTTGTTTTGAAGGCTTCTTTGCATTAATTTTGTTTTGAAGGCTTCTTTGCATTAATTTTGTTTTGAAGGCTTCTTTGAATTAATTTTGTTTTGAAGGCTTCTTTGCATTAATTTTGTTCTGAAGGCTTCTTTGCATTAATTTTGTTTTGAAGGCTTCTTTGCATTAATTTTGTTTTGAAGGCTTCTTTGCATTAATTTTGTTTTGAAGGCTTCTTTGCATTAATTTTGTTTTGAAGGCTTCTTTGCATTAATTTTGTTTTGAAGGCTTCTTTGCATTAATTTTGTTTTGAAGGCTTCTTTGCATTAATTTTGTTTTGAAGGCTTCTTTGCATTAATTTTGTTTTGAAGGCTTCTTTGCATTAATTTTGTTTTGAAGGCTTCTTTGCATTAATTTTGTTTTGAAGGCTTCTTTGCATTAATTTTGTTTTGAAGGCTTCTTTGCATTAATTTTGTTTTGAAGGCTTCTTTGAATTAATTTTGTTTTGAAGGCTTCTTTGCATTAATTTTGTTCTGAAGGCTTCTTTGCATTAATTTTGTTTTGAAGGCTTCTTTGCATTAATTTTGTTTTGAAGGCTTCTTTGCATTAATTTTGTTTTGAAGGCTTCTTTGCATTAATTTTGTTTTGAAGGCTTCTTTGCATTAATTTTGTTTTGAAGGCTTCTTTGCATTAATTTTGTTTTGAAGGCTTCTTTGCATTAATTTTGTTTTGAAGGCTTCTTTGCATTAATTTTGTTTTGAAGGCTTCTTTGCATTAATTTTGTTTTGAAGGCTTCTTTGCATTAATTTTGTTTTGAAGGCTTCTTTGCATTAATTTTGTTTTGAAGGCTTCTTTGCATTAATTTTGTTCTGAAGGCTTCTTTGCATTAATTTTGTTTTGAAGGCTTCTTTGCATTAATTTTGTTTTGAAGGCTTCTTTGCATTAATTTTGTTTTGAAGGCTTCTTTGCATTAATTTTGTTTTGAAGGCTTCTTTGCATTAATTTTGTTTTGAAGGCTTCTTTGCATTAATTTTGTTTTGAAGGCTTCTTTGCATTAATTTTGTTTTGAAGGCTTCTTTGCATTAATTTTGTTTTGAAGGCTTCTTTGCATTAATTTTGTTTTGAAGGCTTCTTTGCATTAATTTTGTTTTGAAGGCTTCTTTGCATTAATTTTTCAATTTTATCAATTACTAGCATTTCAACCCGGCGTTGCCCGGGTGTTTGGAGGTGTATGTTGAGCAAAAAAAAAAAAAAAAAGCGGTCAATTTTTTTAACTTTGACCTCTATTATGACCCCTTAACATTTATTGTTTTAGGCTCAAATTAAGTTATTGAGTTAGATCCATGTCCAAGGAACCTATATCTAAAATTTCAAGTGTTTAGACCCAAAATTGTCGAAGGAGTTTGGTAGAGTTCCCGAAGGTCAAATTGTTGAACTTCGACCCCTTAGCAGCCAAATTTCTGGCCGAAAACGGATCAAAGATTTTCCCAAATCTCAGTGCCCTGTATATCAAATACGACTGTAGACTTAAAATTGACAAAGTTATTGTGTAGAGAAATGTACACACACAGACACACACCCAGGCACACAGATACAAACACATTCACTTTTATAGATAGATAGATAGATTAAACAAAAATATATACGTATACATAAATATATATGGAAACAATATTGTGTGGCCTGTAAACTTTTTACACAAATATTATGCAAGTATAAATCATGTAGAATATCTTCATGAATATAATTACACGTAATAGTTAACTAAAGATGATCATCTCATAAGAAAACCGAAAAAACTAATAGGGAATTAATTTAAATAAATGTTTAAAAGAATATGTAAATTAGCTAGATCTTTTGCAGATGAATTCAATTCCATGACCCATATATAAGAAAATTGTATTTTCTTTTTAAATAAATAGAAAAGAGGCTTGCCTTTTTTCTATTGTTCTTGGTCTTTGGGCCAGGATACAAGTGTAGTATCTGTTCCGGAAGATACTGCAGGCAAAGACCATATGTGGGGACAACCTCACATATAAGACCTTGGTCAATGTAAGGGCAACCCTTCATACCAATTGTCACTATCGAGCTCCCCTACTCCCCGGGGAGTTGGTCCCCATTTCCCCTTCACTCCTCACATTAAAAATTGGCCCTGTGCCTAATTTGCTCGGTGGGGGAGCAAATAAATATCTTGGCCTTCGGGCCAGGATCAAAGTGTAGTATCTGATCTGGCAGATACTGCAAGCAAAGACCATATGTGAGGGAAACCCCACATATAAGACCTTGGTCAATGTAGGGGCAACCCTTTATACCAATTGTCACTATCCAGCTTCCCTAATCCCCAGAGAGCTGGTCCCCATTTCCCCTTCATTCCTCACATAAAAAATCGGCCTTGTGCCTAATTTGCTCAGTGGGGGAGCAAATAAATACCCTGTTGTTCTTGGCCTTCAGGCCAAGATCAAAGTGTAGTATCTGTTCTGCAGATGCTGCACTTAAGATAATTTGTACCAGTCAATGGAGAGGAAACCCTCTATACTGGGACAATTATTATTTTTGGTAACCAGAGTGCTCCCTATTTGCCTACTTTTAAAACGGCCTTGTGCCTAATTTGATTTGGTGGGGAAGCAAATAAATACAATAAATAGAAAAGAGGGCTTTTAATATGGATATCAACACACAAACAAAACATAAATTTATAGGAGTATAGATAGATAGGCAACTTAAATTTGTTCAGCTATGATTTTTTGCCAAGAAACATATGTAAGATTTTTTTTGCTCCAAAATCTACATTAAATCCCAGTATTATATAACTTTAATCTGCCATTTATATATGCACTCAAATGCCTCCCTAGACAAGAGTGAACTTGAATGCCTACTAGACACTATCCTTGAGTGCCTAAGATTTCTCGGTGCAGGTTTTTGACATGAGGATACTTTTTCCTACAAGTAAACCCTGACTAAATATTCCAAATCACATAGTATTGGATCTGATCCAATCTTAATCTTTAGGGGATGATTCTTTGGATTTCTTGAATCTTCCAAGGGATTCCATTTGAAATAAAAAGGTAGAAAGAAAAAAGATTAAAAACATGGAGTTATATTTATTTTTTTTAACAAAAAGTCCCCGTCCTGATCGAATAGGCATAGAATATTAGATTCAATGAAATATGTTTGGTTTGTTTTGGTTGCTTTGCTTAACGGCATATCAACCCTTTTCATGTTATTTAATGCCGAATCCAGTTATTTTTGAAATAGTATTCATGTTGCATTCAGTTATTTTGTAAAAAGGTTTTTATTCTTCAAACTTTTTTGGATCTTCAATCGCTCGTTTGTAGTGTTTGGTTTGGTTTGGTTGTTTTAGAGTGGATTTTATCGTTTTTGTTCCCTGCTGTGCAGAACATGAATGAGTTTTGTATTGGGAGAGGGAAAAGAATTACAGTATTAATGTTTGGTACATTTTAAGTTAGGAAACCAGTAAGGAAGTGATGCCGATAGAAAGAGAAAGGGGAAATGGGAAGAAGGAAAAGGGGGGGTTGTTTTTGTTTTCAGTTTTGCGAAACATAATAAAGTTTTGCAAAAGGAAGTAGAAAAACAAAAAGCATCAATGTTAGGTGCATTTTGTCTCGGGAAGCCAATATCTTCAGACAGCCTGATCTGGTAGTACCAGAATGAAATATGTCTGAAAGATCACACACACACACACATATATATATATATATATATATATATATATATATATATATATAAAGAGAACGAAAACTAAAACTAAGTTGAAATTTCCAATCAAAAAAAAAAAAAAATTACAAAGTCCGTATTCCACGGAGTTTCAAAGAATGCTATATTTTTGCTATTCTTCTAATCAGAGGACAGACAGAAATCAACAAATTGATGAGAAGAACAACAAGAATAGCATTCTTTGAAACTCCGTGGAATAAGGACTTTGTAAATTGTTTTTTTTTTTTTTAGTATTCAGTCGAACAATAAATTTTGATTGTAAAGTTCAACTTACAGCTTAAATTTTCTTTCTCTTATAATAAGCTTTACTCACTATTGTGTGTGTATTGAGCTTTTTTTTTTTTTTTGGTTGGGATTAAAATATCTAAAAATAAATACTTGGTATTTATATTAGATTGAAATTTACCATTGCTTATATCGGGTGAACATTGCATCTTTTTTTATTTAATTATATATATATATATATATATATATATATATATATATGTATATATATATGAGAGAACTTGGATGTTTACTAGATACTATTCTCGAGTGTCCAAAGTCCCTTTGTATAGAGATTTGTCAGGACAACCTGGCATAAGGATACTTTCCCCTACAAGTAAACTCTAAGTATTCAAAATCATATGGTATTCGAAGCCCAAATAAAATCCCCTCGGTATAGCTAACATACACTGATTGTATGAGGATTGGTGCATCTTCTCTTAGTGAAGTTACTTACAGTAAGAACACTAAGCTGGATACTCCACCAGACTAGATGTATTCTTGTCTTAAAGGAAGACCAAGAGAAAGATATGCTACAACACAGTTAACTGGTCATTAAGGGAGAGCAAAATGAATGTTTCTAACTTCTTTATAAACTCAACGTTTGAGAGATAAAAGTGGATTATAATGGAAGATTCGAACATCTATGCATCTCATATACGGATCAATCGTTAGCCCCAGGTAAGGGGCCTCTTGATTTTTGAGAACTTATAAATAAAATGAAACAAAAACATTTGGGATTCATACTCTCGCGCGTTTCTCACTCTTTTTCATCTCCCGTTCTCAGTCGTCGGTGCTCATTCGATTCATCTTGGTTAAAGAATATCGATGAATCTGCTTGCGTTGATAATTGATCCCGTTTGGAATTCGTTGTGAAATGAGGGCAGTCAAAAGAAATGCTTGTTAATTGAACTAAACGCCCCCCCCCCCGCAGAATCGACAAAATGAGAAAAGGTGATGACGTCATCGTCGTTGTCTTGATGGTAAAGGATTACAGAAATGAATTGCAAAACCGCGGGTATTTTTAACGAATATTTCCGTTCTTCGGACGTGAAGAGTTAATTATATTAATAATTCCCGTCGATTTTACATTAAATATTTGTGCTTAGAAAGTTGAATGTTAAAAATTATTTAAAATAAAAGAATATTATTATATTGTTTTTAAATGATTCCTGTTTTCCATGAAATTTTGAGAGAAAAACGTTTTCGTTGTTTTATTTTTCCAAAACGAGTCAATCGCAGACGCATGAAATTACTATTTTTAATTCAAACTTTTATTTTTCATATTTCTAGTTGCGATGACCAACAATCCACCATTTTCCTGTTTCCCTCTCGTCTATCTCTCTCCCTTCACTCTCTCTCTCTCTCTCTCTCTCTCTCTCTCTCTCTCTCTCTCTCTCTCTAGCCACCGTCTTTCTCTCTCGCCACCGCCTTTTTTTCTCTCTCTCTCACCCCTCTGTCTCTATCTCGCGAGCGCTACTCTCTGTCTCTTTCACGAGCGCCCCCTTCTCTCTTTTTCTCTCTTCTAAGGCCTCTTGCGAGCGAGCGCCTCTCTCTCTCTGCCTCTCGCGAGCGCCTCTCTCTCTCTCTCTGCCTCTCGCAAGTAAGCAAGCAAGCAAGCGCCTCTCTCTCTCTCTCTCTCTCTCTCTCTAACTTTTTGCAAGCACGTCTTTCTCGTTCATCTCTATCTCGCTCCTCTCACGTCTCGTTCTTATCTCACTTCTGTCTCTTATGCCCCCTCTCTCTCTCTCCATTGATTGTTAATTTAATTCCAACTCTGCCCCTTCCCCTACCAATATTACCCCATCCCTCTCTGATCTAATATGTCTTTCTTGTCAATAACATCTAGCATCCCTAACCTTCTTACCTACTTTCAGAATTGAGCAAGAGTCTAGACTTCGAACCAGGACGGGGTCACACTTTGTTTCGAAAAATCTTCTGTAGGTATTTTTTCTTCTTTAACCATTTATTTCTTTTGCATTCAATGTCATCGTTATAGTCTCGTCACTGCATGATTGTAACATCAAAACAAAAAACCAAAAAAAAATGCATCAAAGTCAGTTTTGTCTATTAATATTTCAGTTGCTTCTTTCATGAAACCAACAATTCATGAATCTTTGTCGCTTGATGTTGCTTTATAATCTGTGCTTTTTATTTTTATTCTTATATCGATTCTTAATAAAGACTATTGAATAATTTCATATTTCGCCCCAGGAGATGAAAAACTTGGAGTTGTCTAGGACGAAGGTCGCCAATGGCTGATTCATGCAACGTACTTTGGACATTATACCAATTTTTATTCAACTTCAGATTAAAAAATAACTAAAAAAAAAAAACGAAAAAAAAAAACGTATTATAGATGATATATGTATGTGCATATCTATGGTCCTTATGAAATCTTGAAAGTATGTGACGTCATCCAACATAGTATAATCTAATCATCATCGTATCGGGCGGGTTGCCCGGACCAAATTGACTCTTTTCCTCCACCGGACTCTATCTTCCATGGCCTTAGGAAGATCTTCAAATGAAATAATGATAACAATGAAAACGACTGAAATATTAAGGAAAACTTTTGAATGAATATAGACATGATCCACGTGTGCTAGCCGGACTTATAGAGACTGCGACGAGGGAGGGGAGAACACAAGCACCACATTTAATCGAGTTGTTCTGACAATAATTTTGTCTACATCTAGTGATTCCGTGTTTAAGATCCCACAGTACCACATCACTGACGGCCTCATCTTCTGGAGCAGTGTCCGACATATCGTGTTCTTCTTATTCCTATTACTGAAGAGATCCTGGTCAATTGACCATGCAGACAGCTCATGGTTGGATGTGTTTCCAGTTTAAGCTTAACACTACCCTGAGCATTCTAGTGTAAGTTAATTTACTTTCAAGTTTGTTTTTTTTTACTTAGAGTCCATGTTGGTGAGCCATAAAGTAGTACCGTCTCCACTAAGGCTCTAAACATTTTTTTCTTGATCTGTTCCGAGAGGGCAGATTTCCATATAATTTTAAACTGATTGAGTGGACGCCTTTTTTCGGTGGATGCGATATGGCTGCCGAGATATTCAAAGTCATCTACTTGTTTGAGTGGTGTTCTGTCTAGTGTTTCAATTGAGCTGGTTTGGTGAAAGGACATATATTCTGTTTTAGTTGCGTTTGTATATAGTCAAATTATGACAGCTGGCTCTTCCAGGACATGTAGCAATATTTGTGCATTAGCATTGTCATAAACTTACAAAGCAAAATTATTAGCGTAAAGTAAAACCTAAAATGTGTTTCAAGTTTATGTGCAATATTTGTTATTGAATAGTTTCTTGCCGTTTTTGGTGCTGACTTTGTAATCGATCATTTGCTACTAGAAAGTCATCAACCGTAACGGCAAGATAACCGAAACAAATTTGCTATAATTTTCGGTTCTTCTTCGTTATTGTAGCGAAATTGAAATATTGAATTTCAAATGAAATAATAACAATATTTAAAACGGCTGAAATATTAAGGAAAATCTTTGAGTGTGGAAACTTATAGACATGATCCACAAGTGCTAGCCGAACATATAGAAACTGTTACAGAGGTAAAGCACAAACACCATTTGTAATCATGAAAACTGAAACTGTAAAATAGTAAGTTAACCGCCCTCACCTTCCTTTTTTGTGTGTGCCACGGCAAATAAGTGAGGAAGGGTCAAGGAGGATGGAAAGACCGAGGAGAGAAAGCACTAATAATACCTCCACTGGTTGAGTGCGAAAAGGACTGGAACCTTGGAGAGGCTTATTGCCATCCTAATCCCAGTGAAGACCAATGGTCACTACCAACGAGAAATCAATGATAAATGGCTATTTCAATAATGCAAACTAATTAATGAAGACACTTGAATGAAGAAACTAACCTACATGAGTTACAAACGCTAACCAGATATATGGAAACTGTAATCAAAATAAAGCTAGAAGATAATGGAACCCCACATATAGCCAAGAAAACCAAAACCACAAAATTGTAAGTTAACTACCCCCCCCCCCGCAAAAAATGTAGTGTCGGTACTGACTGGCACCACACCAAATAGTCGTGAAGGGTCAAGGAGGATGAAAGAGAGAAATCCAGACTTCCACTGAATGAGTGCGAAGAGTGGTGGAACCATGAGGAGGCTAGTTGCCACCCAAATTCCAGTGAAGACCAATGGTCATTGCCAGCAAAAAATCAATGGTAAATCAATGTTTCGGTAATACAATGTCATTTGCAAAAGTTATTGAAAGAGATGGAGAGGACTGGAAATCAGGGGATATTTGTTGAACCCAGATTCCAGGGAACACCATCGGTTATCTGATAATGGCTTATGTGAGAACTTCTAGTGATACAAAATAATAATAATGATGATGATGATTGGGAAATACAGATTTTCCGTTAACTATTGGTCCGGCAATTCTTTTAATTCGTATAAAAATCACAAAACTTGATACTCCTGCTGCCACCGAACTAGTTTACTGAGCAGCCGACAGATTGTTCTATGTGCTGTGTGCCATCAATTTGTTAGTTTACACTGCAACTTCCGGTGGTAGTCTTCCTTTATTTCGAGATTTATATCTTATTTTCCTTAAGTTCAACCACAATTGTCGCATCTAGGGCGAATTCCAGTGACAACTGTGGTGTTAAGTGTAAACACTTGTCTATTTTTATGAAAATACGTTAAAGAAAAAGTTAGTTTTTTCACAATAATAGATTTTAGAAATCAATGTCCTCTTTAGTTTGCTTTTTTATTTGTGATGTTTAATGATAATTCTCTGCCAGGGTTGACTCGTTCGCATGTTTATTATCTGTTGTTACAAAACGTACTTGTTTTCTACTTATATCTCTCTTGTTATATATATATATATATATATATATATATATATATATATATATATATATATATATATAATCCTGTAAAGCGTTTATCTATCTTTTGAAATGCCACACTTTTCTTTTCTTTTGCATCCCCAAAATGTAGTTTTCTTTCTTTTTTTCTGAATTTCTTTGCTTTTTTTGTTCAGTGGATTTTTATTCATTTGCATTTTGAATGGAAACGGTTCTTAAATTGTACCATCATCACCATCATCATCATCAGTGAATGTCATCATCTCATATTCATATGAAGCATGTCGATATGATTAGAAAACATTGCTTTCATACGCGTGTTTATAAATGAACCATTAACCTTGTTAAGTGTTAAACAAGCGCATAAATATACATTTATACAAACATGCGCATAATTGCACAAAGACGTACACACGCACAAAATGGCCCAAAGACATACGCATGCACAAAATGGCCCAAAGACGTATGCACGCACAAAATGGCACAAACACATGCATAATGGCCCAAAGACGTACACACGCACATAATGGCACAAAGACATACGCGCACACACTTAATTCCCCAAAGACGTACAGGCGCACGCTTAATGGCACAGACACGCACACATTATGACATTTGTCCTGGAATCCAGTAAGACCAAGAGACCAACATGAAAGATATACCACAATGTATAAAAATGGATAATTGGGGAGAGGAAAATTATGTCCTCAATTTCTTTACTAACTCAGTGCTTGAGAGATAAAGAACTTTAATGGAACATTCGAATATCTATGTATCTCATATAGACTTCAAGTGTTAGCCCCTGGTTGTGGGCCCCTTGATTTCTGAGAACTTCGACTGAAGTAAAATAAAAAAAAAAGAGAAAACATAGACATGCACACTTACTGGCATAGACACACGCACATAATTGCAAAAATGCATACATAATGGCACAGACATGCACATATAATGCCACAAAGACGTACGCATGCACATAATGGCACAAAAACGCACACACATGCATAATGGCATAAAGACGCACACATGCATAATGGCACAAAGACGCACACACGCATAATGTTGCAAAGACGTACACATGCATAATGTTGCAAAGACGTACACATAATGTCAAAAAGACGTACACATAATGTCAAAAAGACGTACACATAATGTCAAAAAGACGTACACATAATGTCAAAAAGACGTACACATAATGTCAAAAAGACGTACACATAATGTCAAAAAGACGTACACATAATGTCAAAAAGACGTACACATAATGTCAAAAAGACGTACACATAATGTCAAAAAGACGTACACATAATGTCAAAAAGACGTACACATAATGTCAAAAAGACGTACACATAATGTCAAAAAGACGTACACATAATGTCAAAAAGACGTACACATAATGTCAAAAAGACCTACACATAATGTCAAAAAGACGTACACATAATAGCACAAAGAGACACACACACACACACACACACTTAATTGCACAGACACGCACAAATAATGGCACAAACATGCACACACAATAGTACAAACGTGCACACATAATGGCAAAACATGTTCACACGCACACTTAATGGCACAGGCATGTAACATAATAGCACAAACACGCACATCTGCACATAATGGCACACATACAGACACTTACTGAATACAACTTCATTAATTATTTGTTTAAATTTTAACAACGCTTCTTGTACTACACTATAATTAATTCACATTTGAATTCCAGATTTTTTGATTTCATGAATACTTTTTTATTAATTGATTGATTTATTTATATCTTATTTTATTGAAAATGCTTTTTTGTTTGCAAACCATTTTTTATATATTTTTAAATTTAAGCTAACCAGAGAGGAAATTTTACTAATGTTACCCTTTGATGAAAAGAGCTTATTTTTGAAAATCCATGGATTAAACATTTTTCTTTATTATAATTCATTGTTTGAAGTTCAGATAGATTAATAATTTTTGTAATTTATTCAATTTTTATATTCACCATCAATTTTTCTTGTTTCTTATACACATACACACACATATATATTAGTAAGTTATGAAAATATATATGCCAATTTAAGCTACACTTAACATTCTGCGTTTCATCCTCATCAGAATTCGTCAGGCTTATGCGAAAAGTTGTGGTTATCATGCATTTTTATAAAAACTCATGGTATTGAATTTTCTACTTAGCCAATCAGCTTCTTAGTTGTAACCTAATCAACCAATGGTTGGGCTCTTACAGGACTAATGTACAATCGACCTCTTTCCTTTGTATGTTTTTATGAGAAGGGTAGATATCCTTTGTGTGTAAGAAGCTGACCTACTTTCAACCTAGGTTCAGTTAGATATGTTATTTTGTGTTTTGGTTTATATTACAGATATTATGTAGTTTTATTTATAAAATTGTTTATTATATGAATATATATGTTTATCTTAATTTATTTTTATTTCATTTATTTATTTATTTATTTTCTATTGTTATTTTCAATTTTAAAATTATTTATTAATTGCTATCCTAGGATAAAAGTTATCCTGTGCACACAGTTGTTCTCTATTTCTTCCCTACAGTTTAATAGATGTTGGGGTTCTTTAAAGAATAGGTTAGCAACTTTCTCTTTCAGGCATAATCTACATGGATCGTCTAGGTCCCTACATGTATTTGCTTGTCTTACTATTTCTCGTTCGACTATCAGTGAACGTCCATGTTCTTTGAGTTCCCAGTATTGGTTTGCTAGTACTGTTTTCATTCTGTGTTTTGTTGTTTTTGAACGTGCTTTTATAGTCATAATATCTGGTTTTGAAATCTAAGGAGGTCATACCTACGTAATATTTCTTGTTATTCAGGTTTCTTTGGCAAATATTGTGGCCTGGTAAACTAAGCTTTTGGTTAGATATTTATTTTGAAGTAGTCAGAGTGTGAGGGATCTACAGTTACATTTATTTTGTTCATTATTAGTATTTTTATTTCTTTTAGGGTTGTTGTTTAGGTTTGGTTTATGATTATTATTATTATTATTATTATTATTATTATTTCTAATAATTACATTTTTGTCTTTTGTGCTTTATTTTTATCATGATGTTCACTTTTTCATTATTTTGTTATTGTTTTCATTGCTCTTATTTAATATTTTGTTATGTACTTCAATTATCATCTCTAAATTTTCGCAGTAGCTATAGGATAACTTTAGGTTATTTTTATTGAAGATGTTGTGTAGGGATTGATTATGCTTTTCAATGAGATTTAGGAATTCCTTGCCAAGTTGGGTTTTTAACATTAGATTGTATGGCGGCGTATACCAGATTACATTTCTTTTTCTTCTATTTTTAATTTTTTTATAGTTATTAAAGTTTTGTTGCCTATATTTAATATCAATATTTTTGTACCTACAATTTTTTAAGCTGTGTCGTAGATGCTGATTGACCTGTTAAATACATTTTCATCACTTGAATTATTACTGAGTCTACTTACAATTGAATTAGGAATCTATTTTATAGTTGATGGGGGGTGATTGGACTTAGGGTTTAAGTATATTGGATTAGCGTTATCTTTTAAGTAGGGTTCATAGGTATTTTTGTCTAAATTTAACGTGACATCCAGGAAATTTGTTATTTTTATGTTAGCTAGAACATCTACTTTTAGGCCTAATTTTTTCACCTCGTTGTATATGATTTTTTTAAAAGCTTTCTACCTTGACTTTGTTAGTCTTTTATTATAGCCAATCCATCATCTCTATATAGGCGGATATCTGTAGTCAAATATGCTTGTGAGGGTATATAAAATGAATAATCCCAAAAGATCTGATGCCTCTGCAGAGTCTAAAGGACCCATTGCCAAATCAAAAGAGTTTATCCTTTTTGTTTTTATCCATTGGTTATTGTTATTTATTAAAACTGATTTTCTACATTTTTTAATAATGTGGATTTCTTCCGATCCGGTATATATTTCGGCAAACTCCAGGGCAATGTTGAAGAGTTCTTCCGATATCAGGGGATAGAAATTTACGATGTCAAACTATAGAAACCTACATTTATTTTTGTTTTCTATATTTTAAAATCACGTAATTGCTTCGGCAGTATTTCCCCATTGGTTTAATACTAGGTCTTGTTTTATTTGTTTGCTTACTCTAGAAAGTATTGTTTTACTGATTCTACCTATTTCTGGTTTAGTTTGGTTTGTCAAACAAGTGCTATGATTATTATTAAAATCATATCTGTGGTCTTTGAGTAAAATGTATGCTTCTTTATATTTTAATTTGCTAATTTTATCACTAATCTTTAGCTTATTGGTGATTTGTTTACTTTCAGCATTTATTATATCTATGTAGTTGCATTTGTTTGCATCCAGTTTTTTGTAGTTTTTTTTGTAATGTTTTCTGTGATTAGTTTGTGTTGTGAAGGAACATAACTGGCTATACACCGGTTACAAACTGTATATATATATTGGACTGTTTGGCAGACAGCGGCAGACAGCGGCAGACAAGCAGTCGCAGTAAGACGGATAGTCTTACGTGTTGATTATCAGACTTTCTTCCCCATACTTGTTACTATGTACTTCTATTTACCTTAGGCGAGCAGCCTTACGTTTCTGTATTATAAATAAACCCCATTACACATACCACTCGGTGTAACTCACGTTTGTCTTTATTTCCTAAGTATTTAGGAATATAACAATGACGACGAAAGGATGTTCTTTCTCTTAACAGAGATAAATTACCGTACCAAGGACTGTGTACAATGCAAGGATTTTTTGTTTTACGAAAAAAACAAACTACACAAGGATTTTTGACCACGTGCGTCAATGAATTTAAAAATTTTTCCTACCTAAAGTAGCGAAAAGTACGGATTTTTCTTCGTAAAGAACTCACAAGAAATTATAGAAACATGTTCAAGGTAAAGTGGAATTTATATTTATTTTGACAAGTAAAAAAAAAAAAAAAATGGTCGCAAGTTGAATTCGAAACTACACTAAAGGATTACGAGTTTCGAAAGAAAAAATATAAATACAACGACTATTGTACCATTTTATGCCACGTGGGAACGGCAGCCATATATATTTTTTTTTTTTGGAAAATTAATTGTTTGTTATTGCCTTTATATAAATAATTGGAACTATTTGTCGTGGGAAGTAAGAAATATTTTGTGTATGAACTTACGTTGTTGAAAAAAAAAAAAAAAAAAAAAAAAGAATTATTTTACAAAGCCTGTTGAATTACTATGGATGAACTTTGTTGAAACGTGTTGTGTCTGCATATTGCTACTAATTTACGATATACGTAAATTTACGATTTTTCTTTGGAATTATTGTGTAGAATTCGAAAAGACATTTTTGTACTAGAAGCTAACATGGAACAATTAGCAGAGTTAACTAAGGCTCTAGCCCTTAGCATCCAGGAACAGACAAAAATGACTCAACAATTTTTAGCGCAACAACAACAACAACAACAAATTCAACAACAACAGCTACAGCAACAGCTGCAACAACAACAAGAAAGAACACAAAAAACTTTAGAGGCACAACAAGAACAAACAAACATACTACAACGACAAATGTCGACACAGCAAAAGAATTTAGAAAAGCTAATTCTAACGTCGACCGGGAAGAAGACTAATTTTTCTGCCGAGGGTATTTCAAATTCACTAACGGAATTTCGTTACTCCCCGGATACTGGTGTTACTTTCCCTGCATACTACAGAAGATACGAAACAATTTTTACGAAAAGATGTTTAGACTGGACCGATGAGGAAAAAGTTACCCTGCTACTACAAAAACTGGGTACTGATGAAAACACCAAGTATGCAAATCTAATTCTATCAAAAAAACCGGAGGAGGTTTCGTTCGAGGAAACAATTAGTACCTTGTCGAAAATATTTGATAAAAGGGATAGCCTATTTCACTCTAGATACAAATGTTTGAACATTCAGAAGGCAGAAGCTGAAGACTATCTAGAATATGCTTGCACTGTGAACTGTTTATGCGAATCATTTAAATTGAATGAAATTTCCGCAGACCAATTTAAATGTTTAATCTTTGTACAAGGTCTCACAGCACCAAGGGACAAAGATATACGTTCACGGATCCTAACAATTATGGAGGCGGATCCTAACATAACATTGCAAAAAGTCACTGAAGAGTGTCAACGTCTGATTAACATAAAGAAAGACAACACTCGCATTGAAGAGAAAAATATTTTTAAGGTGCAGCAAGTAAAAAGGCAAGGGACCACAAGAAAGTCCAGGTTCCAAGAACACAGGATCCTTAAAGGATACAAAGACCCAAAGCTAAAGTGTAAATGTTGTGGTAGTTTAAGACACAACAATAAGACCTGCTGGTTTAGGAACAAAATATGTTATGAATGTGGTCTCAGAGGTCACAAGGGAACATACTGTGCCCAGAAGAAAAGACAAGGGACCGATAATGTAAATACGCTTCGCATGAATAAAGAAAAAAGCTGCGAAAGACGGAAATATGTTGATGTTCGGATAAATGGACATCTGGTTACATTGCTTCTGGATAGCGGTGCAGATATTAGTATTATAAATGAAGATATATGGAAAAGGATAGGTCGACCTGAATTAACGAAAACCAGAAAGACGGCGAGAAGTGTGTGCGGCAAAAGATTAGAGTTCAAGGGAGAATTAAAATGCAAAGTGACATTCGCTAACCAGACTCATAAATCCAAAGTGTACGTCGTACCAGGAAAGAATACATGCCTGTTTGGGGTAGATTGGATTGTCCTGTTTAATTTATGGGAGAAACCCATAAATTCGTTTTGTAACGTTTTAACTGCAGAAAAAGCAAACCAAAGGGAAGACTTCCTGAAGGATTTGAAAACTGAATTTCCCAATGTTTTTGCCGAAGGACTAGGACTCTGTATTAAGACAGAGGCAAAATTTGAATTAAAGAAAAATGCCACTCCAGTATTCAAACCTAAAAGGAATGTGCCTTTTTCAGCGATGGACGCAATCGAAAAAGAGTTGGATAGACTTCAACAACTGGAAGTCATTGAAAAAGTTAACCACACAGATTGGGCAAGTCCAACCGTGTATGTAAAGAAAAAAAATAACAGAATAAGGGTCTGTGGAGATTTTTCAACGGGTTTAAATGACTGTCTATTGGACCATAATTATCCCCTTCCATCCGCAGAAGATCTGTTCTCTAAGCTTAACGGAGGAAAAATTTTTTCTAAGATAGACCTCTCAGATGCTTACTTGCAAATTAAGATCAGCGATGAATGCTCCAAATACTTAGGTATAAATACTCATAAGGGCATTTTTAAGCTAAAGAGGCTTCCTTTTGGATTAAAGGTTGCTCCTGCTATTTTCCAGCAAATTATGGACACGATGCTGGCAGGGTTGGAATTTTCAATGGCCTACCTTGACGATATCCTAATTAAAAGTGAAAATTTGCAAGATCATAAGAAGCATGTAAAAGAAGTATTCAAAAGAATACAGGAATTTGGTTTTAAATTGAGCCCAGAAAAATGCGATTTTTTTATGAAAAAAATTAAATATCTAGGTCAAATAATCGACAAAGAGGGTCGAAGACCGGATCCACAAAGGACTGAAGCAATTGAAAAGATGCCTGCTCCAGATTCAGTGACAAAATTAAAATCGTTTTTGGGATTAGTTCAATACTATGCAATTTACATCCCTAACATACATAATTTAAGAGCTCCTCTTAACGAGTTACTGAAAAAGGGTGTTAAATGGAACTGGAATAAGGAATGTGAATCTGCTTTCCAAAATATCAAAAGATGTCTACTGTCAGACTTAGCATTGGCACATTTCAATCCAGAAAAGGAACTAATACTAGCAACGGACGCCAGTGATTACGGTGTTGGCGCTGTATTACTTCACAAGTATGAGGATGGTAGGACAAAAGCTATCGCCCATGCTTCAAGAACGTTGGTTGCAGCGGAGAAAAATTACAGCCAAATTGAAAAAGAGGCGCTGTCGATAATATTTGGAATTACAAAGTACAATCGATTTCTCCATGGACGATCTTTTATTTTGCAAACCGACCATAAACCCCTACTTACCATATTTGGATCAAAGAAAGGCATTCCCACACATACTGCGAATCGATTACAGCGATGGGCTGTAACCCTCTTAAACTATCAGTTTAAGATGGAACATGTATCCTCAAAAAAGTTAGGACACGCAGATGCATTATCACGGTTGATCCCTAAAAGAAGCGAAAGTTTCGAAGAAACGGTAATTGCTGCGCTTAAAGACGAAAGTGAATGTACAAGTTCAATGTGTAATATGATACGTGAACTTCCGGTAACTTTCGAAAAAATAAAAAAAGAGGCAGTAAATGACATTTTCATTAAGAAAATGAAAAATCAATTGGGATGGATAAAAAAAAATAAAAAGGTAGATCAAACAACGCCTTTTTCCATCTGTGAAGATGTGCTCATGTATGGTGAGAGGATCGTAATTCCACTAACGTTACAGAGGAAAATTCTGAAGGAATTTCATACAGGTCATCCGGGCATTTCGAGAATGAAATCCCTTATGAGAGGATATGTGTACTGGCCTGGTATGGACAAGGAAGTTGAAAAATGTGTCAAGACATGCAGAGGATGTCAATTAGCAGCTCGAGATCCTCCAGTAAAAACGACGCCATGGCCAAAGACGGACCTACCCTGGTCACGTCTGCATATTGATTATGCGGGACCTATAAATGGTTATTTTTACTTGATTATTGTAGATTCTTTTTCAAAATGGCCAGAAATATTTAAGTTTAGACATCCAACAGCAAAAAACACTGTGAGTGCGCTTAATGAAATTTTTAGCCGTTTTGGAGTGCCAAAAACCTTAGTGAGCGATAATGGAACAGCATTTACTGCTCATGAATTCAAAGAATTCTGTGACTCACTAAATATTCTACATATGACAACACCTGTGTACCATCCACAATCGAATGGGTTGGCCGAAAAATTTGTAGATACGTTTAAAAGGGCACTTAAGAAAAATCTTACTACGGACACAGACGAACAATGTATTCAAACATTTTTAGCAATTTACAGGGTGACACCAAATCCTAATAATAATGTCAATTCTTCCCCGGCTGAGCTAATGTTTGCAAGAAAGATAAGATCTGTCTTCGATAGGCTGCTACCAGAGAAAAAGAAAGTTTTAAAAAAAGAAAACCTTAATACCAAGTGCTTCTCCCCAGGTGAAAATGTATATTTCAAAAATTTTCAAAATGGACGAAATCAGTGGGTTGAAGGTATTATCAAAAAAAGGATTGGGAGCATGGTCTATACCATCCAAGGATTAAGTTTTGTCTGCAAAAGACACAGAAATCAAATACGTCCCAGACTGTCTCCAAATGTGGAAGAGACACCAATGGAAACATTGTGCGATATTTTTGATATACCAAAACCAGCGTGTGTACCGCAAACAATGAATATTTCGCCTGAACCGACCATACGGGCTGGACAGAAACCTTTACCCCGGGTAACGCTGACCAGAAGGAAAAGCGCAAGAAAGAGAAAAGTTACCAGGAGATTAAGCCCTGACCCTAAAAGGAAGAGGTATTTAAGCTAAAATCAGGAAGATTTCAGCTTCAGGGGGAGGTGTTGTGAAGGAACATAACTGGCTATACACCGGTTACAAACTGTATATATATATTGGACTGTTTGGCAGACAGCGGCAGACAAGCAGTCGCAGTAAGACGGATAGTCTTACGTGTTGATTATCAGACTTTCTTCCCCATACTTGTTACTATGTACTTCTATTTACCTTAGGCGAGCAGCCTTACGTTTCTGTATTATAAATAAACCCCATTACACATACCACTCGGTGTAACTCACGTTTGTCTTTATTTCCTAAGTATTTAGGAATATAACAGTTTGTTATATTCTTGTATCTGTTTCATAAATTTTTTTGGTTTTATTTGCTTTTATGAAAATTTTATTAGAATTGTTTGTTTCTAACGATTTTGTGTAGTTTATTTTGGAAATTATTATGCTGATTATGGAATTCTAAATTTTTTTAATATATATATATATATATATAATCTTATTATCATTTACTTAAAACATGAATCAGTTTGTATATGTCAATCGTAACATATTAAACAACTTTTTACATATATAAAAAAAATCTCCTGTTAATTTTTTTTCAATTATAAAACTTTCCACGTATATATGAATAACGAAATAATTTTGTTGATTTGTTAATTGCAAACAAAACAATATTGTAATAATTTTCCTTTTTAAATGTAATAAATTACCAACTAAGGGGAATTGATTTTAGATTTTTGAAAGCTATATATATATATATATATATATATATTAAGATTAAACGTTGATGAACAGATAAATAATTTTGGTTTATCCCTTTTTCATTTCTCCATTATGTTGAAATATTTCCATGTTTAACTATATATATATATTTATATTTCTCTCTTTCTGTGTTATATATATATATATATATATATATATATATATATATATATATATATATAACACAGAAAGAGAGAAATATATATATATATAGTTAAACATGGAAATATTTCAACATAATGGAGAAATGAAAAAGGATAAACCAAAATTATTTATCTGTTCATCAACGTTTAATCTTTATTTCAAGACTTCCTAGAGATGATTGATTTGAAGAGATAAAATACTAGTACAATATTTGAAATTATATTTGTTTGTTTTTTTTTAATATGAAATTGATATTGTTGCTTGTTTATTTGAACGAAAAAAAAAACATAGCCGTTACTATTCAAAGCACGTATAGCATTTATGGCATGAAATAAGTTAATTAATTTACATGTATGTATGTGTGTGTAACGTTATACAGCTCGTTTACACACGTGTTAGCATGTAAACACTTGGGACCCAACACGTTGTAGACTATTGCAAAGGAGGCTAAGAAAATGGATAACTCGACTCAC
Organism: Euprymna scolopes; assembly: GCF_053919585.1. Taxonomy (NCBI): domain Eukaryota; kingdom Metazoa; phylum Mollusca; class Cephalopoda; order Sepiida; family Sepiolidae; genus Euprymna; species Euprymna scolopes. The sequence goes on from NC_136507.1 coordinate 63,577,844, forward strand.
TCCCCCCCCCCCGTTGAAACGATGACATTTATTTTAGGGTACTTTCCCCGAATAAAATGATTGTCTTGAACTGATTCCCTGATTACACGTTCTTCTTTGTACATCTTTTTCTTTTCTTCCTTGCTGCGACGTCACTTTGCACATGGCTTGGCATTTGCATACAGTCGCCGTATGCGAGTCAACACTCTGTTACACAACACACACACACACACACACACACACACATATTAGTTGTTTGTTAGATTTGTTTTAGCAGTGCCGTATCTAATATAAGAGTACTAATAGCATAAAAAAAAGTTATCTCAAACTACACTCCTTTATTTTTTTCATTTGTTCGCCCAAACTCCTTTCATTATTCAATTATCTCAAATGATTGGATAAAAACAATTAAAAAAAAAAAAAATGCCCGTATCTGCGGCTCGTCGTAACTTGTCTTGCTATCAGAAAAAAAAAATGGCTGCGAGATATTATTGGCTTTTCTGATAATTTTCTTCATCTAACGGAAATGGCTTCAAACTGAAATGGCTGCTTAAGCTTTGTCTTCACTAGATTTGACATGGGTGGACCTTGTCGAAAGTGTGAGGTGGCCCCCACTCCCCCCACCCCCCACCACACAATATCTCATCATTCGTTTTTAATCTTTAGCCGTCATCTTCCCGTTCGGCAACCTGATTGTGCCTATCACAAAATCTTCACCTCAAAATGCTAATCTTTGTGAAGTTGAACCAGGAAAACAAAACAAAACAAAACAAAACAAACAAAAGCATAAAAAACAGTCAAATTTTGACGCCATTTTTTTTTTCGTGTTCATATTTTTTTTTTTTTCGTATTCATATTTTTTTTTTCGTGTTCATATTTTATGTTTAATGTTTATGTTTAATGAAGAATCCATTTGAACTTTTTGCGATTTCTCAAAGAATATCTCAACTATTATGTAAAAGAAACTTTGTGTGTGAGAGCGCGTTCCCTATTGACTTGAAAACGGCTGAATTATGAAATTTCACAAGAAGGACTTTACGTGTCTGGTACTGTTCTCTAGGTAAGTTTTGTATCGGAATGTCTTTGATAAGTATCGATAATCGAAAATTACCATTAAGAGAATGAACACCGTATACATCCTAACATCACAAGTGCATTTGAGGAGTTTTATCACACAAGCCGAAAGGCCCAACATATAAAATCAACAGTAGGTTCGAAATAAATGTTTCTATTTACAGCACAATTGAACCATGATACTTGAGGTCCTGGATATGACCTTAAACTATATCCAGTGGTGAGGTCCCAGCTTGTGGGCTTTGGGGAGTGTGGAGCCACCCTTTAATTACCATTGCTCCCAGGTCCACTCTGACCCAGAGTGGTAGTACCTGTTAGGGTCCCAACTATGGGTTAAATAGAAACCGACGTGAAAACAACAAATATATTCTATTAAAAATATTTTTCTTCAAAATCTTTGGATTCGGCATTAAATAACCCGAAAAGGGTTGATATGCCGTAAAACAAAAACAACCAACCAACCAACCAACCATGATACTTGACTATTTCAAGAGTTACACCACACAGCCTGCGCTTAGAACAGTCCTTCTCAAAGATGTTTCTTTTGATTGTATTTGTATTTAGTGTCTGTTTTTGAACACCGAATAGAAGCTTTTTTTGTCTAATTGTTTGATTATTATTTGTACTCACCAGGAGTCCTCCCATTGGTTACCATAAGAGATTACTCACCTATAATAACTGATCATGTTCCCTGGAGTCTGGGTGACAACAAGTCTCCTCAGATTTCCTGTGTTCTTTACCTCTATTGATAACCAGCTCAGGTGACTTCATATTATCTCAACAGCTACTTACCATTGACTTCTCAGTGGTATTGGTTATTGGTATTATCTGGAGTTTAGATGGCCAAAAGTCTCCCGAAGGACACACATTTCTCTGCACTCTTCCAGTGGAGGTTTTGTTAGTACTCTCCTGGATCCCTCACAACTCTTTCATGTGGGACCATCTGATGTAGACTCCATCATTTTTCCTGTGTGTGTATGTGTAAATTTATTCTCTCAGTTGTGTTTTTAAGATTTCCCACATAGTTGGTAAACAGGTTATGGGCCTGTAGTTTCTGGAGGTGGTTTCCTTTTTAGTTTCTTTCCGTATCAATATAGGGTTTGTTAATTAATTAGTTAATTATTAACCATTGATAGTTAATTATGAATTCAATAAAAAACATACCTTGATTGTTTCAAATAAAATTCACAAAGGAAGTCATATTGATGGTTGAAAAAAGATAAATTAATTAACACGTAGCATGTTTTAGTTTTATACACACAGAAACAGACACCATTTGCATTGATTTACGTACTTAGATGAAGAGAGCAAGTACACATAAACACTTGTTTATATAAAATCAGTGGAGTAAATCTCACTCTAAAAAAGTTGCCTCCCCTTGTCTACGTTTGTGTCAAGGTTACCTGGACAGGAGTCAAACTTTTTAATATACTAGCATTGTTGCCTGGCGTTGCCCGGGTGTTTGGAGGTGTGTGTTGAGCAAAAAAAAAAAAAAGTGGTAGTAGGAAGGCAGGCTCAAACCTGTACCACAAAGGAGGAAAATAATGGGGAAAAAAACTAACGATTTTGCTGTTATGTTCACCGCCAAACCGGAAGTGATGTAGATTTAAATTAAGGCTAGACAATCGAAAATATCGGTGACAAAAGTGACCCCCCCTGTAGAAAAGTGCCCAGTTGAGGGTGAAGAAATGTTTTTAGCTAATTTTTCTGTATTTGTCGTCTGAAGGGTCGAGCATCAAAACGGTACTGATCTTGTGAAAATTCGTCGCCTCTGTCGAAAGTTTTAGGCAGACATGCAAACATACATGCATACATTTATATATTGGCAGATGAAATTTTTGATCCAAACCGATTAAAAAGCTTGCCCTATTTCTGAATACCCTTTATGTAAAATTTCAAATGTTTCGACCAGAAATTGTCTGAGTAATTTGGTAGCGACCGCAGAGGTCAAATTTTTAAAAACTTTGACCCCTATTATGACCTTTTAACATTTATTGTTTTGGGCTCAAATCAAGTTATTAAGTTAGATCCATGTCCAAGGAACCTATATCTAAAATTTCAATTGTTTAGACCCAAAATTGGCGGAGGAGTTTGGTTTCCGGCGGAAAACAGATTACAAAGATTTTCCCAAATCTCCATACCCTGTTTATCAAATTTCGAGTCTGTAGACTGAGAATCGACAGTTATAATGATGTACACAGACACACACACACACACACACACACAGAGACACTTTCACTTTTATAGATATACTAGTAGTTCCGCCCGCCTTTTCTCAGGCCCTATGTACTGTTCATAACTTTATGTGCATATGTATATATTAAAAAGTGTGAATATGTATGGTAATGTCTTTCTATATGACAAGGCTTCCTTTAACAACCATAGAGAAAAGTTATTAGAAACTGCAGACGTCAAATCTTTTTTAACTTTCACCCTAATTTTGACCACTTAACATTTATTGTTTTGAGCTCAAATTGAATGAAAATGTTTGACCCATGTCCAAGTAATCTACATCTAAAATTTCAAGTGTTTGGACCCAAAATTGGTGGAGGAGTTTGGTAGAGTCTGCAAAAGTCAACTCTGTAAACTTTGACCTCTTGCCAGCCAAATTTTCGCCCCAAAACTGATTAAAATGTTTGCCGCATGTCTGAATACATTTTATGTAAAATTTCAAATGTTTAGACCCAAAATTGGCTTAATAATTTGCTAGAGACCGCAAAGGTAAAATCTTTTGAACTTTGACCCCTTGCAACACAAACTTTCAGCAAAAAAAAAAAAAAATGATTAAAACGCTTTCCCTATATGAATACCTTGTAGAAGCCTAGGATATAATAATAACCCGAACTTGAGATGAACACACATTTCTATTTCGTTCTCCAACACCAGTCCCGCAACGAACGATGGTTACACCCGCGCGGACATGAACACGTGTTGTATCTAAAACATTCATTCTTTCAACAGTAAATAAACGACACGTTTATCTTATCCATCAATTGAGTTTTTGTTTCCTTCAATTCCATTCGTTTCATTATTTTCTTGTGGCGAGTTAGGGTATTATTATATCCTGGTCCGCAACACTTTTAATTTCTTGAAACATTACTCCTCATTGGAACTCATTTGGAGTTTCTGTCACTTTTTCCATGAAACACAAGCAAACATTGCTTTTTATATCTATAATATACGTGGCTGGTTACCTTTAATGCATCCAAAACCAAACTCCTATCCTTACATCATCAACGCTCTGATCCCCATCTGGCATCAATTAGGATGGATGGCTCTTCTCCCACAGAAGAGACGTTGCGAGCCTATCCTTGTTTTATCGTTATTTCCATGGCAGGTGCTCGTCTGAACTCCAATCTCTGGTCCCCCCCCTCGCCAATCTTTCACGAAAAACACCCGTCTAGCGGAATCCACTGTGAAAAATTTCCCCCACCCTTTATCTGTGCCTAAATCAAAACGTGGATTCCATGAACAAAGCTTCTTTCAACGCCTTGGAACTCTGTTCCGTCTACCTGCTTCCCACCTGACTACAACTTGGATGTGTTCAAGTCCAACGTTAACAAATTCCTAATGAACCGCCCCCTTAAGTAAACACTTCATCAAATCTCCACACTAACGTAATGTACTTGCAATAACCCTTATCCCTG
>NC_136507.1:63585043-63670043 GCF_053919585.1 Euprymna scolopes
TTGTAACTACAAGACCTTAACTCAATACTATATATGTCTATATTAAAATGGCCTTGCATGTATGCACGCGCAAGGAACAGCCCCTATCAAAGTACTCTGTCAATAATTGGTCTACATATCTGAAACTTGATATATTGGGGATTCAGACCTGGAGAATAAATTTGGTTTGGTTTTTAGCCAGAAAAAATAAATGCTAAGGGGTCAAAATTGAATAATTGGAACTTGGAAGGCGTAACTCAACCAAATGTGTATCTTCTACGCATGCCCAAATATACATTTATACATTTAACTCCGTTAATTTTTCAAGTTTTCATATGCATATGAATTTAGGTCAGATGATAAGGAATAACGCTACATGTTTTGGTTTCAATTCTAGCTGATGGTACCCGAGCCATTTTTTTAAAAACTTTTGAATTCACTACTATATAGTGGGTGCATAGTAATCAGAAGAGAATTCGCTCTATAATACTAAATAGGAAATTAACATAAATTAAAATATTTAAGCCTATTTTATGGCCAGATCGTAAATTTAAATATAATTCATTAACTAATAACTTAATTTTATAAATTTAATATTTTTAAATGTTTTTGGCTGTCTTTGTTTTGCGGCATATCAACCCTTTTCGGGTTATTTAATGCCGAATCCAAAGATTTTGAAGAAAAATTTTTTAATAGGATATATTTGTTGTTTTCAAATCAGTTTCTATTTAACCCATAGTTGGGACCCTAACAGGTACTACTACTCCGGGTCAGAGTGGACCTGGGAGCAATGGTAATTAAAGGGTGGCTTCACACTCCCCACAGCCCGCACTGGATATAGTTTAAGGTCATATCCAGGACCTTTTTTTAAATTATTTACTTATATATGTGTGTGTGTACATATGTTTGTTTATGTATATGTTCGTGCGTATATATTTGTGTGTGTATATATATATATATATATATATTAGTGTTGGGACGATGAATCGGAAAATTTTGTACCGATTTTCTCGATGCCAAAACGATTCTTTTAATAGTCTTTTATATTTGATTTTGTTTAAAGGTAAATATTTCATAGTTGGTAATAATGATAAAATAATAAATATTTATTGATTTAAAACCACCAGTGAAGCTAAAATCGATAGATCATCCCACACAAGTATATTTTTACGTTTAGGAAAATATTTGCACATTTAACATGTGTGTTTTTACCGTAACCAGAGAAAAAAAAAATATGACTCTATAGTTAAATATTTAGAAATTTATAAAGAATCGGAATCGGTAAAAATATTGGAATCGTCCCATCGCTAATATAATGTATACGTATGTATACATATAGATATGCTGCGATGTGAATTCGTATATATGAGCCTATAAACGCTTAGTGTTTTATATTTCATCTTAGTGATAGTGCTCCAGTAGGTGTGTCAGAAACTTGGTGAAAAATATTGCATAATTCGACCTTCTGTCTTTCCAAGCTTATAACTACTCGAAAAATGTAATTCAAACCCTAATTTTTTTTTCAATTAAAGAAGCAAGGACCAAGGTTTCATTAAAAAAAATCAAAAAAAAAAAAAAACAACGTGGCTTAAAAAAAAAAAGGTTTTAAACTTCGGATTTTACAGGTAAATTTCTAAAAAAACACTTCTTTTTTTGTTTTAAATTTGAATATATTATTTATTGATCTTTTATCTTCAATTTGTGATATATAAAACTTTGGTGAGTAAATTAATTATTTACTTTTTAATAGACATTTCAAAATGGAGGGAGGGGCGTGAATTAAAAAAACAACTTTTGTCTAAAATATTATATTCAGCTTATTGGAAAGAGTATAACATTTCACATTGACCCTGAAAATATCGTAAAAATAGAATCAATAGAAAAATTTTGATAGATTTTTAAAGTTTAAAAATTGAAAAATATTGAACTCGTAAAATTGAATTAATTTCATTACTGTTTTTTAAAAAATAATATTTCTATTACTTTTTATACAACTTTAATAGTTTATTTTGGAAGTATAATCCATAAAGAAAATAAACAACCCACTTTTAAAAGAGAAATTACGAGTTTTTTTATATTTTATTCGCAGTTTCGTGTTAGGGGTGTCAAAAATTCCCACAAAAAGTCTGATTCACCTAGTGCTCCAGTTTATTGTTTTTTCTTTTCTTTTTCTTTTTTCTCCCCACCCCTCCAACTCCTAATCCCCTTCCTTCTCTATTTTTCTCTTGTCATTCGTTTTTTTTTTTCACATTCTTTTCCTCCTTTGCGGTATGGGTCCGAGCCTGCCTTTCTGCCTACTACCACATGTTTTTTTGCTCAACACACACCTCCAAACACTCGGGCAACGCCGGGCACCAATACTATACTTTTCTTCGCTAAATATAACGATCTTAATTCAATTTCGTGTGGCTCGGATCAAAAAAATGAGTTAGCCGTCGATTTTATATATAATCCAATTGGTCATGATTCTATTATTTGAATGTTAACTTCGTGTCAACCGTCCCTTAACACCATCTTGTACTGATGAAAAGATAATATACGAATAAAGGTGATATCATCTCTGTAACGACAAATCTAAGTTGTCATTGTTTTGAATTCTTGGAACGTATGTAAATGATCTTGTATTAATTTCGTTTACCTTTTTTTCATTCTACTTTAGTTCTAGAACATCTAATTCTTCTAATTAGAGATGATTATATAGCAATATTATATATTGAAAAAAAAATGGTTGTATATACATACACACACATATATATATATATATATATATATATATATATATATATATATATAAAAGTGAACGTGTCTGTCTGTCTGTGTACATTTCTCTACGCAATAACTCTTTCAATTTTTAGTCTATAGACTCGAAATTTGAAATACCGGGTACTGAGATTTGGGAAAATCGATGTGACGGGTGTCAGCCAGAAATTTGGCTGTTAAGGGGTCAAATTTCAACGATTTGACCTTTAAGAACTCTACCAAACTCCTCCGACAATTTTGGGTCTAGACACTTTAAATTTTAGATATAGGTTCCTTGAACCTGGATCTAACTTAATAAAGTGATTCGAGCCCGAAACTATGAATTTTAAGGGGTCATAATAGGGGTCAAATTTTAAAAAATTAACCATTTTTTTTTTTTTTTTTTTTTTTTTTTGCTTTTTTTGCACAGCATACACCTCCAAACACCCGAGCAACGCCGGGCACCCCTGCTAGTATATATATATATATTAAAAAGTTTAACGCATGTCCAGGTAACCTACATCTAAAATTTTCAAGTGTTTAGACCCACAAATTGGCGGAGGAGTTTGGTAGAGTCTGCAAAGGTCAACTCTTTGAACTTTGACCTTTAAAAAGCTTGCCCTATGTCTGATTACACTTTATGTAAAATTTCAAATGTTTAGACCAAAAATTGGCGGAGGAGTTTCATAGATTTTTCAAAGGTCAAATCGTTGAACTTTGACCCCTTGACAGCCAAATTTATGGCTGAAAACCGATCACAAAGATTTTCCCAAATCTCAATATCTCTTGTGTCAAATCTCGAGTCTGTAGACTGAAAATTGACAGAATAGTTTGGTAGGGAAATGTACACACACACAATTTCACTTTATATATATATATATATATATATATATATATATATATATATATATATATATATATAAAGATTATAAGAAATATAAACTATTGAAGTATATATATTCTCTAAATAATATTTAAAATTGTAACAAATATCAAGCTCAATGAAAGTGAATTTTTACTTTCAGAGCATGTATATCTTTACTTATCATTCCATTACCAAAAGATGTATTCAATTCACACTGATAACTTTTTATTCTTTTATTCATTTTTTATGAAATACATTTTTGATATGTTTCATTATGATATCTAATCTCTCTCTCTCTCTCTAATATATATATATGTAATCATTTCCATAGCCAGACAACGTCGCAGCTCACAAGAGTCATGACAGCCAACAAATCGGAAGCCCAAGATTCGAGTTTCGCCATTATTTGGGCTCATCAGTTGGACACATCTGAACTCAGGGTTGCTCAGTTGGTAGAGAGCTCACCTCACATGCAAGACGCTCAAGTCTTGAAGTCCAAGTTCGGATGTGTCCAACTAATGAGTCCAATTTGTTGGCTGTTATGGCTCTTGTAAGCTGCTATGTTATCTGGCTGTGGAAATAATTGCATATTCTCTCACATTCTGAAGGTAATATACATATATGTATATATATATATATATATATATATATGCTGAACTGCCGACTATCACCACAATGGTTCTCGGTTCAATTCTTGGTTAGGGAAAGGTACTAGTCTAGCTGCACTGATGAGTTGTGATACAACAAAACAGTACTGTATGTCGATGACTATATGTAATATACACACACACACACACACACACACACACACACACATAATTAATGTGTGTGATATCATCCACCACAGAAAGCTGTTTTATAATATATTGAGTTTGACTAGACAAGCGAGATCTTCAAGCTGATAATTGAAACCCAATCACCGTGTCAGTGGTTGAGACCTCTTACCTCTACGCTATCACTTTCACTGTAAAGTCAGGCAAACTATAATATGTTTACATTTGCATTATCGACTGTTGAGATTATTTAGTTCTTTTAGGATTCCTGTGCATGGAAATTTCAGAACAAATATCCCACCCGTGCCTCCGCTCACTCCCCCTCCCCTTCCCATTTCCTGAACTGCACTTTGCACATTCCATACAAGACAACTGAGGCTGCATGTTTATCTGCTCCTCTCTCCTTCATCGTTCCCTGTCCCTCCCTCCACCCCACGCCACCCCACACTTCGAAACTTTTCTGGTCAACAACTCTCTCACCTCGCTAGAGTCTGGATAGGAGGTGATACACCTCGAACAACTACTCTCTTCATTTAACAATCTATCAATAATCGATCGATACCTGTTTTCTAGAAGTCTCTACGTGATTTTTCCATGTTTCGTCACCTGTAGTGCTCGTGTTTCCGGGCGTCCACTTCCAGGGAGGCTGGCGCCGGTTCTAAAAATATGCTTCATAGAACAATCACTTTGGAAGAGTTTGAAAATTGGCATACAATGATACAAGAGTTTCAATTTTCTACCCACAGGCATATATGCATACACACGCTTGCTTACGATATCTAGAGAGAAAGTAGCAACCCTAGTTGAAGTGAGTGTTCCTAATAATGCCGGCCTTAACAGAACTGAGAGGGAGAAGATGACGAAATACCAAGGTCATATGTACAATACGAAAAGAAACTGGAATCTTAGGAAGATCTTCATCCTTCCAGTAACTATGGGAGCAACTGAACTCATGAAAAAGAATTTTAAAAACTACCTATCGAATATAACCGGTGAACCAAGTGTAAGAGAAACACAAACAATTGCACTCAAAGGAACGGTTAGAATTTTGAAAAGATCCCTTAGTTGGAGTTGCTGAATAGTTGATGGATGTCTGATGCCCGATCCCCAATCCCCATAAAAATAAAACGAGTAGAAAATTAAAACACAAGAAATACTAAGCATGTGCACTTTCTCCAATAGATGTTGCCTCTTGTAACAGCACTACGCTTGATACTCCACCAGAGTAGATGAATTCTTGTCCTGGAATCTGCTAAGACTAAGAGACCACAAGAAAGATATCACATAGTTAATTGGTCGATTGGAAATATAAAAATGTTTTTCTCTTCGATATTAACTCCACATTAGAAAGGTAAAAGAGAGATTTGTTGGAACAATAACTTGTTATCTGTTAGCCATCCACAGGCACTGTTTCGCTGTATAACAACTCTTCAGTGCAGCTAGACTAGCACCTATTCAAAGCCAGGAATCTATCTTACCACCTAGTCGGCAGTTCTACTCCCTGTGGGATCAGCTCATGTAAATCATATTTTTAATATCTTTTATATAAACGTTGCCAGTTTTAAAGTGCTCCATTCATTTCTTTACAAACAAAGAGCCTTGCATTGCACTCCATAAACAGCAGGTGATATAATTTAACAAAAGTGCTCTACACAAAAATGGGGCGAACTTATATAGTCATCCACAGACAGTGTTTCACTGTATAACAGTTCTTCAGTGTAGCTAAACTAGTATCCAGCCTAAGCCAGAAATCGAGCCTACAGGGTGTCTAAAAAGTCACTAATGGACTGAAATGCATTATGGGGGAATTTAATTTCATAATTCTTTTTTCACTTCAAACAAGGCACATTGCCATCTGGATATAGAGGGCTATTATTTGGGATCATACTTGAAGTGACACTATGTAGGGAGTTGAGCAGCAAAATGTTTGTTCACATTACATTTAAATTTCTGCATGTTAGTACAATCAGGGAAGCAGGAGACCAGGAAGGAATTCCAAAGTCTAGCAGTTCAAAGAGAGAAACTATTAAAGTAGAAAGCTTTCCAGAATCTAGGGACATCTACAGTGAAGGGGTGGGATTTGGTTGCTTGTCAGGTTAGTAGGGAGTATTTACATTGAGGGAGCACAAGTGCTACGAGTTCGTCAGAACGTATTCTATTAAAATACTTGAAAACAAGCACATGAGTGCAACATTGCGGTGATGGAACAGAGGTTGGAGTTTGGTTGATAGTGTGTGATCTATTGGGTGAGAGACTCATTTTTTTTCCTTTTTTTTTAGATGTCGAAGAGGGAGAGACTAGTGATAGATATACCAGCTTAGATCATAGAATACATTCCGGTGTGGGCAATTTCAAGACTGGTAAGGGGAGCCCATTTATTAGTCTAAAATACGATATCCATTAAATCTGTATGCAGGAGAAATATTTTCAAACAAAAATGTGAACAACTGGCAACAAAGCCACGCATTGTAAAGATGAATTTAATATGTGTTTGTTATTCCCGTATAATCAGGGATGGGAAATGTTGCAATATTTTTGATAAAATGGGAAGGTATGTTTAAAGAAAATTGGAAGGTTCTGTTTATAAAAATAGTCTGTCAAAGACTGAAGGAGCCTATGAATACCCACAAAGGGGTGCCTGTGTGTGAAATTTTTCTGGCAGGAGGTGCGCAATCTCCAACCACACTTCTCTTGAGTCGACATTGTTAAATACCAAGTGGCAAGTGAAGTGTATGTACAGAATGACCAGAAACAAATGCCGAGATAAGCGGAGAGCACATACAGCGCCTAGAATTCCCAAATGGTCAACCATCTGGTACTAACCAGGCTCAACGTTGCTTAACTTTGGTGATCTGATGAGAACTTGTGTCAACGCAATTATGCCATATATTTATGGTAATAGGAATTGACCGATCAAATGGAGCCACGCTCTGCTAGCAACCAATCAGAAACCAGAATCACTCTAATAAAAATGCTGAATCTTTTTGAATTCCCACACATACATTTTCATCTTCATGCGAGAATGAACTTTATTTTTCATTTCAAGACTTATATAAATTGGCTATTGGTTAGAAAGTCTTCTAAAATTAAAAATGGCTTTAAATTCAAAATGAAATATCCACTTTTTAATGGAATTCCACCATTTTTTTTTTTTAATTTAGAGAAAGTGATTTTTTTTAGCGAAGAATGATTTCTGCCGAATCACTAGGGTTTTACCTCCTATTTTTTCGTTGTTTGACTCAATTTTATTTCTCTTTATCTTTCTCCCACTCTCACATGTTTTATCTCTCTTTCTCTCGTCCTTTTTTTTTTTTTTTGCTTTTCCTTTTCCTTTTTAAGTCTCTGCTTGATTTGTTTTGTTTGTCTCCTACTTTAAAACTATTCACGACATTGGTTGGTGACGGTAGAAGACTTTATTTCATCAAAGAATGCACTTCCCTCACTTACACACTGTTACATATTAGAAACGTTATGTCTTCTGTTGTGAGCGCAAGCCGTTCACGGTTCCAGCATCGAACCCCATAAAAGTGAGAGCCAAGAATTAGTTCAGCATCTTGCTTCGTCGTCCGCCAACAGGAAACAATGACCATCTGATATCATTAAGGATCCACATAGGTCAACAGACATACTTGACACAGATCTCAGCCTAGGCGCCAGCGGCATTCTACGACAATGAAACCAAAGAGCTACTCTATCGTTCACTGGACAGCATGCTCTCCAAGATCTCTGCTACTGACAAACTCATCCTGCTGCGAGACTTCAATGCAAGAGTAGGAAACGAGCACAAAGCATGGCCTCAAACATTGGAAGTTTGGAAGAGGGAAAATGAACTCAAACTGTGAGATGCACCTAATGAATTGCTCCGAATATGAGCTGGCAAGCACGAACATGTTCTTCAACATCCCAGACAAGTGATACAACTCGTGGAAACCTCCAAGATCCAAACAGCTTATGCTCCTATACTACATATTTACTAGGAGGTTTGATCTAAAGGACTTCTGCAGAACCAGAGCTATGAGAGGAGCTGAGTGTTGTAAGCATCAAACCGAAACCTCATCTTATGAAAAAAAAAAAAAGGCCCCCCCCCAAGAAACCGAACTTAGAGAAATTGAGGAACCAAAGTGAGAAGGCAGGCTTATAACTAGGGCTATGACAACAGCATATTCTTTTCCTTGTTTTGATTCTCAGGTATTGATATCTTATATGTTTTTATGTAGAGTGACGTGGTTCTCAGTTGATTAATTTTGTCTAACTGTGTCGGATATATACTCGAGAGTCAAAACAATAAAAAGAATATGCTGTTGTCAGATCCCTACTTATAACTGCGATCAGTGAAAATCTAAAAGTATCAATGAAGAACAATGGGGGGGGGACCTTGAAAAATGCAGTCTATAACGCTGCATCAGACGTCCTCGGCAAACTTACTAGGTAGGAAGCATGCAGGTTGGTTTGATGAATCCAGTGAAGAAATTACGGAACATACCAACAAAAAGAATTTGCTGTTTCACAGAACACTAGCTAGTAGATATACTAAAGCAACAAGAAACAAGCCAAAAACTATATGGTCTCCCCGACTGATGCCTTTGTTATGTTTTTGTGGTGGGACTGGAAAGAGTCACATGATTAACCTTATAGCTGATTTCCTCAAGCGAACATTTTATCCCAAAGATATGGAACATTCAGCTGTTCTTGTTGCAACTTCCACTGATACTGCAGCCATTAAAATAAACGGCACCACACTTCACACGGATTTTCATCTATTTTTCATGGCAGATCAAGAAAGCCCCTTTCTGATAAAACTCTAAATGATCTACGTATAAAGTACAAAAATTTGAAAGTTCTTATCACTGACGAAATTTTCATGACTGCCTATGAACACAAGCTGAGAGTTTATTATTTAAACTCCTCAGATTAACATTCACAGGTAACAAACATGAATTGGAATAAATACATTGTCAATTCAAATTGTAAACAAATCCTAATTGACATGTTCTTATTTACTTGCCTTGCCACGAGCGTATACTTAGATAAAGGTCGGATCTTCATATGTAAAAGGCACTTTTAAAAAATGAGTTACCTGCCTACTAGTTTGTAACCTTATATTGTAAACCAATCGCATATATTAAAGTTCAATCTATGAATATATAATCAATATTTGTAAAATCGAGTCTACAACAGTTACTTCCCTTGTACTGTTAGCCAAAATCAATCGTAGAACTGTTACCTATTTTGACCATTTAAACCGTTGGCCTGATGTAAAACATTGAGCTAAAACAACCAAATTACACCGTTTCATGACAAACGATGCCTTAATTTTTTAAAATTCGGTACTATTTAAAACCCCTATTTCGACACAAGTATGAATTTTAGGAGAAAAATTAAAATTAGCCCCAGAAGGTGTGCTTTTTACGCCTAAAACATCCAAGGTGTTTCCCAGGGTCAAATATTATGTTTCCAGATGTATATCCATTTGATCTTGCTTTTGGGCAATTTTCAGCAAAATCTAATGGTCAGAAAAGATTCTATGTCCTGAAAAGTGCTATTTTTGACCATTTTGACCCCTTTTGATCATCTGGGGACGCAACCAGAATTTTTATCAAGAGTCAGAGAATCTTACATCTCTTTCGTTTAGTAGTTGTAACTTCATGCAAAATTTTGAAAACATGTAATAAGTAGTTATTGAGAATTTTGGGAACGAACAAATCCCAATAAGTCAGTGGACCAATAAACACATGAGAATAAAATCTGAATTCCAAACAAAAACTACGGTGCAAGATCTGCAAGAACCCAACGTTGTCATCTCCCCAGACGGATACATACATGCGACTGGGGACCGCTTGTGAATTAATATTCCCATGAAACTTCCTCCTCCAAAGGAAGGCATTTCAACTTACCTAGAGTTAGTGAAGCTTTGGTACAGTACTAGATCAGGCTATCTGAAGATACCTGCTTCATGGCCTAAAATGCACCAAACATTGATTTTATTGTTTTTCTTTCCTTGCCAATTAACAAAACTCAACCATGCTCGTCAAAATCAAAAACAAAATCAACAATGTTCCTCTACAAAACAACCAAATCAAACCAAACACAGTGAATAAATATTTTTTTTTTTTGTACACACAGAAATCACCACTTATCAAGGCCCGGAGGCCAGTCGAGGATAAAGGTTACTAGGTATACATTAATCAATGTGATTATAGCATAGTAAACATAAGTAGTGTGAATTTTGTAAATTGTATTACTTAGGAGAGGCGGTTCAACAAGAATTTGTTTACGTTGGACTTGATGACAATCAGATTGTAGTCAGCTGGAAAGCAGGCAGTCGGAAGAGAGTTCCACAGGCGTGCAGTTCTAATAAAGAAGCTTTGTTCATGGAATCTACATTTAGGTTTAGACACAAATAAAGAGTGGGGAAATTATTGTAGTGGTTTTGGCTATACGAGTGTTTTTCATGAAAGTTTGGCGAGGGGGGGACCATAGATTGAAGCCCAGCTGAGCACTTGCCATGAAAATAATGATAAAGACGAGACAAGCTCACAATGTCTCTTCTGTGGGAAAGAAGTTGCAGGGAAGAGAAAAGGGCATCCCCTACCAAGCTACGAAGTCTATTTTGAACTCTGTCAAGGCAGGATAAGCTGCTTCTAGCAGCTCCTTAAAACTTTTTTCCAAAATTACTGGATCTGAAAAGGGTTTGATAAACAAGACATCATGAATAAATATTTAAATACAGTATAACTCCTATAATTTAAACATCCGCTTCGTTCAAATTACAGTTCAAGTTTCGTGATAAAAAATGTGCTACAGTTTACTTTAATGTTCTAAGAATTAAGAAATAGCAAATGAAATTCATTGCTATATGATACTTCAAGTATATATTAAGTTGAGTTTATGATATATTGCAAGTAAGAATTGTTAAATATTATTACCAGGAACAAAAACATTGAAAATAAATTAAATCTACTCTTACTTGTTAGGTATTTATTACCTAAGTTATCATCTACAGAAATCATACATTTATGTAAAATAGAGTTTTTTTTTTAATTTATTCATTAAATGAGTCTCATTGCAGTTTCTATTTTTATCGATTGAGCTCTTGGGCGTTGCCATTGTATTCCGTAAGCGATCACGAAAATCTACAATTTCTTGGTTCTGTAGCTTCTTTATGATTATATCTCTTCGGAGTGACATTGCTTGCAAAACATAGTTGTCTATAAAGTAAGGACTTTTTTCTAGAAATTTTATAACCATCTCCATAGACTTTTCAGCATCATCCCATGATATTGCTTCATCAGAGTGTTTTTGGTTATTTACATTAGGGTCAAGAGAATGGGAGCTGTCACTATTTTCATCACCATTACTGCCTTCAGGATATTGATCAGTAGTTTCCTCATCTTGTTGCACCCACATTTCAACATCATTTGCATTAAGTGATTTAAGAATAAGCGTGTTTGGTCGGTAACCGTTTGGTTTCAAGAATTTTTTCTGGACCAGATGTATTCTCTGATTCTTTCAGTTCAGAAGCCTTTGGTGCTGAGCATAATTTATCCCATGCTTTTGTTAATGTGCTTGCTCGAACTTGATTCCATGCACTTGCAAGAGGAGATATGGCATCTTTGATAGTAAAATGGCGCTGAAAATCGCTTATACTCACGGTACTATTTATCATATTCATCATGAAATCATTTCTGTAGAAACATTTAAAGTTCCAAATAATCCCTTGATCTATAGGTTGGATGAGAGAAGTCACATTAGGTGGTAAGTAGCACACAAAATATTCCCGCAAGATGACACTAGTTCTGACTCAGGAGTATGTGCTCTACAATTGTCCAACAGAAGCAAGCACTTTGAATCAGGTTTACCTAACTCAAGAAAACGCCCCCAGACAACTGACACAAATTCTTGCAAAAAACGTTTTTTTAAACAACTGTTGATTGATCCATCCATTTCGTGAAGAATAATAGGATACTGGCAAAGGCGAAACTCCTTTCAATGCTCGGGAACACTTTGATTTGCCGATGACAAGAAGCGTAAGTTTATGAGTTCCAGAAGCATTAGCGTATACCATCACTGTTAGTCTTTCTTTATTTAATTTGACTCCTTTTATTTTCTGCTCCTCAGATCGGGCTAATGTTTTTGTAGGTAAGCACTTCCAATATACGCCACTTTCATCAGCGTTGTAAACATCCTCTGGTGTTAAACCATAATTGGCAATTATCGTCTTGAATTTGTCACACTAATTTGATGCTGCGTGTGTATAAGCAGACCATTGTTGCCTGACATTGTTAATTGTCTTATACCATGTCTACTCTTAAAGATCCTAAGCCAGCCTTCACTGAATTTCATATCTTCTGCGATATTCAACTCTTCCTTAAGAGATTTTGCTTTAGCAATTAACGTGGCCCAGATATTTTTTTATTTTTACATGGAGATCACCACTTATCTAGGCTCAGAAGCCACTCGGGGATCGTAGTAATAGTTAGTATCAAAGATTTGATAAAGTGTCATTACTTAAGGGGGCGGTTCATCAGGTATTTGTTCATGTTGGACTTGAAGACATCTAAGTTGAAGTCAGGAGGGAAACAGACAAGCGGCAGAGAGTTCCACAGGTATGCAGTTCTAAGAAAGAAGCCTTGTTCATGGAATCGACGTTTTTATTTAGGCACAGATAAAGAGTGAGGAAAATTATTAAGAGTGGTTTCAGCTAGACGAGTGTTTTTCGTAAAAGATTGGCGAGAGGTGACCAGAGATTGGAGCTCAGACGAGCACTTGCCATGGAAATAACGATAAAACAAAGATAAGATTGCAACGTCTCTTCTGTGGGAGAGAAGTTGCAGGGAAGAGAAAAGGGCATCCCCACTAAGCCATGAAGTCTATTTTGTACTCTGTCAAGGCAGGATAGGCTGTTTTTAGCAGCTCCTGCCCAGATGTGGCAACAGTATTCCATCCTTGGACGTACTTGGCTTTTATATAGATAGAGAATTACATCATTAGTGAGATATCTTCTGGAGCAGTAGAAGGATCCCACCATTTTACACCTTCATTCCATTTTGCTACAAACCACTCATGCAATAATTGATCGAATTCCGTCTTTTATTTGGAGAGAAAGGAGCAGCCTTCAATATTTCCTCCTTTTTCTTTTTGATGTAAAACAGTGTACTTCTTCCAATCTTATAATCTCTCAATATAACGCTATTTTCAACTCCAGCATCTAATTTTTCTATAATTTGACGTTTCTCGAGTAAAGTCGATGGACAAAAATCAGAGGCCTGCAGTATTAATGCTGGAGTCCCTCAGGGGTCAATCCTGAGCCCAACTCTCTTTCTGGTCTACATCAATGACCTCCCTAAACACATACTTAAATCATTCCTTGACATCTATGCTGATGACACGACCATCTACAGCAACACATCAAAGGCTGTAAATGAAAAAGTTGTCTCTGATTCTCTCTCCTCTGATCTCGAGCACGTGGTTCAGTGGGGGAAGACGTGGCTGGTTACCTTTTAATGCATCTAAAACCAAACTCCTATCCTTACATCATCAACGCTCTGATCCCCATCTGGCATCAATTGGGATGGATGGCTCTCGTCTGGGAGAGGCCCCGTGTTTTGACAAGTTTCTGGGTTTGACCTCTACTCCTGATCTGAAATGGGACACGTACATCAAGTCTGTTGCCAAGGTCGCTGGAAAGATGGTGGGATCCTTCTACCACTCCAGAAGATATCTCACTACTGATGCAATTCTCTATCTATATAAAAGCTAAGTACGTCCAAGGATGGAATACTGCTGCCATATCTGGGCAGGAGCTGCTAAAAACAGCCTATCCTGCCTTGAAAGAGTACAAAATAGACTTTGTGGCTTAGTGGGGATGCCCTTTTCTCTTCCCTGTAACCTCTCTCCCACAGAAGAGACGTTGCGAGCCTATCCTTGTTTTATCGTTATTTCCATGGCAGGTGCTCGTCTGAACTCCAATCTCTGGTCCCCCCTCGCCAATCTTTCACGAAAAACACCCGTCTAGCCGAATCCACTGTGAAAAATTTCCCCCACTCTTTATCTGTGGCTAAATCAAAATGTGGATTCCATGAACAAAGCTTCTTTCAACGCCTGTGGAACTCTGTTCCGTCTGCCTGCTTCCCACCTGACTACAACTTGGATATGTTCAAGTCCAACGTTAACAAATTCCTAATGAACCGCCCCCTTAAGTAAACACTGCATCAAATCTCCACACTAACGTAATGTACTTGCAATAACCCTTATCCCTGAGTGGCTTCCGGGCCTTAATAAGTGGTGACCACTGTGTGCAAAAAAAAAAGAAAAAAAAAGTCAGTGTCCCTTGTTTTCTTTTAGAGTTGCAAGCCATTGTGATGGTTTGTTTTACACTATTTTAAATATAGCAATCTGAAAAAAAAAATTACAGTTAGTATAAATTAATTATCCATAGCTAATCTACATTGATTACAAAGTACGAATATTAACATTTCTGCGCAATATCTGACTAAACCATGTAAACAGTTTTACTGCAACTCCGCATCAAATATGCTGATACAATTTCAATGACGAGAGAGTTCAAGTTTAGAGAACGTCCAAATGAGAGGAAGTCCAACTTTAGAGGAAGTTCAAATTAAAGGAGTTTTACTGTATATAAAGAACTTGAAGCAAAAACACTTTTCTTTTTTTTCTAATTACTATATTTGTCATCAAATAAGCCGAAAATGGCTGATATGCCATAAAACAAAGCATCTTGAATAAGTACTTAGATACATAACGAACTTGAAACAAAAGCCAAAGGTTTGCAGTTGTTATAAAACAAAACCGCTTAAACCTGTGTGAAATCGATTCAGATTTTAGTTTCAGTAAAAGAGAAAGCTGAGATTTTATTTTCTCAGTAAACACGCAATACGTTCCCCCCCCCCTTTTCTCTCATTCTTCTCATTGTGTTGCATGTTCACCTTATCCATTTTTGATGTGAAAATGTTTTCATGGAAAATGCTGAACACAAAGAAAAAAAAATTCCATTTTATATTCTTAGATTTTTTTTTTCATTTCTCATCAGATAAATTTGCTTCAAAAATTGATTTTAGAGAAAAAATATACTGATGTAAAGTGTAAGCTATATATATATATATATATATATATATATATATATGATTAGGACGAATATTGGCTGAAGAGAGCTTGATAAGGATACCTTAAACGGGCCTTATTATCGGGCTTGAAACCGACGGTACCAATGACCTGTCTCAACTAACAACTTTCTGTACACAATATATATATATATATATATATATATATATATATATATATATATATATACATACATATATATATATATATATATATACATACATATATATATGTCTATATATATATATATATAGACATAGACATATATATATATATATATATATATATATATAGCCATAGACATAGACATATATATGTCTATATATATATATATATAGAGAGAGAGAGAGAGAGAGACATAGGCATATATATATATATATATATATATATATATATATATATATATATATATATATAATTTAAAGGAGATTAGAGCAATAGTCTAAAGAGCTGAGTGTATTTCAATGTAACAGTGAAATTACTAGTTTAATTGAAATACGGGAAAGAGAACGTGCTCGTTGTAATTTAGATATATAATAAGCTCGATAGGTATATATATGAAATAAAATTCCAACGTAAAAAGTTCTTGAAAAACCGTTTCCCTTAAGTAATACAATTTACCAAATTTTCACTTCTAACGATTACTATGATATTGTCCTTTTGACCACTGTACACTCTTTAACCCTTACCCTCGAGTGGCCTTTGGGCCTGGATAAGTGGTGATTCCTTTGTAAAACAAAGATAAAAAAAAGAAACATACAGCACCTGGAATTTCCAAATGGTCACCCATTTTAGTACTGACCAGGCCTAACGTTGCTTAATTTTGATGATCAGACTGGAATTAGTGTCAACATGAGTATGCCTTATATATAGATTTGTTTGGTCTCTTGGTCTTACTGGATTTAAGGACAAAAATCCATCTAGTCTGGTGGAGTATCCAGCTTCATGCTGGTAATTGAGTTAACATTACTTCCAGAAGCTGACTGCCCCCCCCCCCTGCAGAGGGTAAAAGTCCCTCAATGGGGGTCCTGGATATGACCTTAAACTATATCCAGTGGTGAGGTCCCAGCTTGTGGGCTTTGGGGAGTGTGGAGCCACCCTTTAATTAC
The DNA here is from genome assembly GCF_053919585.1 of Euprymna scolopes. Lineage (NCBI taxonomy): Eukaryota > Metazoa > Mollusca > Cephalopoda > Sepiida > Sepiolidae > Euprymna > Euprymna scolopes. The sequence continues at coordinate 63,601,630 of NC_136507.1, forward strand.
CATTGCTCCCAGGTCCACTCTGACCCAGAGTGGTAGTACCTGTTAGGGTCCCAACTATGGGTTAAATAGAAACCGATGTGAAAACAACAAATATATTCTATTAAAAAAAATTTTCTTCCAAATCTTTGGATTCGGCAATAAATAACCCGAAAAGGGTTGATATGCCGTAAAACAACCAACCAACCAATTTCCAGAAGGTGTATGATCCCTTGTAAAAACTAGTGTGGGTTAGCCATACCGAGGAGATCTTATTTGAGCTGCAAACATTGTGATTTTAAATATTTGGTCATGGTTTACTTGTAGAGCAAAGTATGCTCATGTTAGGTTGTCTTGACAAACCCTTGTACAGAGAAACCTTAGACACTCGAGGATATTGTTTAGTAGGCATTCAAGTTCTGTGTGTGTGTGTGTGTGTGTGTGTGTGTGTGTGTGTGTGTGTGTGTGTGTGTATCTCTTTTTGTTTAATTTTCTTATTTTACTTTTGCTGGGGATGAGGCATTCTACCGGATACCAGACATTCACCCACTATTTCAGTCACTCCAACCGAGAGATGTTAAGATTCTAACTGTTCCTTTGAGCGAAATTGCTTGAATCTCTCTTGCACTTGGTTCAGCGGGTATATTTGCAAGGTAGTTTTTGAAATACTTTTACATGAGTCCGGTTGCTCCCATAATTACTGGAATGATGGCGATCTTAAGATTCCAGTTTCTTTTCATATGGTGCATAAGGTTTTGATGTTTCTCAGCTCTGTTAAGGCTAACATCGTTAGGGACGTTTACTTCAATTAGGGTTGCTACTTTCTTCCTCTTGTCCCATATCACTATGTCAGGCTTAGCGGCGGCGTTTTTTAGGTATGTAGCTGTAGGAATTTCGTAGTCCTAGTGGATGGTGTATAACTTATTTCCAACTGTTCTTTCTGGTAAACATGTTCCCAAGACTTGCTGCTACACTAGATATTCAGTATATATGTGTATAAATGTATGTGCATATATATATATATATATATATGCATATATATATATATATATGCATATATATATATATATGCATATAGGATATGGGGTGTGTATGTGTGTGAGTGCGTATATGTATATCTACTGTATACCTATAAAGTTTAGTTTTTTTTTTTCTCGCTCTGACATTGATATTAAAAGTCTACTTTTTCTATTAGTATTTAATTGTTTCCCCATGAGAGTAATATCTGATACACGGACGTTTTTAATGTGGCGGTAAAACCAGCTCCCCAAAAAGGGGCACTCTGGTAGTAGGCAAAAATAAAAATTGCCCTAGTATAGAAAGGGTTTCCCCTCCATTGACTACTGACAAATTAAGTTCAGTATAGCATCAGAACAGTTACTACACTCAAATCTTAGCTGGAAGGCCAGATCCTACTTTTTCTATTGTTATTTATTTGCTTCTGTATAAAAGCAAAATGTGAAACAAGGTCGTTTTTAATGTGGGGGGAAAACCAGCTCCCCATAAAGGGGGGGGGGCTTCTGTAAGTAGGCAAAAATAAAAATTGCTTTAGTAAGTATAAAAGGGTTTGTCCTATATCAAGGACAAAATAACTTCAGTGTAACCGCAGAACAGATACTACACTGTGATCTTGGCACAGAGGCTTGATCTTACATTTTCTGTTTGTTGTTCAGTCCTCTCCCACTGCAAGAACTGTGGCACAAGGGTCGGAAAGTGGGATTGAGAAGTCAGCAACCCTGAGTAAGGGGCATTCTGACCTGCAAAAATGCCTGAGCAGCCCTTTCCACATTCCTCAGTAAGGGCGCCTCGGACAATTAGCTATAAACTAACCCTTTCTTAAAGAGAGAAAGCAAGGCCTGCAAGGGTGGACCTCCTAGAACTGCACAGAGTTAAACTCCCATCGCAAAATCAAAAGGGACCATTACTGGAATGGTCTAATCCCTGTTAATTTTGGGGGCCTTAGATAAAAATCCCAAGCAAAGTTTCTATTTAAAAATTAAAACGCACTTAATGCACACAATCATTTATATGCAAGCAACTCCGTGAAGGTGAACTAATTTGCATATTTCTTTGAAAAACGAGTGTTTATTAATTATTAATTTTTTATGGTTCCTTATTAGATGATTGGTTTCATTTAACTCTTATGCTGATTTTTTTATACATAGTTTCTACATTGTGCATAATTATGTATAATTTAGGATGAAAATGTTCTAGTACACCGACATGTTTTTATATTTCTATATTTCTATGTATAAAAGTGACTTTGTGTGTGTGTGAAACGTTTCTACCAAACTCCTCTCTGAATATTTGAAGAAGACTTGAAACTTGAAACCGACGGTACTGATGTTGTCTAGAACCAGGGTAGCAATATAATTATGTCATAATTTTTTAATAAATTGCATAATAAATCACTATTCTAACATTCTAATTTTTTTTTTCTTGGTTTAATATTTCCTTTGGGAATTTTGTTTGCTTAGTGTTAGCAAGAACTATAAATTTCTAGTTTTATTTTGTTTTTTACTCAGACTGGAAAAAAAAAAGTTGTGGAAAGCAACTTTGTTTTTAAATGGAAGCATTTTTAGCAGGGAACAAGTAGAAATGCTTTTCAACAAAATCTATGTTTCTTTCATATTTTTTTTTTGCTGCTTGTTTATTTTTTTTTCTTCTTTTTCCTGCAATTTTGCAATTTTTATTGATTTTTCTGCACAAATGGAAAACCTTTTGTAATTTCTGATCTTTTCTGTTGTTAAATTGATATTTTTTTAAAATTCACTTCTCACATTCTGGTGGTGAAGCAGATTGATAGCGGATGATAAGCAATCGCGAGTGGGTGTGCATTGCGTGTGATAAGCAGATTAGCATGAAAATATTTCAAATGTATAGATTTTTTTTTTTAAAGCAGAAAATGACAAAAACGAGGCAATTCTTAAGATACGAAAGTATAAATTTATGCGTAACATTTAAGTATTTATTTCAACAGTGCTCAATACATAGGTAGAGCTAGTTGGTAAGTTATAAAATATATATGAAGATTAAGCTACACTGAATATTCCGCATTTCATCCACTCTAGGCATAATCCTGAAGAATCCTAGAGTGGATGAAACGCGGAATATTCAGTGTATTTTAATCGCCATATATATTTTATAACTTACTATATATATATATATATATATATATATATATATATATATATATATATATATATACAGGGTGGGCCAAAATAAGGGTCCTATCTTTAAATATAATCATATATATATAGGACCCTTATTTTGGCCCACCATGTATATGTATATATATATATATAGTAAGTTATAATATATATATATATATATATATATATATAGTAAGTTATAATATATATATATATAGTAAGTTATAATATATATATATATATATAGTAAGTTATAATATATATATATATAGTAAGTTATATATATATATATATATATATATAGTAAGTTATATATATATATATATATATATAAAGTTATATATAACTTACTATATATATATATATATATATATATATATATATAACTTACTATATATATATATATATATATATATATATATATATATATATATATATATAGTAAGTTATATATAACTTACTATATATATATATATATATATATAACTTACTATATATATATATATATATATATATATATATATATAGATAGATAGTAAGTTATATATATATATATATATAGTAAGTTATATATATATATATATATATATATATATATATATAGATAGATAGTAAGTTATAATATATATATATAGTAAGTTATAATATATATATATATATAGTAAGTTATAATATAATATATATATATATATATATATATATATATATATATATATATAATAGGTCGTTCCAGAAGTAACGCTAATCTTTTTTTCAACTCAAAAAGTTGATGTATCTTAAGAATTGCCACAGAACTACAAAGACGGGAGTGGTACCATTAACACAAGTAATCTCATACATTCCAACCGATAGATCTTTTTAAGATTTTGACCATCCCTTCAAAGTGAAATTTTTATATCTCTCTTGCACTTGGTTCTGGGTATATTTGACAGATAGTTTTCGAAATTCTTTTTTATGAGTCTGGTTGCTCCTATAATTACTGGAATTATGGAGATCTTCCTAAAATTCCGGTTTCTTTTCATGTCGTACATAAGACTTTGGTATTTCGTTAGTTTTTCCCTCTCAGCTTTAACCTAGCATCACTGGGGACAATAACTTCTACTAAGGTTGCTTCTTTTCTCCTTCTTGTTCCATATCACTATGCCAGGTTACTACGTTCAGCAATGGGACTGCTATCTCCAACTGATTTATGGCAAATTGGCAGTGTTTATCTCTTTATGGAGACGAATGTAAAAACACGCATGCGTAAAAAGATGTACATTCACTCGAATCCGTTAACAAAAATCTCACAAGTCTGAGGATTTCAGATAAAAAGCATGTATTGATTTATACATGTTTCAATAGAATATTTTTATCCTCGTCATTTTTGATTAAATGCCATTTCTTCGCGTAGGTGTCTTGTTTTTAAAATAGTTAATAAAAGCAGATTGTCTCCTTGAAAGATCTTCTTCCGTCAGCTAGCATACATCAGAAAAGTGCCGTTACAATTCGAATGGAATTGAGCCGAACAACAGAAATCGTTTCTGATGAATTCGTTATTCCGATGATGGTTGTTAATTGAAAGGAAATCTACTTAAGAGACAATTTACTAGAACGACGCCCGCCAGATTTTATGAGATACTAGGCAATCTGTAACGCGGTGGTTCAGTATTTAATATCTCAACTGAGGCTTGCACCATGACTAATTTCTCTCAGAAATCTCGTCAGTTTTAGAACAAGTGACGTCATGTCCACTGATTTCATGGGCTTTTGTGATTCTTCTGGGTCGATTCTTAACCGAAACGTTTCATGTTTTCCAACACAACTGCTATATATAAATAAGTACTAGCTAATATCTCTACTACGATCAATATAAAATCGAACTTTGAGAATGGTGTTCGTTATATTGTCATCGTACACACTGTTTTTCTTTCTCTTCTTCGATCTCCCTCTCTCCTTCTATCTCTTCTTCGATCTCCCTCTCTCCTTTCTTCCAGCCCCCTCACCCTCCTTTCCATCTTATTCATCGTGTTTCCCTCTCCCTCGCCGTAACTCTTCTCTTTCTCTTACACTCTCACTCTTCTGTTTCTCTTTAGCCCATATTCTCTCTCTCCCATATTCTCTCTCTCCGTCCCCTTCTCTCCCTGTCCCCTTCTCTCCCTGTCACCTTCTCTCCCTGTCCCCTTCCCTCTCAGTCCCCTTCTCTCTCTCTCTCTCTCTGTTGCCTTCTCTCTCTCTCTCTCTCTGTTGCCTTCTCTCTCTCTCTGTTGCCTTCTCTCTCTCTCTGTTGCCTTCTCTCTCTCTCTCTCTCTGTTGCCCTCCCTCTCTCTCTCTCTCTCTCTCTCTCTCTCTCTGTTGCCTTCTCTCTCTCTCTGTTGCCCTCCCTCTCTCTCTCTCTCTCTCTGTTGCATTCTCTCCCTCTCTGTTGCCTTCTCTTCCTCTCTGTTGCATTCTCTTCCTCTCTGTTGCATTCTCTCCCCCTCTGTTGCCTTCTCTCCCCCTCTTGCCTTCTCTCTCTCTCTCTCTGTTGCCTTCTCTCTTTTTCTATCTCTTTTTCTCCTTTTCTCTTTTCTATATCTCTCTCTTTCTTCCTGTCTCTCTTTCTTTATTTTTCTATACATAATTTAATTATTCTCATCTTTTTATTTCTCTTATCTTTCACTTTTCTCCACCATCTAAAACATTCATGACAAGAATGCACGATAATAAGCAACTTAACAAACAAAGCACTGTTGTATCCATCGTTATTTATAAAATATTTCTTGCTCTGAACAGTTTTTTAATGATTTTTCCACTTGCAATTGTGAACCAGTGACTATGGCAACTTACGAAGCAATAATGGTCACATTAAATCTTGGAATTACTTACGAAGCAATAATGGTCACATTTAAATCTTGGAATTACTTACGAAGCAATAATGGTCACATTAAATCTTAGAATTACTTACGAAGCAATAATGGTCACATTAAATCTTGGAATTACTTACGAAGCAATAATGGTCACATTAAATCTTGGAATTACTTACGAAGCAATAATGGTCACATTAAATCTTGGAATTACTTACGAAGCAATAATGGTCACATTAAATCTTGGAATTACTTACGAAGCAATAATGGTCAAATTAAATCTTGGAATTACTTACGAAGCAATAATGGTCACATTAAATCTTGGAATTACTTACGAAGCAATAATGGTCACATTAAATCTTGGAATTACTTACGAAGCAATAATGGTCACATTAAATCTTGGAATTTTAGTTCGTATTTCTGCGAAAATGTCTTTATTCTCATTCTTTTCGAGTTGTTTTCTTGTTTCCTTCAAATTCCAACTATTGTCTCTTTTGTTCCTCAGTTGTCTGTTGCTATTGGCAACTCTATTTAAACATCTAGTTGATATTATTGCATATGGAGCATGTGTTGTATATTGGGAGATAGGGGAGAAGTTCTTGGTGGCTATGACGTCATGACTGAGAAGAGATCGAACTGGTCTTTTTCCCCCTGCTAGAATTCAACATGAGAAAAGAACGCCTCGAATGCTATTTATAATACGTAAACTAGTACTTCCAGTTCTATTGTATGGTAACTAAACTGCACTACCCCCCCACACACACACACATAAATCAGACAGGCCTTGGCTTCTCTGATGGGGTGGATGTGTGAGCACCCAACAACACTAAAAACAAGAGCTGTCCAAGTATAAAGCTTTGGGAGTCAACGGCCTTCCATATTGATGGAGATTAGAAAGTGGGCCTTGAGTCTACTTTTGGTCACGGAATTTTATTTATTAAAAAGGGAGATAGAAGGCGATAACATAATGCGAACGTTAAATTAGCGTATTTATACACTAATAATTTAATGTTTGTGGTATATTATAACCTTCTATCCTTCTTTTTAATAAATAGGATCTCCCGATCGAACAATTTATAATCTGGAAACCGCGACGTACGGACGGACGTATGTGCGTTAAAGGTACTACATATAGATGATGATGATCATCATCATCATTGTTATTTTTTTCTTCTTTTTCTTCTTCTGATGTAATGGTTTACAAAAACTCTTTTCATTCCATGGTTCCAATTTTTTTGTTTACTGCGGCCGACATTAGTTGTACTTTATTTCTAACTAGATGGGCCTACCCAGTGGTTTCTAGGAGTGCAATTGCTTGAAATGTTTTGTATTTTTCTTTTCTTTTTTTCTTTTTTTAAACTATGCCAGTCGTTTTCCTTAAATAATATAGTGTTCTATTCAAAGGGCAGTAACTCTGTCTGGGCGAATTACGTTTCTGAAAAAAAAAATGTAAAAAAGATTGCAACCATTTGAAAAACAAAATCTCACATTATTAGGAACCCTTATTGCATTTGTCCTTTAATTTTAAATACTTTACGACTTTTGGTTTATGCGACATCTATATAATTACTTAATACGAACAAGTGAAACCAATTTTGTACGGGACTTAAAGGTGCATATTTTTTATTTATTTATTTTTTTCCAGGATTAATAGGTTTTAATTTTAAGCGAAATTTTACACACATTTCTAAGGACCTCTTTTTGCACTGAACGTTTGAATTCTTAACACGTATTTGTTATATATAATATTCCATTATTTTTATTAAGTCTTATTAAAAGTGAGTCTTAGAGAGTCTTATTAAGAGAGACGTTGCGTTCTGTGTTCGTGTTATGAAGAGATTCATATATATAAAATGTTCATACTTAGAAGTGTAGTAGAAGCTCTTAGAGTGAGGAGACAGTGTTGAGACAGTCTTAGTGTTCACATTGTAGATATGAGATGTAGAGACATTGTGTATGTAAAGACATTTTAAAACACATGATATATAAGACATCTAATGACAATTTCACTTTATCTTTTGGTAGAATTACAACACAAAGATGACGTTTATAAAAACACAGGATGGGTTTATTTCTTCTCCGACTGGTCGTGGTTTTCTTAGTCAGGAATTCAAAGTTTTACATTCTATGTTTCAAAGGTGACCGTCTCGCTTCCAGACGTTCGACTCCCATCTCTCGACTCCAGACTGTCGTCTGTCGTCCTCAGACTCTCTCTCAGACTCCCTCTGCTTAACTCTAAAGTTTCTAACTATATCGAGAACTTCCCATTTTCCATGACGTCATACACATGTTACAATGGTTTGTTTTTACATTCTATTTGCTAATTCTCTCTCGTAATCTATTTCTAAACCTAAATTACGAGGTTCGAATTTCGTCTATTCTATTTCATTTTCATTTTAACTAAATCTCTCTATTTTTATACTTACATGAAAAGGGGACAGCCATTATCATGTAACAGTAAGAGCCCTGCGGGCCGAATTAAAGACTTTGGCGGGCCGTTTTTGGCCCACGTGTCGTAGTTTTGGAGACCCCTTGTATAGAGGAAAAAGTAACTCGACTTTATATTTGGATTTCTACTGAGAAAATATGAAATTCCTTTCCGATAATTTTAAAAACTCTGATTTATCAGACGAAAACGTTTTTCGACGTTTGGAAAAAAAAATCCAATTTTTAAATCATTTTTCTTTGAGGCAAAAAAAAAAAAAATGAAAAGCTTTAATTCTCTTGAATACAAATCTGAAACATAACAAAATTGCCAAATAATTAGGGCTGTGACAACAGCATATTCTTTTCATTGTTTTGACTCTTGAGTATATATCCGTTAATATCTTATGTTTTTATATAGACGGATGTGGTTCTCGGTTGATTGACTGTCTTACTATGTCGGATATATACTTGAAAGTCAAATTGTCACAGAACTAAAACTCATTCACAGTTAGTGTTTATTATGTTCACACTTCGAGGGTAATGTGGGTGCCTAGATAATTTGGTTAAAGAATGTACGCTCCTTACCAGATGAACAAGTCCAACCATCTCGCTATCTGCAACTTCCTAACCCGACGCCTATTAAAGGCGGCCGTTGCACCCATGACAACGTAAGCGTTTTAAAATAATATTACTTGTTGATTGTAAATAGTTATGGAGAAATGAGGAAGAATGGTGGGTGATCAGTTTCTTCTTCTTCATTAATGTTATTTATTATCCACCCCCTCCTTCCTATTCTGTATGTTATAGGTTTTATAGTTAAATTCTATTTCTTTTCCTTTTCGCTCTCTTTCTCTTCATTTTCTCTCCTCTTCCTTCCATCTTTCTCATTTCCTCTTCCCTTTTACCCCTATCCCTCTCCATTCTCTCTCTTCGTTCTCTCTATCGTTCTTTGTTCTCCCTATCTCTTTCTCGCCCTCTATCTTCGCTCTCTCTGTCTTTGGCCCTCTTCTTTCACCCTCTCTCTGTCTCTCTCTGTCGCCGTCTCTCTCTGTCTCTCTCTGTCGCCGTCTCTCTCTTCTCTCTCTCTCGCCGTCTCTCTATTCTCTCTCTCACCGCCTCTCTCTTCTCTCTCTCACCGCCTCTCTCTTCTCTCTCTCACCGCCTCTCTCTTCTCTCTCTTACCGCCTCTCTCTTCTCTCTCTCACCGCCTCTCTCTTCTCTCTCTCACCCCCTCTCTCCTCTCTCTCATCCCCCTCTCTCTCACCCCCCTCTCTCTCACCCCCCTCTTCTCTCTCACCCCTCTCTCTTCTCTCTCTCACCCCTCTCTCTTCTCTCTCTCACCCCCCTCTCTCTTCTCTCTCTCACCCCCCTCTCTCTTCTCTCTCTCACCCCCCTCTCTCTTCTCTCTCTCACCCCCCTCTCTCTTCTCTCTCTCACCCCCCTCTCTCTTCTCTCTCTCACCCCCCTCTCGCGCTTCTCCCTCTCACCCCTCCCCTCGCTCTTCTCTCTCTCACCCCTCCCCTCGCTCTTCTCTCTCTCACCTCCCCTCGCTCTTCTCTCTCTCACCCTCCCCTCGCTCTTCTCTCTCTCACCCTCCCCTCGCTCTTCTCTCTCTCACCCTCCCCTCGCTCTTCTCTCTCTCACCCTCCCCTCGCTCTTCTCTCTCTCACCCTCCCCTCGCTCTTCTCTCTCTCACCCTCCCCTCGCTCTTCTCTCTCTCACCCTCCCCTCGCTCTTCTCTCTCTCACCCTCCCCTCGCTCTCTCTCACCCTCCCCTCGCTCTCTCTCACCCTCCTCTCTCTCTCTCTCACCCTCCTCTCTCTCTCTCTCACCCTCCTCTCTCTCTTCTCTCTCTCACCCCTCTCTCTCTCTTCTCTCTCTCACCCCTCTCTCTCTCTTCTCTCTCTCACCCCTCTCTCTCTCTTCTCTCTCTCACCCCTCTCTCACCCTCCTCTCTCTCTCTTTCGCCCTCTATCTTCGCTCTCTCTCTCTCTCTCTCCATTTATTTTTCACTCCTGTTTTCATTTTCTCTCTTCCTCGTGCCCATGAATACATCCACCTCAACAATTCGTATGCAAGAAACTTCATTTTTTCTCTCACTAAAATAAAATGTGCATTTTCTTTTGTTTCTTTTTACGGAACAAAATCTATAAAATTGCAAACTCTCACATTCACTCACACACGTTTTTGTCTACTGGTTGCATATGGTTGACCCCCACCGGAATAATACCACCACTATTTATCTATATAACCACTTCTTTCTATCAACAAACCAATTGACACTACAAAATGACACCCAGACTTTTGTTGCAAGAGAAAAAACCCTGAAGAGAAAATACCATTATCTCCCCACAAAAGATAAAAGGAGTGGCCCTGGGGTGGGGGGTAAGGGGGCAGTAAAGATACCCATAATCCCTAATGCAAGATACCGAATGTTCGTCCGTTCATCCGTCCGCACTTTTCTCAATAATTACGCTTGACAAATTTTTTTTTTTTTTTAATTTTGCACAAACATTAACATGATAAGAGTAAAAAAGTAACAGAACGGATTTTCCGGGAAAGCTCCGGTTGCCCCCGGATTGATACTTTTGTGCTTATTAAAAAAATTGATGCCTTGGATTTTTATAAAACTTTCTGAAAAATTGTAACTAACTGATTTCTATATAATTTTGTTTGTCTATACTTCGCGATAACTCTTGGGTGTGCCCCAGGGGCTCTTTTAGGGCTAATAAAAACACTCCATTTTGGGGACTATTTTACCATATTTGTCCAAAATTTTCTGTGTATGTCTATTTAGCAGTTTTGCATGGTGCTGAACTCGAATTTAAATATGGGGACAGTAAAAAGACACTCATGACCTCTAATACAAGATACTAAATGCATGGTACTTTTTTTTTTGCATTTCTTAATTGTATGTGATGTGTATATTACATGGCCCACCTCCATATATCAAGCTGGCGGCATGGGCATGCTCCTTCACCACCCTTGACCATCATTGGTTAAATCTTACCAAGATAGAAGTGGATACTGATCGATAAGCAATTTAGACACATTGAATATTTGAACCGATAGCAGTTCCAGCTGTTATACGGAACAATTAACAGCAAATCAGAAGAGAAAAAAAAAACACACACACACACACAAGGAATAAACAAGCAAGCAAGAAAGCTTATCTTTTTTTCTTTTTTCTTTTTTCTTTGTATCCACGCATTTTCAAAGTGGAATTTTTCCACGCCCTTTTGTTTCCGAACCAACAAAAATCATTTTATAAAAAACAAATTTAGTGCGCCAATATACAAAACGAGGCTGTATTTATTTTGCCTACGTTTGAAAGTATTTGTATCCACCGTTCGAATTGATTCATCTAGTTAACTAATTTTATAACTGACGTCGGATTTTATTGGCTATGAGACATTGGTCAGGAGAAGCTGATCTATCTATATGTCAGAATGAAGAATTTGTGACAAACGCCATCTTGTGATTTCAATTGGAATTTTTGCAGCCGCATTTGGTGCAGTAGATATACATGAAAGCTAAATGATGTTTATATCTGATTAGAAGAATACTTTTAAAGATCTTTAGAATTTCGTTCACTATTATCGATTGCGTGTTTGGGTTATTAAATATGCATATTGTATTAGCTGTTATTGTTTAAGTCCATCTTCTTTCTAATTCAATAATTCAAGATCTCTTTTAAGTGCTCACCTTGGGATCGATCACGATAAAAAAAAATATGTAAAAAGAAAAAAAATCTCAACACACAATTTAAAAACTAGCTCAGCACACAGTTTGTTAAATAAAAACAAAAAAAAAAAACAGCTTAGCACGCAGTTAAAAAAAAAAAAAAGGAAAAGAAAAAAAAGCAGCTCAGAATGCAGTTTGTCAAAAACCAGCACCAGGACAGTCTATTGTAAAAAAAAAAAAAAAAAAAAAAAGAGACGATTACTGAACACTAACGTCATTTCTTAGCTTGATTTCCTTAGATTTCGGAGTTCCATTCATGAAAATTTACCCCTTTTTCTTCATGGGATATTATTCGGCAAACAATGATGGTTGCATGTGTGGCACAAGGATCGTTGTGTTCATTCGATTTATTGCATCAACAGAAAAAAAAAATTCTTACCAAATTGTCTAATTATTATTAGTCGGGAGATACGAATCTAGTCATAAAGTCAACCTTAAATCTGTAGGCTATCAACTTATCTCAAGGCCGGTGTTTGGACAATTAATCGGAATGAAAATATTTGAACTTTGGGTGGGTATTTAAAGCGAAAATATTGCTGCCTATTTTCTGATACCATAAACGATTCTTTTCATTGTTTTCATCTGTTTATTTTGGGTTAAAACTTAATTTTCCGTGGCTCGTATTAATGATGAAATGATAAATATTTATTGATTTTAAATTACCAGTAAAACTAACATCTTCAGATCGTCGCCAGAAGTGTATTTCTACGTTTGGGAAATTATTCGTAAATACCACATGCTTTTTATGGAACCCCCCCCCCCCTTCAACCCCCCCCCCCCGACAACTCTATATTTAACAATTTAAAAGAATCGGAATCGGTAATTGTATCAGAATCAGGATTTTAGAACATAATCGGTAATTGTATCGGAATCTGGAAAAGATTTGGAATCGTCCCATTATATATATATATATATATATATATAGGTAGCTGTTTCTTAATTTCATAACATCATTTTAGATAAGTATAGCGAGTGTATCAACCTCAAGATTGGAAATGTAGATGTTTTTTGTTGAATTTCCTTGCTTAGTTTTGTGTCATTTTATGTCCATTGTTTTGGTTGCTGGAGGGGAAGGCGTGGTTGGTGTCCTTAACACTTTTTTTTTTTTGTCAGTCTTCTTTCTGCTTATTTAGTATTTATCTTATGAGAGTGATCTTGTTTATATTTAAGTGAATAATAATGAACAATTAATCACCCCGTTTCCCTCTCTATCTCCTCCCCTTTCTCTGTATATCTCCCCCCTCTCTCTCTCTCTTTCTTCTCGTCCTTCTTTCTCTCCCTATCTCCCCCTCCCTTTCCCCCCTCTATCTACTCCCTTTCCCACCTTATTCCTCCACCCCTGATTTAACTTTTTTACTTATTTAAAAAAAAAAAAAAAAAGAAATAGAAATGTTCCGCCATTATAATTAATCGGACCAAACCTATTTTATTTTAACACGTTATTGTTTTTCCAACCAAATCTGTTATTTAAACAAAAAAGTACAAAAAGTGACACTAATGATTAAATTCCTTTACATTTTTTTCATCCGTTATAAAAACATTGTCTTATCAGCTGTAAACAGATAAAAACCTTTGGAAAAAAATTTTTTTTTCAGGAATTCATTCATCTGATCATGCAGCATAACAGGATATATATATATATATATATATATATATATATATATATATATATATATATATATATATATATATATATATATAATTATTAAATACCTACTGACACTTGTTTCATCCTTTCGGGAATAATCAGTAGAGGGTGTCACGGTTAACACCAGTCGATGGATTCGAACCCGGCGACAGAAGCCATCCGTGGCTTCATTACTAAGGACTTAATCATTCGGCTACGGTTAATCGCGAGAAATGCTGTTGAATTTTAAACATTTACTTTTTAAATGCTTTTTAACGTCGGTCAGAGTGATCTAATCATTATATGATGATCTGAGCATACGAGCTAAATTAACCGACTTATTTCAACTGAAAATGCTCAACGATAAGAAACGAGTTTCTTAAAGGGGCTGACATAATTATTTACTATAATAATTATTAAATACCTACACACACTAGTCTATCTCTCTCTCTCTCTCTCTCTCATATATATATATATATATATATATATATATATATATATAGTTTATATGTTCAAATTTCATTTAAAATAATAAAGTTTCAAAATAAAATTTAAAATTTACTGTTTAAACCAAATAATACAATGTTTAAATTACTATCCTTAATCCATGGATTTTCAATGTAAGTACATCTCCTTTGAGAAAAAATTCTCGCAAAATACTTTGAAAAAAAAAAGATTTGGAAAAAATTTTTTTTAATGGAATTTGAACATATAAACTTTAATTTTATTTCCTCTTGTCTAATATATTGAGCAATTTTATTTTGCTGAGATTGTCTTATATGAATATTTCCTTCCAGTATTGTATAAGACTTGAAACCACTAACCTGTAATCTAATTCATTTCAATAGCTCAATATATATATATATATATATATATATATATATATATATATATATATATAATCAATGTCTGTATGTTACTGGGACGTATCGCCTAGTGTCTCTTTTTAATGTATGTATAATATACATACTTCTGTTTGTCTCCTGTGTGAGTGTTACACATTTAATTACTGTCAAGTACATGTATGTATAATTGAGATAACCGTTCACGAAAACATTTATTTTATGATGACTAACACGGTTCTTTTACAACAATAAACAGACGAGCATGAAACCTTCTTTTACAATAGTATATAATATTCCTCGTCTGTGTGACACCCCAGACAAAGGTAGACATACTTTATTTTACTTGCTTCCTCCTTTTCTTCTTGTCATTGTAAATGAAGACATCTTCCTCCGAAGGAAACACCAGGTTATAATTGCATATAACTTTACTGACGCTTCCCTCGGAGTTTGCACACTCAGTTTAAAACATGCTCATCATCATTGGATTTTTTTTTTTTAAATTGGCTTTCAAATAAAACTATCTCTGGCCAGGTCTTTATTTAGTCTTCTTTCAAGTTTATTCTTATTGCTTTATCTCATGTTTTCCTTGGCCTTCCATTGTTAACTACTAGTGCTACCAGATCAGGCTCTCTTAAGATGCTAGTTTCCTAACCTGAAATATACCAAACGTTGATGTTACTGTTTTTTGTTTTTCTCCTTGCAAAACTTAATCATGTTCTGTAAAGTAAAGAAAAATTAAAAACAAAACCATTTTCCTGTTCAAAAAACAACAGAGCCAAACAATATGAATAAATACATAAAGATATAACGATCTTGAAGTATAAAAACGTTTTCTAAAATTAATAGATTCGGGGTTAAATAACCCGAACGAGTTGATATGCCGTCAAAGAAAACAACTAAACCAAACTCTACGGATAAACATTTGAAGACATAAAGATTTTGAAGCATAAAAGCATTTTCCAAAATTAGTGGATTCGGCATTAAACGATCCAAAAAGGTTGATATGCCGTCAAACAAAACAATCAATCTTAAGGATCTGATTGAATTAAATTTGAGTAAGATCTTTCAACTTTACTTTTGCTGACCCTTAACTAATAAATCAATTGAGATCGTGAAACGACCCTGCTACATTCTAACCTTTCTTGAAGCAATACAACATAACTGTGGATATGATTTTTGATATTCATTCTGAAAAGGGGAGATCATTTTTATGAAACAAAGAAAAATCTAATTTGTTATTCGTTTTGTTGAATGAAATTTGTTATATAAAATTTGTTATATAAAAAAAAAAAATTACTGCTATAATAATGTACCAACTCAATATTTTTTACTCACTTTTTCTCCCCCCCCCTCCATTAAATTCACTCTACCTTTGTTTAGGAGTCAAATGGTTTTTATTTTTAATATTGCACAAGTTCACTCTCAAATCCTCACAGTTCAACAGGTCAACTATCTCCAAACTTCACTCCGTATGGTCTTGTCCAATCACTTGCTTCCAAATTTTTCTTGACCGACCTTCCTGCAATTTAAAACATCCATGCGTCTGCAAAAACTTATCTGTGAGGACCATATGCATTCTGGAAAATGGGCACAATTTTTATGAAAACAATTTTTATGAAAAAAATCAAACAAACTTCTAATTTGTTATTTATTTTGTTTTTTAATAAAATTTCTTGGAAAAAGTTGCAGTAATGCACGAACTCAATATTTTCTGACCATTAAATTCACTCTACATTTGTATAGCAGGTCAAACTTATTTTTAATATAGTACAAGCTCATTCTCAAATACTCATGGTTCAATAGATCAATTGTTTTCAAAATTGACTGTATGGTCTTGTCCAAGTTTCCCATGTCTGGCCAACCTTTCTACGATTCAAGACATTCATCCTTCTGCCACAGTTTATCCACGAGGACCGTACCAATGTGACTGGTTTGTCTTAAGGATGACCTCTATGCTGACCAAATATAGTGCTTTCAGTAAATCTACTGACCTAATATGTTGGGTTTGATTAGAAAATGAAAATATTAATTTCAAAATTGCTTTTCTGAAGAACATGTACTTCTACAATTTGTATTTTCCACTGACTGTAAATTCGCTGTATACTCCAAAAAAATAATTCTGCAAATGTAACTGAGCAGTTATGTGTTCAATTTCGTTTTCAATAAATGAGTTCCAAGAGTAGACGTCAACAAGGAAAACCATTAAAACAAAATTCTTAAGAATTCTTTCACATTTCCATCCGGAGGTCTTGAACAAACTCCCCCTCCTCCCGAAAACAGAACATTTGAACAATGGGTAATAATAAACATTTGCCTCCTTTATCTTTGTTGGGAAGGCTGTTTTGCTGTTGGGTGCAAAAACGACGTGAATCCAACCCTAAACATCAAAAGTGCAATAGTCCATTAATAATAAAACACCGTCTTCTAAAGAAAACTCCAATTACGAAACAATGGGGTAAGTTCCTCTTTACTATTTCCTCTGGCATTTACAAGACAAATAAATTACCATTCTATGAATTCTTTCAATAAGAATATTTAATCAGATTTTATACTTCTGAGAATTATTGGGTTATTTTATTTATTTATTTATTTTTTTTTTGCTTAAATAGTTTCTTTTCAACTTGTGTGCTTTGTTTAGTGGAAGTCTTGCCGGTGTATAACAAGAAAAGTCCCTTCTGATTGCAAACGTAAATTTCAGCTTTATTTTAAAACTCAACATAAAAAAAGCATACACTTTGAAATGATTCCGTTTTGGAATGGTTTTATTTTTAATAAAATGTTATAATCAAAATGTATTTTTTTAAATCTTTACATTGAACATTTTATTTTTATTTTCAAGTTCAAAATAAGGAATCTTATTCATGTAAACTGTTAAAATATATTTTTTTGTTATATAAAATCATTCTAAAAAATTTTTTTTTATGTAAATATTAATCAGAAGGAACACTTCCTCTCGCCTCGTTCCATAGCGGTAAAATCTCAGCTTTTCTTTGACTTTCTTTTCCGCCTTCGTGTCACGAGTTCGAGCCTGCCTGCCTGCCTACTAACACGGGCAACGCCGGGCACCCTCGCTGGTGTAATATATGGGACGAATATAAAGACAGAATTGTTGCAGTCAGAATTGTGTCGTGGCATTTCGTCGTATGGTTTTGAAATAAAACATGATTTTAGTCTATCGGATAAGGAAAATGCAGATTTCACTATAAAGGCTTCCATGAGAAATTATGTTGCAGAATGACATCTTACCTGGCACGGCCACGTCACGTTCTGTCGGTCATCTGAAATAATCTAAAGTGTGTCTCGGAACAATGTTGATGGCTTAAGGCCAAGCAGTAGGCTGTATAAGACATGGAAGCAATAGGTTGGTGATGACTTGCTTCTTGCAGGTGGCACATGTAAATCGTATGAAATAGGATACGTCGGAAGTATATTACACAGGGAAGGTGCGTGTATGCAAATGCATCTGAAATGACGTCACCAGAAGGTAAAAATAAAGAATTTAAAAAGGAGATCACGTTAGAGACGGAAATAACGTTCGAGATCATGTAAGAAGCAAGGATGATCACGTTCGAGACGTGGGTGACGTCATGGCCGTAATAATGAGGAAATGTTGTTGAACAAAAAAAAAATAAAAATAAAAAGCAAGTTGAAATTCTTCCTATTCTTTGTCCTCTTTCTCACTGAGCATACGTGTTGGTTCCCAGACTATGTTACAAAGAAACGTCTAACCTCAACATGAGATCCAAAAATGAAAATAAAAATAAATAAATGAATCGTATATGGAAAGTCGGAGTCATCTGGTAGTATTTTCAGTGGTCTGTCATATTAAAGTTTGAAGTTGCATTTTCGTTGGTCTGTCATGTTTACATTTTCTGATAGAATTATTTTCATCTGCACCGTTTGAACAAATACATCTTATTAATAGTTGCATAGAACTGTGAGATGCACCTCTATGCATTAGTATTAAACGAAAATGCATGGAAGGAAAAAAAACCCTCTTAACACAATGTTATGTTTGACGTTCATCTTTGTCGCCAACTGTTATGTTTGCAGGTTGAACCAAATAACGTATAAGGCAATACAAATGAAGACTCAATAAAACAAAGGTAGATCAATAAAAAGTGTATTAGGAAAAGTATATTTGCAGTATAGTTACATAATGGTTGTCAGGTAAGAGAGTCTTGGCTGCAGAACATATTTGCTCTCAGCTCGGCCTTCAGTGGCTTCTGGTTAACACACACTCAGACTAACAGTCTTGCTATTTATGTGTAATATTATCCACATATGCAAATGAGTGGGTGCCACCACAACACACAAAGAAAGAATTTATTTAACTGGAAAAGTGTTATACAGTGTCAGAGTGGAAAAAGGAAGATTTCTTAAAGTAGTCACAGATCGGTCAGCAGTGGACAGGGACAGGAGAGACAGAAAGGATGTCTTTCCTCGTAGTTTCCAGGGTTTTCCCTTGCCCCACCAAGAATAATTCCCAAAGGGGCTGAAAAAGTTTCTCAGGGAACAGCTGAAATTACTGCACACTGCAAGCTGATTAGTCCGTGTGGAGCCAAATTACCCAGCTGGAACATTTATCCGCGAGAGAAAATAAGTCCTCATTTACGTCTGCTGCAACAATCCTCCTTCCAAATCAGGATGTTTGAAGATACTTACTTCCTGGTCTAAAATGTATCAAACATTGATGTTATTGTTTTTTGCCTTTCCTTTTGCAAAACTCAATCATGTTCTGCAAAGCTAAAAACAAAAACAATTTTTCTCTTCAAAACAACCAAAACCAAACACTATGAATAAATATTGGAAGATGTAAGGAATTTGAAGATGTAAAAACTTTTCCCAAAATTACTGGATTCGACATTAGATTAATCTAAAAGGGTTGATATTCCGTCAAAGTACCAAACTAAATAAAACGACAGAATTTTTTTTTTTTTTTTTTAAAACGATCCATGAAATATTGTCACAGGACGCGGTCTCAAATGCATGGAAAATGACGTCACTGGTAAATAAAGATTATAAAAAGGAGAAGCGGTATGTTAGAGAGGACGATCACATTAGAGGTATGGATGACGTTCGAGAAGACGATCACGTGAGGGACGTCACAGCGGTAATGAGAGAATAAGGAAATGTCGTTGTAGAACAAAAAAAAAAAGGAAGCGAGTTGAAGTTCTTTTCTATTTTTTTTTTGTTTTGTTTTTTTGTCTGCTTTGCAACAAATTTTCGAAGTTTCTCACTAAATTTTGAGCAAACAATAGAAACAATCGTGTTTTTCAAATAAATTTCTTTTCGCCTGTTAATTCTCATGGAGAAAGTTTTCTTTTCTTTTCAAATTGAACACAGTTCGTTGATTTTCTTTCAAAAAATTGTTTGAATTTCTTTTTTATTCTTTTTTTTATTTTTGCATGCATGGAACAATGTCTAATTTGTCGTCTTTTTTTACATATCACGTTGCTGCCTTAACGTTTGCGTAAATACTTTGACTGATCGCGTGTCAAACTCGGGGGATTCTTTTAGTAATCTGTATTTTCTTTATTTAAAATGGTTTACCTGACACAATCTCAAGAGGCGACCCACCCAAACATTGCCTGTTATTTGAGCGAGTGCCGTCGGGACCAGCACAGTTATATATATATATATTTTTTTTTTTTACACAACCCAAAGCGCTCCTTTCAAGGGAGCTGGGTTGTTTGTATAAAATGGACATTGTGTATAACTTTGCCTTTGTGGTGAAAACAAATAATAAAGTTAAATAGTAAAATATTGTTGTCAGCCAAATATCAGGGTTAATATTTTGAACCAAGTTCTTTCTTGCGGTTGTTTGATGTGAATTCTGTTGTGGATTCAGCAACTAAAAGCAACTATAACTTTCATATATTTTCTTTTCAAAATCTGAAATATTAAGAACTAGCGTGGTGACCCGACGTTGCCCGGGATTGAATGATGATCAACGAATTTTCCACACTTTCATATTTTTATTGTCATCGAAATCGGTGAAATCGCCCATTTTTTTTTTTCAATATAATCGATTGATTACCTGCTCTAGTTATGGGCCCATCGCGGTGCACCAGGAGGAAGCTCACATGCCTCTATCAATGACTTAGTCCACAATACATTGTAGTCTACATTGCACTGTAGAGAACCTACTGCTGATTTTACAAAATTATTTTCTATATATAATAGCTTGAATTAAAGTTTAAGATGCAAAAAAGTCAAATATCATGGTTCAATTGTGCTCTATGCAAAAACATTCATTTCGAAGGCACCCCTGTCATATCAAATAACCTACTGTTGATTTGATATGTTGAGCCTTTTAACATGTGTGGTAATAAAGCTTGTGTGGTAATACACTTGTGATGTTAGTCTGTGTAAGATGTTAATTTCAATCCCAATCGCCTGTCACTTTTTTCATCAGATTATTTCAATTTTCAATACTTATCGAAGACATTCCGATACAAAACCTATCTAAGAACACTGCTAGGCACATAAAGTACCTACGTGTGAAGTTTCATAAAAATCGGCTCGGCCGTTTTAGAGTTCATAAGGAACGAACTCAGTCACACAGACAAAGTTTTTTTTTTTTAATATAATAGTATATATAGAGATTATTGTGCCAGTTTAATATTAATATTGCTGTAACCATCTGCCTGGTGCTCCATTATATTTCGTGGAAAACAGTCAGTGCAATTTTTATTTCTCTCCCGTTTCGTTTTACTTCAATCAAAGTTCTCAAAACTCAAGGGCCCATTCTTATGTTGATGTCAGACATTTTGGAGTTAATCTATAAATATAAATCTCACCTGTTTAAATATATATATATATATATATATATATATATATATATATATATATATATATATATATATATTTATATATATATATATGTATGTATGTATGCTTAAAACTTTCAACAGAGGCGACGGATTTTCACGAGATCGGTATCATTTTATAGCTCAGCGTCTTGGACGATTAATATCGAAAAATTGCCCAAAAACATTAATTCCTTCACCCTCAAGTGGGCAGTTTTCTACAAGGAGGAGTCAATATTTTGCGAGCCATTTTGCAAGTCATCATATCAGTTGGATTTACTTTGCCTAATTTCAACGTTCCAAACTACCGGTTCTTTTCCACCTCCGCATCACGGGTTCAAGCCTGCCTGTCTACTACCACTTTCTTTCTTTTTTTTTTTTTTTTTTGTGCTCAACACACACCTCCAAAAACCCGGGCAATGTCGGGCACCCAGACTAGTTAATTAGAAAGCAGTTTCTTAATTATTAAAGATTTTTACGCACTTTCTCATGGTTGTTGTTGTTTTTGTTTTTTTTTATTTTTTTTTTTTTTTTTTAAGGATAACCTATATTTCGGAGACAGTAAACAGTTTCAGAATTTTTGGGATGAGGATTTATTATTTAGATTCTTTGGACTACTCTTCTTATCTTGACAGTTATTTTCACCTTGTTTCGGCTGACGTAACCTTCGACCTTCTTCAGAAGTAACTTGTCGGACTCCAAGCATCTTTATGCCAAGCTCGGTAATCTGCACAGAATTTTGAATGGAACCCTTTACATAATTTTGTGATCAATAGCTTTTTTTTTTTTTACTGGTGGGCAGTCATTGTTTATCGAGGCTTAAATTTTACTTGAGGATAAGGGTTCATGAGCGTCAGATGGTTGGTGAGACATGAAGGTGAAGATCGGTAATGGTGGAAATTAGGTAGGGTTTGATTATTTAAGAGGACGGCTCAACAAGAAGTTGTTTACATTGAACTTGAAAACAATCCTGTTATGGTCAGCTAGGAAGTAGCCCTGTGGTTTTTGTGTGCCACAAACGGAGTTCTAGGAAAGAAACCTTAATGAAATTTTAAACATTCGATGTTCCTATTCACAATGCCTCCCCACGGGACAGAGTTAGACACCAGGGTCGTTTTTTAATGTGGAGAAAAGGAACAAAAATAAAAATTGTCTCAGTTGTGAAGGATTTCTTCTCCACTGACAGAGAACAAGAAATTGAAGTGCAGTATCTGAAGAACAGATGGTATTTATTTGCTCCCCCACCGAGCAGATCAGGCACAAGGCCAATTTTTAATGTGAGGAGTGAAGGGAGGGGGAAGGGAAAAAGGGGACCAGCTCCCGAGAGGTGGGAAATGGGAGCTGGTTAATGGTCAGGCATGTGGGGTTGCCCCCACATCTGGTCTTTGCTAGTCATAGCTAGTCATAGCTTGCAGTATCTGTCGGAACAGATGGTATTTATTTGCTCCCCCACCGAGCAAATTAGGCACAAGGCCAATTTTTAATGTGAGGAGTGAAGGGAGGGGGAAGGGAAAAAGGGGACCAGCTCCCGAGAGGTGGGAAATGGGAGCTGGTTAATGGTCAGGCATGTGGGGTTGCTCCCACATCTGGTCTTTGCTAGTCATAGCTAGTCATAGCTAGTCATAGCTTGCAGTATCTGTCGGAACAGATGGTATTTATTTGCTCCCCCACCGAGCAAATTAGGCACAAGGCCAATTTTTAATGTGAGGAGTGAAGGGAGGAGGAAGGGAAAAAGGGGACCAGCTCCCGAGAGGTGGGAAATGGGAGCTGGTTAATGGTCAGGTATGTGGGGTTGCCCCCACATCTGGTCTTTGCTAGTCATAGCTAGTCATAGCTTGCAGCATCTGCCGGAACAAATGATATTTATTTGCTCCCCCACCGAGCAAATTAGGCACAAGGCCAATTTTTAATGTGAGGAGTGAAGGGAGGGGGAAGGGAAAAAGGGGACCAGCTCCCGAGAGGTGGGAAATGGGAGCTGGTTAAAGGTCAGGCATGTGGGGTTGCCCCCACATCTGGTCTTTGCTAGTCATAGCTAGTCATAGCTTGCAGTATCTGCCGGAACAGATGGTATTTATTTGCTCCCCCACCGAGCAAATTAGGCACAAGGCCAATTTTTAATGTGAGGAGTGAAGGGAGGGGGAAGGGAAAAAGGGGACCAGCTCCCGAGAGGTGGGAAATGGGAGCTGGTTAAAGATCAGGCATGTGGGGTTGCCCCCACATCTGGTCTTTGCTAGTCATAGCTTGCAGTATCTGCCGGAACAGATACTACACTGTGATCTTGTCCCGAAGGCCAAGAACAACAATTTAAACAACATATTTGTATGATAAAATGTTTTTTCTGTGATTTATTTTAATTTAAAGTTTACCGCCTCTGAAAAGAACACCCTTTATAAGGCAAATTTTGGTTTGTGTTGCTAAAAACGAATTGTTTTATTTTCAAACGATAAAAACTTATTGCCTTCAGGACGTGCCGGTCACGAAGGCCAGCGAATCGCTTTGTTTCGATTCAGTTTGTCTTTATTTATATGAGAAAGAAAAACAAACACTGGAAACCAGTTTTTTTGTTTTTGTTTTTTTAAACTCGCTCAAAATAAATTTATATACGACCTGCATTTGTAAATCATAGATATTATAATCTAGGGAGTATATAAAAAGTTCTAAACAAATAGTAACCTCCTCAAGAAAAGACTTTGCTAGACATACAAAAACACGCGCCCGTTTTGCTTTTTACATATATAGATTATATCAGGTACTTTATCCACTGCGCCACAAGAAGGTCGAAGGTTAAATCTATACTATGAATCTCACCTGTCTGTTTAAATGTATGTATTTATGTTTGTACGTCTCACAAAAACTTTCGACAGAGGCGACGGATTTTCACGATGTCAGTATCGTTTGGA
Source organism: Euprymna scolopes (assembly GCF_053919585.1). Lineage (NCBI taxonomy): Eukaryota > Metazoa > Mollusca > Cephalopoda > Sepiida > Sepiolidae > Euprymna > Euprymna scolopes. Next base: position 63,625,938 of record NC_136507.1, read on the forward strand.
AGCTAGACCCTTCAGACAAAAAATATCGAAAAATTAGCCAAAAAAAATTAATTCCTTCACCCTCAACTGTGCAGTTTTCTACAGAGTCGTTTTTTTTTTTGTTTTTTTTTGCTGACATTTTTTGCAAGTCATTCAACCTTCGCGCCCACGACATCACAACCACGGTAGGTACATCGGTAAGACAGTTTTTTTTTTGGGGGGGGGGGGTCGCCTCTTTTTCCACTAGCGAGTTACGGGTTCGAGCCTGCTTACCACTCCTATTTTTTTTAGGGGGGGGGCGCTCGCAATTTTCTTTTTTTTCTTTTTCAGCCAATACCTTGACACACACCTCCGCTTTCTTTTCTGCCTTTGCGACACGGGTTTGAGCCTGCCTAATACAACTTTTTTTTTTTTTTTTTTTTTTTTTTTTTGCTCAACACACACCTCCAAACACCCGGGCAACGCCGGTCACCCAAGCTAGTAATACATATATGCGAATCACACTTAAGATGAGAACAGTAGTTCTAATAATTCAAATCATATGAGATATTTTTTTATCTTAGGTAGAAAAGGAAATTTTAATTTCAATTTTTAGCTTTTCTTAATCTCCTTTCCTTTGTTTCCTTTGGCTGGCAGAGGAAAAGAAAGAGAAAAAAGAATTTAACCAACATTTGATTGTATCACGTGCTCAGCTCCCCTGAAGGATGACCTCTGACTGGGTAAACCAGAAAGGAAGTTGAATGTTTGCACCAATCAATGCCGAGTATGATTGTATGAAAGAAAAAAAACTGAGTCAGTGACGAAATCTGTTAGCAAGCCATAATTATAAGCAAAAGTTACGATTTTAAACCTTACTTAGGAATAAGTATTTTTTCCTTTAATTCTGTCACAAAATTAATTAAACATTTTTTATAAACTATAATATTACGCAGATTTTTTCCATTTCATTTTACGTAGTCTACATACTTTTTTTTATATAACTAATTTACACAAATTTACAGAAATTAGGATCCTGTGTAGCAGTGGTAGCGATTACAGACGACCACAACAGCAGCAGCGATAGCTCGTATTTCATCATTCTGAATCTAAAGCTCGGCATTGATTGGTGCAAGCATTCAACTTCCTTTCTGGTTTACCCAGTCAGGGGTCATCCTTCAGGGGAGCTGAGCACATGATAGAAATTGATAAAAAGAGTTAAGACACAGTCTACCCTTTCTTTCCCCCATTCAGGAAACCAAAGCGAGTTAACGTATCCCACGACACTTCTTCCAACCCCAATTTTCTCTCTTGGGATGCAACTCCCCCCCTCACCCCCCTCCAGGTTGATCGACCCTGGAGTTCGACAACGCAACATGGCTATTATATATTTGCCTACACGTAAACATACTATAAAAAAACGCACGCACACATACTATTACAAACACACACACGCACATGTGCAATAGATTGCGGATGGTGACTGTATGCAAATGTTGAGCAGTGTGCAAAGTGACGTCAGGGCAAAGAAAAATCAAAAGAGGAACATGTGTACAGCATGAAAATCATGATCACATTTTTATTTGGGAAAGTACCCAGAAATAAATGTCGTTGTTTCAATGAAAAAAGTGAGTAGTTTTTCTTTGGTTAAACGAACTAAAATGCTCCGGGCCATCCGGTCCTGGGGTTAGGCAAGAAACATAGTGGACGACGTAGCTACTATAGACACACACATACCTACATGACCTGACATCATCATCGGTGTACGGTGTGCTGTACACATTCTTTATAAGTGAAAACATTTTTTTAAAATTAAAAACAAGGCATTTATCCTTTCTTCATGAATTAACACCTTTTCTCTTCTATACTAACTATTAGGGATACCCGGCGATGCCCGGGTGTTTCGAGGTGTGGTTTTGGGTAAATCAAATCCAAAGAATAAGCGAAGACTTCTTGCCTGGGGGTTTGTGTCAGGGGAGGGGTTAAAAAAAGTTTTGGTAGGTAAGTAGGAAGGATTGAACCCGAAGACTTGAGGCAAAGTTGGAAATTAAAGTGTGAAAAAAAAAAAAGAAGTGCGACGCTAACCACTGGGCCAGCAAGAAGTAGTAGAGGAAACATGTTTGAATTTATTTAAGTATTAAGAATTGGAAGATGCGCGTACTTGACGACTTAATGAGGTCAACTTTGACTGCGGGGTAGTATTTTATTTACTGCGGGGCAGTTTGTTTTTTTTTGTTTTGTTATACGAAAAAGCCGAATTCAGACGCGGCGATCGAAAAATGTTGAGTATTTAGCTTTTCAAAGTAGGGTAAATTAAATACACACGCAGCCCCCTTGTTATCTCGTAGATATTATCATTTAGACGTGATATAAAAAGTTTAAAGAAGGAGCGACCCCCGTGAGAAGGCCGAGGAAAAACCCCTTTTGCGGACACAAACATTTTCGCTTTTATATACAGATGAATCATTCATTTAACACCACATGGAGTTCTTAACTTTTTCATCTTCATCCGTGCTCATAGACTTATTCTATTACTAAACACTATTCTCTTTTCCAATTCCTCTTTGACTTAACACGTTAACCAAGATGATCCAATGAAATTGTTTAAAATGTTAGAGTGAGACTTCTGTTTTCTATTCTACACCTGAAGCAGATCGGGCAGCTTTGTTAGAGTTAATATTTTACAAGATCTCAGTTATTCACACTTAATGGAAACTGTATACTTTAGAAAGAATAACATTAAAGAAATAGATGATGAGCAAAATTTTTATTTTATAATCCAAAGTTTAAATTAAATGTCTGACTGCTTACCGTTTCTATCATGTTGATATGATCTAGGCAGAAAGCATCACACGCCAACAAGATAAAACGGCAGATGTTTTCATGTGTCAACGCCCTTAGTTTGTTTAGTTCGGCAAAGGGATGTTATCTTTTACCGGTCTTACATCAAACGTCAATAAACCATAACAAATATTGTGCATTAGTTTGTAGTGATATTTCTCAAAAAGTTTGTTCTTGTGTTTCTTGTGGGGGTAAAGTTGCTAAGACTGTAACAAGGAAGCTAAGGGTGGTAGCTAGTAATTGCATTCGCAAATATCTGTGGATTTAAACCTAACTTAAACCATGTTTTTTTTTGTTTGTTTGTTTTACATGGAGTTCACCACTTATCAAGGCCCAATGACCACTCGGGGATAAGGGGTATTGTGTGTACAGTACTCAATGGGATAGTGTAGCAATAGTATTGGAGGATTGATAAAGTGTCATTACTTAGGTGGGGGGGGCGGTTCATCAGGAATTTGTTTGTGTTGGACTTGAAGACATCCAGGTTGAAATCGGGAGAGAAACAGGCAAGCGGAACAGAGTTCCACAGGCGTGCAGTTCTAAGAAAGAAGCTTTGTTCGTGGAATCTACGTTTTGATTTAGGCACAGATAAGGAGTGGGGAAAATTATTGACGGTGGTTTCAGCTAGTCGGGTGTTTTTTGAAAAAGATTGGCGAGGGGGGACCAGAGTGGAGCTCAGACGAGCACTTGCCATGAAAATAACGATAGAACAAAGACAGGCTCGCTACGTCTCTTCTGTGGGAAAGAGGTTGCAAGGAAGAGAAAAGGGCATCCCCCACTAAGCCACGAAGTCTATTTTGTACTCTGTCAAGGCAGGATAGGCTGTTTTTAGCAGCTCCAACGACATTAGCATGGTTGCTGTGAAGGAAGTGGGCTCTTTACCGTGCCAGAAATTACTCACACCTGAGAGTATCCTATATCTTTAAAAAGCCATTATTCGCCCATGCATGGAGTATTGTTGTAAAAATTGGACTGGTGTATTTTCCACTAGTTTCTCACTCTTAGAGTCCAAGAGACAGTGTTCAACCTAATAGATCCCACACTATCACCAAACTCCAACCCCTGTCCCATCGCCAAAATGTTACATCCCTGTGCCTGTTTTACAAGTATTTTAATGGAATGTGCTCCAACGAACTCAAAGCACTTGTACTCCCTTGACATGAATACTCCTGAATAACTCAACAATTAGTAAAACCCCATCCCTACACTGTAGATATCCCTAGATGCCAGAAAGCTTTGTATTCTAATACTTTCTTCCCTCAAACTGCAAGATTTTGGAATTGTCCCGTGGATCCCTGCTTCTCTGACTCTACTGACATGGAGAAATTCAAATATAGTGTGAACAAACATCTTGCTACTCAACTCCCTACATAGTGTCCATGTAGATTCCCGAGTTTGACAGAAAGATTCCAGAGTTCCACAAGATATCCCTGAAGAAGGCTGGAGGTTACATCGGTCAAAACGTTGTGAAAATAACACTTGAGATGAGAACGGTCGTGTGAATAATCCAAAAATGAGTATCTATCCTGTTAAGATACCTCTTCCCAGACATTATCTCCTTTTTTATTTGGTAGGGGGAGAGGACTTGTGCAGTATCTTCCAGGCATTATTTCCTCCTTTGAGGACTAGTATAATATATGTTCACTCATCATGATAGCATTCTCTCATGTATTATATCCTCCTTTGATGGGGAAAGTGTAGTATATGTTCATTCGTCAGGTATACTATAAAAAACATGTGACCAGTTGGAGCATAAGTTTGCTAGTAGTAGCAGAAGTTGTAACAATAATAACCAAAGTAAATAATAAAAATTTTATAATCTGCCCCTTCCTAAAAAAAAAAAAAAAAGGAATTTTTTAGCTTTGATTGATGGCACACAAAATATAAAATGGCCATGAAGTATCAAAGAGAATGGAAAGATCGAGGAAGAAGAGCACCAACCAGACTTCAACAAGAAGAGCGTGGAGAGTATTGGAATGCTAGAGAAGCTTACTCACATTCTCAAGAAAGTCAACGATCGTTGCCAGCAATAAATCAATGGTAAACGACTGTTGCGATAACAGAAAATGATTTACACCAGTTATCAAAAGAGGTAGAGAATACTGGAAATCTGGAGACAGTTTATGTCAATTAAACTCCAGATACCAAGATTATGACTCTCGCTGTGCATGTTGTAAATTGGTTATCTAAAAAATAAGACGGGACATTTTTTTTTCCTTGATGGCGGGGTGATTGTACGGAAGTAGCAAAAAATGTTCTTGTTAGCAAATGCACACAAGTTCGAAGAACTTGTTTATTTTCTCAATTCTTTTGTTATTTTTATCGAACACAAATATTTCTACTTTACTCGTTGTGTATTATTGATCTACAGTTTTGATTTGTTTAGATGGGACGAAGCGAAGGGATGGTGATCGATTGAATTGTTGTGAATGATGAAAGATCAATTGCACATGTTGCCAAATCGTTTCTGTGCATTCAGCATTAAATAAGCTTTCAAATCCTCTCTCTCTCTCTCTCGCCTCTCTCCCTGCAACTTCCATCTCTCTCTCTCTCTCTCTCTCTCTCTCTAATACAGATATATATATTTCTATCGCTCCTTCCTTTTTTCTTTCTCATTTACTCTCTTTCTCTTTCTTTTTTTCACTCTCCTTTTCTCTTTCCCTGTTTTTTTTCTCTATTTCCCTCTCTTCTTTTTTCTCCGTTTTCTCTTTTCTTTCTTCCTGCCTCTCTTTTCTCTCTTCTTTTCTCCATCTCTCACTTACTCCTCTTTCGCTTTTTTCCTCTCTTATCTATCTGTTGAACTCTCTCTCAACTCTCATCTCTCTCTCTCAACTCTCATCTCTCTCTCTCAACTCTCATCTCTCTCTCTCAACTCTCATCTCTCTCTCTCTCTCTCTCAACTCTCATCTCTCTCTCTCTCTCAACTCTCATCTCTCTCTCTCAACTCTCATCTCTCTCTCTCAACTCTCACCTCTCTCTCTCAACTCTCACCTCTCTCTCTCTCTCAACTCTCACCTCTCTCTCTCTCTCAACTCTCACCTCTCTCTCTCAACTCTCACCTCTCTCTCTCAACTCTCACCTCTCTCTCTCAACTCTCACCTCTCTCTCTCAACTCTCACCTCTCTCTTTCTCAACTCTCATCTCTCTCTCTCTCTCTCTCTTCAACTCTCATCTCTCTCTCTCTCTTCAACTCTCATCTCTCTCACTCTCTTCAACTCTCATCTCTCTCTCTCTCTTCAACTCTCATCTCTCTCTCTCTCTTCAACTCTCATCTCTCTCACTCTCTTCAACTCTCATCTCTCTCACTCTCTTCAACTCTCATCTCTCTCACTCTCTTCAACTCTCATCTCTCTCTCTCTTCAACTCTCATCTCTCTCTCTCTTCAACTCTCATCTCTCTCTCTCTCTTCAACTCTCATCTCTCTCTCTCTCTTCAACTCTCATCTCTCTCTCTCTCTTCAACTCTCATCTCTCTCTCTCTTCAACTCAACTCTCATCTCTCTCTCTTCAACTCTCATCTCTCTCTCTTCAACTCTCATCTCTCTCTCTTCAACTCTCATCTCTCTCTCTTCAACTCTCATCTCTCTCTCTCTTCAACTCTCATCTCTCTCTCTCTCTTCAACTCTCATCTCTCTCTCTCTCTCTCTTCAACTCTCATCTCTCTCTCTCTCTTCAACTCTCATCTCTCTCTCTCTTCAACCCTCATCTCTCTCTCTCTCTCTTCAACCCTCATCTCTCTCTCTCTCTCTTCAACCCTCATCTCTCTCTCTCTCTTCAACCCTCATCTCTCTCTCTCTCTCTTCAACCCTCATCTCTCTCTCTCTCTCTCTCTCTTACACCCTCATCTCTCTCTCTCTCTCTCTCTTCAACCCTCATCTCTCTCTCTCTCTCTCTTCAACCCTCATCTCTCTCTCTTTTCAACCCTAATCTCTCTCTCTCTCTTCAACCCTCATCTCTCTCTCTCTCTTTCTTCAACTCTCATCGCTCTCTCTGCAACTCATGTTTTTCTCTCTCTCTCTTTGCAACTCTCATTTCTTTCTGTCTCTGCATGTCATGTCTCTCTCTCTCTCTCTCTCTCTCTCTCTGTAAGTCATGTTTCTCTCTTTCTCTCTTTATATATATGTCATGTTTCTCTCTCTTATTCTCTGTAAGTTATGTTTCTATCTCATTCTCTATAAGTTATGTTGTTTTCTCTCTATCTCTCTCTCTCTCTCTCTCATGTTTCTCTTTCTATCTCTGCAACTGTCATTTCTTTATCTTTCTCTGCAACTCCCATTCCCCTCTCTCCCTCTCTCCATCCCCTTCTCCCTCTCTCCATCTCCCTCTCTTTCTCTCCCCTTCTCCCTCTCTCTTTCTCCTTCTCTCTCTCTCCCCTCTCTCTTTCCCTCTCTCTACTAAAAATTTATTTTTACTTATCCCAGCTGTTTTTACCAACTAACCATCCTCTGGCAGCATCAGTCTGCAAATTCTCAAGTTGCCCGTGCCAAGGTAAATTGTTATTCTTCTGGACGAGACAGAAATGATTTGGCCAAATGCCAGTGTCTGGCCACACTTTGGCCCATGTAAGAACAAAATGCTAAGAATGGGCAGACGACACTATAAAAGAATTTTCCTGTTGTCTGCAACAGTTCTGTCGACTTTGAGAATAACAAACATCGACGTGGTCCTGTATATCTGTATAATGATAAAAAATAATAAAAATTGTATCTTGCACTGTATGTGCGTGATTATCATGCACAGCTATTGTGATAAATGCGATCACCCATGAAATATGAAATGCACACCTGGTGTTATTGACTGCCAAAAATTTCGATTTTACACATTTAATAGTAATTGTTTTAAAATCGAATTATAGTGTCATAAATAGAATATTGCCTGGATCAAAGCGCTTTTCATGCATGTCTCGAAAGTTCAGCTCCGACCTGGTGGGGGCTTAAGGTGGCTTCTTCAAGTTGCCTATATTCAACAAAAGATGTAAATGGTGTTCTTTTAAGTTTCCAACTACAGCAATTGTTGAGCAAGATATGATGTATTTTCTTTTCTTTCCAAAACGTAGAAAATTTGTCTTGAACACCATGTGTGTGTGCGTGTATATATATATATATATATATCGTTACCTACATACACTAGTGTTTCATACTTATGCAATCATCAGTGTAGGAAGTGATGATTACTGTTGACCACAGGACTCGAATCTAGTCAACGAAGTCAACATTAGCTTTGCAGTCTAGTGCTCTTCCCTTCAACCACCAGAAATTAACCCTTAAATGGAAGTGAATTAAGTTACTTATTAGGCCATGTAAGCGAGTTTGTCATAATTTGGAGAGCGATGAAAGTATTCAAACAAACAGGAAGTTTGTGAGTGATGCACGCAGCTAAATCATGGCCTTATTCTCAGTTCACAAATAGTTCTTAACTTTGATTTTACTTTTTATACACACACATGTATATATATATATATATATATATATATATATATATATATATATATGTATATATATGTATATATATAAATATATATATATATATATATATATATATATATATATATATATAAATCTACATTTTGGTATAATATTTTTACTGTACCCATGCATGTTTTTATATATCTCTTTTTAATTATAACATTATACTTAATTTTTCATTAATAAATTGGTTTTCTTTGTAACGATGTGGCCATTTTTTTTATTTGGGGACATATATTTATCACCGTCCGCCGTCATGTGATATAATTAAAAAACTTTTGGCCTCACCACGGCAGGCCGTAGTCTCGCTTAATGTAAACAGAATGTGTTTACAATATGGGTGAATTTTAAATGGATTTAATCACGTGATTATTGATAATGTAAACATGTGATAGAAATTTAATTTAAATTAACCAAATGTGGTCGCTTTCCTCTTAAATATTCATCGAAAAATGGATATTAGCAGCAAATCGACCATTGTGGATCATCTTTTTACTATTCAGGAAATTAAAGATTCAATTAGATTCCTATTTCAGTCACCTAAATTATTTAGTGTGAAATGAGTTTAGGAATTTATATCCAAACCTAAATATTATTTTTACATAAAAAAAATAACATTAATACACTAAGTTAGGTAAAATTTGTGGAGAATACTCTGCTTTACATTTAAATTAAATAATAAAACGTTAAAAAGTTTAGTTTCCGTTCAATTTTTACAACAACCGTAAAACAGCGCATACTCCGCAAGCTTTATTGTAAGTTATAAAAATAAAGTAAATAAATAATGCAAAATGTAATTTTTCTTGAGGAATGTGTTCCATTTTAACAAACTGAGCCACAGCAATGCGTGACCGGGTACAACTATATATATATATATAACTACTGTATGTGGATGAATATATATATATATATTCATCCACATACAGTACTGTTTCGTTGTTTCACAAGTCATCAGTGCGGCTAGACAAGCAACTACCTCAAGCCAAGATTGAAACACGATCACCCAAACAGCAGTCGGAGCTTCTAACCGTTGCGCTATATGGCTGCTGCTATGCGGGCAGTGAATTAACAATGTTTTGACATTGTTCAAATACCTAAGCTCAATTTGTTTACACAAAGAGCATCGCTTCATATGCTAATGGTAATTCGTATATGACTTCACAAATACTCAACCTAAGATAGGAACATTATAGTCATCCACATACAGTACTTTATAAATCTCTGAATATTTAGCTGTATGGTTGGTATTTTTCCCCAATTACTATACAAAAAAGGGCTCCTTTAGTCTTTGACAGACTATGGATACCTAAGGGTTGCTTGCGCATTAAATTTTTGCGGTAGGAGATGCGCAATCTCCAACCATATCTCTCCTGAGACGACATACCAGTGGCAAGTGAAGTGTCTGTACAGGAGGACTAGAAACAAATGCCAAGATAAGTGGAGAGCACATACAACACCTAGAATTCCCAAATGGTCACCCATTTGGCACTAACCAGGTTCAACGTTGCTCAACTTAAGTGATTTGATGAGAACCGGTGTGTCAATGCGATTATGCCGTATATACAATTACCGATTCCGATTCTTTATAAATCTCTAAATATTTAACTCTACGGTCGGTATATTTTCCCCAATTACCATAAAACACGCGTTAACTGTTCAGGTACTTTTTCTAAACGTAAAAATATACTTGTTGAGAATGAGTTATCGATTTTAGTTTTACTGGTATTTTAAAATCAATAAATATTTATTATTTCATCATTATTATCAGCAATGGAAGATTTTGTTTCAAACAAAGTCAAATAAAAAAAAAAATAAAAAAACAATTGAAAGAATCGTTTCGGCATCGGAAAATCTGCATAAATTTTTCCGATTGTGATACTGATTCCGATACCACCAAATGTTCTGATTTTTCCAATTCCAATTAATCGTTCCAACATTAGTAATGATTAAAGAAAGCTTAACCTTTTTAAGCAGTTTTTCAGTTTTATGATAAACCCGATCTTCAAAAGTATATTATATGCCCTATACACTTGATGTAAGTCTATCTGAAAGGCTATTGAGTTCTTTGTTTGGATAAGATTTGTTATCTTGATTCGGCTCTATTGTGTTTTTGAGAAGTTTATTTTTCATGTTATTTATAGAGTAACACAGCTCCACCGAATTGCCTAGGACAAAAGTATAATATAATTTATTTCTTTCTCCCTCCTCAACAACTCTTTCTTCTTCACTCGGACCATTCCTCTCTCTGGAAACACACTTACACATAACTTGAGTCGGCTTAAGGGAAATAACTCTGTGAAAAAAAAATCAGATACTTCCCTTTATATGATAACATTGAAAATCGTGTTTATTTCTTGATAACATTAAATGGTATAAATGGCCATTTGATTTCCAAAGAATGAATTTTTTTTTTTTTTTTTTTTTGTAAATTTTAGATATTTTTTCTGGGGTTACGCCAATTTAGAAATGCCAACTTTATTGGTGTTTGTTGACTATGTTTCAAGTTTTACGAAGCATATACATACATGATGATTGCAACGTCTTGTCAGATGAGTGCCACTCCCTCAGACACTTAAAGTCAATGAGCCCAAAAATGACTTTTTCTTTTAGTCCTACTGGTGAATTCACACGCTCAAGCAGGCATGACACTGAAGACGGTCATTGAGATCAATTATTACCTGTGTCCAGCATTTCAAGCCTCCATGCATCACAACTTTTCCATCGCCACAGGACCACTTTTATAGACAAATGTCTGAGGGAGTATCTATACACAGATGATGTTACAGAGTCTTAGCTTTGTACGACAGCAAAGTCTCTCTCTCGGTTCAAAATGTTGAGATCCAGCAACAAGCAAGAGCAAGATAGCCAGCAACAATTAAACTGCAGACCAGCTTAATGCGGGTACTGGTCTCCCGCTTTATGGTTTTTTAAATCAGAGATTTGCTTCTCCTAGAAAGGTTACCTTCACCACGGCTTACAGGAGTCCTCTCCACCCCAACACACATACACACAAACACACACGGTGCTAGTTGGCCGTTGACCCCGAAACAGGGTTGATTCGCCATACATACATACATACATACATAGACAATTCCGTTTGATATTATTTGAAGATGTATATTATTTTTTATTAGCGATTCATGTGGTATTTTCGTTTTGCTCCCTGGGCACTTTGAGAGCAGTTACGTGTCCTTAGTTTACATTCTAGTGGCCCCCATTTGGGGCGTATTATTTATAATAATATAACTTTTATGCACGTAAAAAATATTTAATAAATATTTGAAAAAAAAATTCAAATGTTTAATAAATAAAAAGTTTACACACACACACACACACATATACATATATATGTTTACTGTTTTATGGGAAAGAATTCCAACAAAGTGCTCGATTACAAAGAAAAAATTTCAATATAAGAGCTTAATATTTATTTATTTAAACCTGTACAGAAGGTCAGAAAAACATTGGTACTGTCGGTTTCAAGCCTAAAATAAGGGGGGGGGGGCAAGATAATGTGTGCGGTTCTGGTTTTTCCTCAGAAAGATAAACAGAAAACAATATGGCTGATGAGAGCCTAACATTATTTACTATTAACTGGCCCCTCTTATGTTAGGCTTGAAACCGACTGTACCAATGTTTTTCTGACCTTGTGTACAGTTTTAAATATCTATAATATAAAGCTGAACGTCTGTGTGTGTTTCTGGTCACGAATAGGCTCCTATATGGTTGACTATTATAGAAAACTGATCACATATAATGATAGAAGATGTATCGAGACACAGGAATGGGTATGTTTGATTTGGCATAATGATGATTCATTAAAATTGTGAGGTTTGCGTACACGCCTGGTCCACAAAGTATGGAAATAAAAAATTAAAAACTAAAACGTTTACAAGTGTTTTTGATATAAATGTACATAATAATACTTTGATAAGTATGTTTTAACTTAAATAGGGATGGTATAATAAAATTGTGGGGTCTGCGTTCGTGCCTGACCTCCATAGAATGGAAATAGGCACAAACTTTAATAAAGACTTTTCATATCTATCTGCGTAAGTATATTTGATAATTATGTTTCAGTTTGAAGAAATATGGTATAATAAAATTATGGGGTGTTCGTTCGCGCCTGACCTCCATAGAATGGAAATATGTCACAAAGTTTAACAAGGTTTTTTTAATATAGATCCACAGAATATTGTGATTAGTGTTTCAGTGTGAACAGGTTTGGTATAATAAATTATGGGGGTTATCTATTTTATTTTTACTTTCATCATATTTTGCTTTGGATTTGATACCCCCGAATTCGAAGCTATCTCTTTACAACCTTTCCTTTTCATAACCTATCATACTTTCATAAATCAGAGTCCATTTTTTGTAGGCTGTTTTTGAACCCAGTCAACGACGGGTACTTTTGCTAGTATATATATATATATATATATATATATATATATATAAATATAAATTCTATTATCTGTATTTACCCGGTGTTGCCTTTGTGGAGGGCTTAGAGGAAAATAATTCAAAATATATTCGGAAAGTAACATCTTGTTTCATAATATGCAACCGTTCCATTTCTAAACCTTGTTACCACATCTCACGTCGTGCATCAGAGGTTGAATTTAGAGAGCAATAAACATTGTATTGGTTTTGATGGTCAATTATGTAGCAGTTATAAACCGAGCAAGGCTATCGTCATTTGAAAATATATTGCTCACCAAAAATAATCCCGTCATTTATTACTATTTAATCCCGTTCTATTCACTGTCTTGTCTTCTAGCAACCTACACCCAACTGTGTAGGTTATATAACTAACAAAGGTTGTTTTTTTTTTTCTCCTTCTTGTCTAATAGTATTGTTAGATTGATCGTGTATATGACTGAGTGTCCAAAAGATCCCTTTTAATGTCTTTCAGAATTTCGAGAAAAATTAGATATGAATTGTTAAGAAAGTGAAAAAAAAAAAGTACAAGGGGAGGGGGGGTTCTCAGAGCGCGATTTCCTGCCTTGAGAGGGTTCAAGACCAGTTTCAAAATGCCCCTTTTCTCTTCTTTGCCACCTCTTTCTCACAGAAGAGACCTTGCGAGTTTGTCTCTGCTCTATTGTTATTTTCACAGTAAGTGCTCGACTGAGCTTCAATCTATGGTCCACACTAACTTCAAAGCATCCACAGCAAACCCTCGCCGAGCTACAAGCACTGTCAGAACTTTCCCTCACTCTTTGTCTGGGCCTAAATCTAAACGCAAATTCCATGAACAAAGTTTCTTTCCTGGAACTGGAATTCTGGGCCTGCTTTCCAACTGACTACAAAATGGTCGTCTTTGAGTCCAGTGTAAACAAATTCTTGTTAAGCTACTCAATTTCCACCACTGCTGATCATTACGCTGTTTTCTCACTGACAATTAGCCCTTATACTCGAATAGTCTTCGGGCTTTGATAAGTGGTGACTCCCTTGTTAAAAAAAAAAAAATGAATAGCTGAACAAAAACAAAACCTCTCCCAAATTTTGTTTGTCATAAAATAACGCGTTGGTGAGTCGTGTGTAATTTTAGATGAGTTTAGGCATATGTGCACCTACTTCTGGGTGGATGGAGGGGAATGATGCCGGAGGGGGGTAAGGTTGGGAAACAATGCTTTAGCAAGAGAGGGTGAGGTAGGGAGGGCAGCGGCATATTAGGGTTATTATCTATTTATCATTGATGGAATAAATGGCAACTTTTGTGTTAAGAGACCAGCGGGCGCTTCCCCTCACTTGACACTTGTGTGTGATGGGGGGGGGGCACCGTTGGATAAAGGTGAGGTGAGACGACTTGGGGCGGCGGCGGCGGCGGCTGCTATAGCAAAAGAGGGATCCATTTGTAGAACAGAAGACAACATCTGATGACTAAATTTCAAGTAATTGCCTGTGTGGAGATTTAGGCAGAAAGGAGACACTGGCGAGGAGACCTGGAAACTAGGACATGGAATCGTGTAGGACAAAAGGCCATCAGTTTGTGTAATCCGGAAGAAAATAGTGAAATCTATCAATAAAATGAAGATATATTATGTATGTATGTATGCGTGTGTGTCCACATTCTTATTGTGATTCTGGTGTATTTGAGCAGTACCAAATTTGTGGCCAAGGATAATTTAGGTCACATGATGTTTTTTGATGGTGTAAGCAAAATAGATGTACCCACCATCTAGAATTACTGGACTTTATTTTATCATTAGATTTTGTTTAACTCTATATAACCTCACTTTTTGATGTGTTTTCCCAGTATGAAAAGAAGCATATATATTCATGATGCCACCTCTCCTAAATTTTCAAGGGACAAACATTTTGGATCACTCAAATACACGAGTACTCTAATTGCAACGTGTTCTGAGGTAGTTGACATCCCTATATCCATGATAGCATGGCACTGTGTAAACCAGACATTTTTGCCATCGAGTGAAGAGCACACACGCAGTTTAACCGCTCATAGTGAACACCAGGACTCCTTCACCTTAATATTGTGAAACCCTAAAAAGGACGACAACATAACTCGATGAGACAAGAGATGTAACTTAGTCTTAGGTTTACTGACGAAGGACATAAGATATGTAACTATTAAAAAAAGTAAAAAGATCAAATCATTTTGTTAAAGAATTATTAAAATATAATTGTGTTAATTTTATGATGAACATTTCAGACAAGGGACAGAATTGTTTATTGTAATTCCAGAATGTACTCTCCCTTTCTCTTCCCCCTCACACTCCCTTTCCTTCTCACCCCCTTTCCCTCTCACTCTTCCCCTTCCCTCACTCTCTTCCTTCTCCCATCTCCTTCCCTCCTCCTCTCCCCTCCTCCTCCTCTTCCCTTCTCTCTTCCCCTTCTCTCTCTTATCATCCTCACTATTTCCTACGCTCTCTCTCTTCCCCTCACTCTCATTTTCTCTCTCTCTCTCTTCCACCTCACTCTCCTTTTCTTTCTCTCTCTCTCTTCCATCTCACTCTCCTTTTCTTTCTCTCTCTCTCTTCCACCTCACTCTCCTTTTCTCTCTCTCTCTCTTCCACCTCACTCTCCTTTTCTCTCTCTCTTCCCCTCACTCTCCTTTTCTCTCTCTCTCTTCCCCTCACTCTCCTTTTCTCTCTCTCTCTTCCCCTCACTCTCCTTTTCTCTCTCTCTCTTCCCCTCACTCTCCTTTTCTCTCTCTCTCTTCCCCTCACTCTCCTTTTCTCTCTCTCTCTTCCCCTCACTCTCCTTTTCTCTCTCTCTTCCCCTCACTCTCCTTTTCTCTCTCTCTTTCCCCTCAATCTCCTTTTCTCTCTCTCTTTCCCCTCACTCTCTTTTTCTCTCTCTCTTTCCCCGCAATCTCCTTTTCTCTCTCTCTTTCCCCTCAATCTCCTTTTCTCTCTCTCTTTCCCCTCAATCTCCTTTTCTCTCTCTCTTTCCCCTCAATCTCCTTTTCTCTCTCTCTTTCCCCTCAATCTCCTTTTCTCTCTCTTTCCCCTCAATCTCCTTTTCTCTCTTTCCCCTCAATCTCCTTTTCTCTCTCTCCCCTCAATCTCCTTTTCTCTCTCTCTCTTTCCCCTCAATCTCCTTTTCTCTCTCTCTCTTTCCCCTCAATCTCCTTTTCTCTCTCTCTCTTTCCCCTCAATCTCCTTTTCTCTCTCTCTCTTTCCCCTCAATCTCCTTTTCTCTCTCTCTCTCTTTCCCCTCAATCTCCTTTTCTCTTTCTCTCTCTTTCCCCTCAATCTCCTTTTCTCTTTCTCTCTCTTTCCCCTCAATCTCCTTTTCTCTTTCTCTCTCTTTCCCCTCAATCTCCTTTTCTCTCTCTTTTCCCCCTCACTCTCCTTCCTCTCAGCCTCACTTTCTCTCTCCTCCCTGTCACTCTCTCATTCTTCCCCTCACTTTCTCTTATCGCCTCTCTCACTCTTATCCCTTTCTCTCCCCCACTCCTCTTTCTCCCCTGTTTTCTCCCTCTCTTCTCTCTATGTCTCTTCTCTTTCCCTTTCTTTTTCCATCACTTTTCCTGTGTCTCTCTTCTCCTTTTCCCTTTCTCCAGGGATACAAACAAAAACAAAGATCTATTCCAAGTTGTTGCTGTCAAAAAATATGGTTTGAATGTTGGTAAAAAAATATTCTGGATCGTGGAAGATTATCTCCCTTTGGACAAATTGATGCGTTAATCACATTTTCTTACCATCATTGGATCAAACCAAGCTTAATAGAGATTCGTTTCCTATTGAAATTATAACACAAAACCAAAATATGTCTATTACTTAAAGGTTTCATTTTCTTTCCATTTTCTATTTCAGATTCTTCCAATGAGAAATTTTCTAATGAAAGACGGGGCAGTATGCCTCTCGTCTCTTCAGTCGATGGCAGTAGCATGGATGGTACCACTTCAAAGTTGGCTGTAAGTTAACATTCTATTTTTTAAATATTTTGAAATTTTCCTCAGCTTTGACAAGAAAATACTTTGTCCTTAGGGGTTGATTTAATATTGTTACAGGGTAAAGCTGATATTATCAGTTTCGGAAATAATGGACTTATCTAAATACGAGAATTACACCTAACACATTATTAAGTAGTGATTTGCACCATTCATTTGGTGCCGGATTGCACGTGCAATTGCTTGCGACTCGACATTCAAACCTCAACAATCGGTCCAGCAAAAACTGGGCCATTTTGGTTGTTTTCTATCTAGAGGGCTGAGGCATTTATCTAGGTAGTACCTAGGAGGTCCACCCTCCCAGGCCTTGCTTCCTCTCTTTTGGGTGGACTAAGTTTATTGCTTATTGCCTGAGGAACCCTGACCAGGGAAGGTTGATAGGACCAACAAGGCAGTTTTTAAGAGGCCAGAGTGCTCCTTCTTTAGGAGAACTGGTTTGACTTTCCCCACCTTCTTGCCTCTGTGTGGCATTTTCTGCATTGGGAATGTAAATGAAGTAGTGATTTGTGGCAGTTATGGTTGCAGAATCAGTTTTTTTTTTCTACATAGGAGTCACTACTTATCAAGGCCCAGAGGCCACTCGAGGATAAGGGTTAAAGAGTATACAGTAGTTAATAGGACAATGTTGTAATAATCGTTAGTAGTGGAAATTTGGTCAATTGGATTACTTAAGGGGAACAGCTCATCAAGAATTTGTTGACGTTGGACTTGAAGACCGCCATATTGTAGTCAGCTAGAAAGCAGGCAAATGGAAGAGAGTTCCACAGGCGTTCAGTTCTAAGAAAGAAGCTTTGTTCATGGAATCTACGTTAGATAAAGAGTGGGGGGGGAACTATTGATAGTGTTTTCAGCTAGACGGGTGTTTCTTGTGAAAAACTTCTGTAACAAACTTCTGTAACATACTTTGTAACATACTTTTGTAACATACTTTTTCTAATACATTTTTTTGTTACGCGTAATTATATCACTTTTTTTTTTTTCATGATTATTACCAGCCTGCAAAATTATAATGAATGTGAAACTCAAACTTCAGGAATGATTAACTGTAAACGAAGCTCTCAGCATAATATACCTAATCGAGCTCCTGATGGACCCCAGAGTGTTCACAAGTTTGTTTTTTTTTTTAATTTAGTTTCTATTGATTTTGATTTCCCTCATTACTAGGCATCTGAGCGTTAACATTGTCGAATAAGTGAAGAGTCTATCAGACACAGCTATGCACACTTTTCATATGTCTATACATGCTTCAGATGGCGAGACGGAGAACAAATAAGAGAAATGGAATGATGTAAGTAATGAAGAGAAAAAGGGGCGTACAGTGAGAGAGGGTCTATTATGACATCAAGAGTTTAATATTTGGAAATTCCAGAACGTTGTTAGAGTTGAGGACATGTGTTGCATGGAGAGAAATTATGTTGAAGCATAGAGTGGAGCAGGTGCTAGTGTGATTGCAAGAGTTAAGAATTATTGGAATAAGTTAAGAAAACTTTTGTCATTACTAACTAGCAGAGCGTTACTACTGTCTACCAGGGGAAAAGTCCATGAGTAATGTGTATACAGTGTGATAATGTATGGAAGTGAAACATGTCCAGTGAGTGTTGAGGACGTGCGATGTGTAATGTAAGTGTTAAAGACAAGCTTAGATCTGATGACCTTAGAGGAGCATTACATCTGATCAGTATCGAGAGATGTGGAGAAGAGGAGACATTTCTTTAATAAAACATTTTCTTTAATAAAACATTTTTTTTAATATTTGGGAATGTATTTAGTTTGTATTTACATTGGTCTCCGGTTACAATAGAAAGTGATGTAAATTTTTATCATTATATTGCTCTTTTTTGTACATTGAACCCCTGGACCTGTCAATCTCCCCTAGGTAGGTGGATGTTACAGTCCACTTTGAGAAGTTTTTATTTAAACCAATCGATAACGATTTGATCAAATATTCAGTACAGTGGGAACAAAGTAATTCAAAACATTTTTGTCTCCAGAAAAAAAGAAATGAAATTTTTCTATGGTTTATACAAAAAATAGGTTTTTATAATGGACCGCAAGGACCCATAATGCGGTGATTAGAGTACTTGGAAAAATCAATTGTTAAAGTGATATTCTGTTGAAGGTTGAAGGTTGAATTCTCAATGTGGGCGACTAAAAAATACAATTGTGAATTACTTAAGATCTCTATCAAGTCATGGCTGATGGAACGAGAGCATTCTACCCCCATGAAGTAATGTTTTATATCGGGATTATATTGGAAGAAAGATATATTAAAACGTGTCATGTGTTATCTAGTGGATGTGAGATATTGTTCTTTTAACGAACAGATAATAAACGTATAAATCATGTATGTTGTTTAGTCAGGAGGACATGATATTGACGTGTAAACTGAATCATGTTGTATCAGACTTATCACACGGGAATATTTTACAGTTCATATAAAAGAAGAATAATATATGCTTCATACCTTTTTTCTTGAAGAGTTCCTCTATCTTCCTACTGCTCCATGAAAAGATCAGCACCATCCAATTGAGACATTTGTTCTTACTTGCGAAACCACAAAACAACACTTTATATCTTTATAATATAAATTTATTACAGTTGTCTCAAATGGGTTTCACAGGATCTGCAGTTCGTTTACATTTTCTATTCTTACAGCCCGCTCCCTAGCTGTCTGTCCACCTCTGTCTTGATCGTCTGTCCGCTTTCGTGGTCAAAACTCAACTCTCTGAATCTCTCCAAAACTAACTGCATCACATGTTTTCTTGCGTCACCTCATTACATGTCTCAGACCAACCTAATGTCCCCATCTAGTTATTTGTTTATCCAAACCCAAAATAATGTTTGTATCTATTTTCTATTTTCGCATTCCTTTTGCGATTCACACATCAATCATCTCTTCCCCAATTTAATTGTTTATTCTTCTAATCATAATAACTGATCCAGCGACCATCCGTCGCTCAAATCAATTAATAATAATAATAATAATAATAATGTTTTGACCCTCGGCTCTGTTTGCCACAGTTTACACAGATACTACGCTATGAACACAGCCTAAAAAGGTCATAATATTACAGTAAGTAAAGAGCATGCTACCCCCATGAAGTAAGTAAAGGGATTTGTTCGAAATTCTGTTCAAATTCTCGAGTTTGGCAAGATACACCTGTAGAAGGTCGAAGGTTACATCGACCTAAACGTTGAGAAAATGACAGTCGAGATGGGAACAGTAGTCTAAAGAATCCAAATAACACTAATAGGTTTTCACAAACCAAACAATTTTATTTCTGAGACTCTCGTTGTAAAACAAAATATTCATAGAAGAAGAATTAGTAATTTTTCTCTTCATTTTTTTTTTTTGGTGGTGATATTAACCCGAGAATAATGTACACGTCCGATGTTGTTGACGGTTAGTGTGAAGTTTTAATTGATGTGTCGCATGGTTGGCGCGAATTATGAATAGAGACATCTTTTGAAAATACATTATTACGTACGCTTAATTAGAAAATTTAGAAAAAAAAAATTCTAATTGAGTTAATGTAAATGTTTTCAAAGATGTGACCCAATTTCTTTATTCAAACAATTTTAGATTTGATTTCAAGTATTATCCGTATCTAACTTTAAATGTAATTTTGGGATTTGTTTGCTCAACCTGGTGATTGCTAAACTACTCTCTTCACCTTGTGTGTTTTGTTTAATAAGCCTTTTTATCGTTGGAATTTTCCCTTATTTTTTTTATCTGTAGATCCTCATACTCAAGTTACAAAAGTTGATCTCATCATCTCACCAACTCTCATATATAATAAACATGATGATGATGAATGACTGCATGAAACTGATGATTACGGCAGTAATAATATTCAACTGAGACGATATATTTTTAGTATTTTATATTTTGAAAAAAAATAAAATAAAATAAAATACTGTGTTATGTAGACAATATTAAAGGGAGACAACCATGAAAATCAAGATGACCACCGTTGATGGATGAGATTTTGAAAAGAAAAAAAAAGAAGCTCACTTTTAATTTGACCCATTTATTATCAAATCCCGTTTTAAAAAAAAGTAACATAAAATCGTAAGTTTATCACTTAAATCTAAAAAAATATAATCCATGTTTTATACGAAAATTTGATCAAATTATAAAAATATGGATCAATTTTCATGAAAATGAATTTGAATCCCATAAAGACGTGAATAAACAAGCATACATTCCAAATGCTATTTCAAACTTAAGCATGACAGACCGACGAAAATGCTATTGCAAACGTAAGTATGACCGACTATCAAAAATGCTACTTGAAACTTACGCTTGACAGATCGTCGAAAATGCTATTTCAAACATAAGCATGACAGACTGACGAAAATGCTATTCCACATGTAAACATGACAGACCGACTAAAATACTATTTCAAACATAAGCATGACAAACCGACAAAAGTAAGCATGATAAACCGACGAAAATACTATTTCAAACGTAAGCATGGCAAACCGACGAAAATACTATTTCAAACGTAAGCATGGCAGACCGCCGAAAATACTATTTCAAACGTAAGCATGGAAGACCGCCGAAAATGCTATTCCAAATGTAAACATGACAGACCGACTAAAATACTATTTCAAACATAAGAATGACAGACTGACGAAAATGCTATTCCAAATGTAAACATGACAGACCGACTAAAATACTATTTCAAACATAAGCATGACAAACTGACAAAAGTAAGCATGATAAACCGACGAAAATACTATTTCAAACGTAAGCATGACAGACCAACGTAAATACCATTTCAAACGTAAGCATGACAAACCGATGGAAATGCTATTTCAAATGTAAGCATGACATACCAACGAAAATGCTATTTCAAACATAAGGATGACAGACCAACGAAAATTGACGAACGAAAATGCTATTTCAAACATAAGCTTGACAGACCAAAAAAAATGCTATTGTTTTATCTGTTAACAGATTATAAAAGTTGATTTCCTCATCCCCACCAACTGTCATATATAATATCATGATGATAAATGACTACACCAAATTGATGATTACAGCAGCAATGCAGCATTAATATTAAACGGAAAGTATTTATTTTTAGTATTTTACTTTCTGAAAAAAAAGATCTGAGAGATTTGTAATAGTAACCCATTATGTCCTACTGTCCTATAAATCCGAGAGAAGTTTTCGCAAACTTCTCAAATCGTAATATCTCACATTCGCAAACGAACATTGCCTCTATCTTTTTTTTGATCAAGTTAAACAAAATTCCCAACCTGCCGTCGTCTTCAGTGTTTGTTTGTCTTTTTTTTTATATAAATAAAGCAAAACTATTGGAACGAAACCGCCTGGCCTTCAGGCCGAGTAGTATCTGTTCTGTAATTGGTCCTTGGTCAATGTGGGGGAAACCCTTCATACTGATACAATTACTATTTATTTGGATACTGCCAGAGTGCCCCCTTTTTAGAGGGAGCTGGTTTTCCCCCACATTAAAAACGACCTAATTTGCGTTCATGGAAGGTTTAAAAGCAACGCCATTTCTGCAAGTCATCTTTTGTTTTTGATTGACTACGTTAAATTTGAACGATTTGGACTTCCAGCCACGCCATGGAGTAGCGATAAGACGTCAGATTTTCTTTCACTTTCTTTTCCGCCTTCGCGTTACGGGTTCGAGCCTGCCTGCCTACTACCATTTTTCTTTTTTTTTTTTGTTCAACACACACCACTTAACACCCGGGCAACGCCAGGAACCCAGGTTCTTTCCATTCAATATTAATACTGCTGTAATCATCATTTTTTTTATGTAAAGAAGTCATTCATCATCATGACAGATATATATTGACAGTTTGTGAGGATGAGGATCTCAACTTTTGCAATCTGAGTTAACAGATAAAATAATAGCATATAATAATATATAATAGTATTGCTTACTGCATAATTACTCTGGAAAAAAAAGGATAAAAATCATCTATATTTATCAATTTCTCTTCGAGAGTTAGAAGCCTTTTAAAAATTCTCATTAAATTCACTAAATATGGATGATGCATGAATTTACACATACGGTATCAAACTGTATGCATGTATTAGCAATGTATATATTTTTAAAAGTAAAATAGTGAAATTAATAATCTCGTGTAAAATTATCATTGCATATGAATTAGCTTAAAAAAACTGAACGCAAAAGTTATGTACTTTTGCTTGATTATTCGCACAATATATGTAACATTGATGTCCTATGTACATGAGGCTGGGTCTACATATAGGAGGCAAAATGTAATTGCTAAACAGAATAAACAAAGGCAATGTTAAAATGAGTCTTGCAATAGTAAGCCACTATCCTATTGCCAAAAGTGCAATGTAACTCTTTGTGTCAACTGCTTTGTTCCTTACGATAATGTATAAATATGATCTTGAATGCATAGACTTTAGAATCTTCTAAAATATATCAAATTTACCCAGTTTCCTATTTATAGGAAAGTCAATATTCTAAGAGAAATCAATAACTTTTCACTTTCAATTTATGTATTCTAACCCATTTTTAGTCATTACACAAAGTTTCAACTCAATTGTAAAAAATTGAGATATTCTGGGACTTAATGGCTTAAAAGGGAGACACCATGATAAATAACTTGAATCAAAATGGCCGCCGTTGATGGATGAGATTTTCAAAGAACTCTGTCACTTTGATTTGACACGTTTAGTTTCTGGTCTCTTCTTTAAAAATATTTTATTCTAAAAATTAAAATTCATGTTTTATGAAAGTGATCAAATCATAAAAGTCTCGATCAGTTTTTTAAAAAATTCATTTTCATCCAGCAAGATCATGACTGAATATTTGTGGGATACATCCATTCAATTGGTGCATTTCATGATGGAAGTGCCATTTCGAACTGCAACATTATAGATCAACGAAAGTTCTATTTCGAATTCAGCATTATAGGCCAATGAAAGTGATATTTCGAACTTAAGCATGACAGACAAATGAAAGTGATATTTAGAACTGCAAATGAAAGTGCTATTTAGAACAGGCAGGCCAATAAAAATGCGATTTCGAACTTTGGTATGAGAGACTAATGAAAGTGGTATTTCAACTTAAGCATGATAAAAAAATTGGTAGTTTCAACCTAGGCATGTCAAGCCGGTTTCCTCCAAAGGAGGAAGTTTATAGGAAATAATAAATTCACAAGTAGTCTCGAATCACAAAGCAGGAAAGATTATGACAGTTAGGATTTTGCAGTTCTTGCAAAGCTTGGTATTTCCAAATAGTCGCCCATCCAGTGCCGGCAAGAATCAGCATTGCTTAACTTCGATGATCTAATGAGAACCACTGTGTCAACGCGATTATGCTGCATATTTCAGCATGACAGATCAAGGAAAGTGCTATTTCAAACTTAACCTCTCTCTCTCTCTCTCTCTCTCTCTATATATATATATATATATATATATATATATATATATATATATATATATATACACACACACACACTGACACCAAAAAAAAAAGTCCATACTTGTCATTTTTTTTCAAAACCTGCAAATTTGAATTAAATTGAATGTAACTGTTTAAACAACTTATACTTCATTCGATGCGCCTTTTATTCCCCTATAATTTTACCTGTTCATATTTGACTTTTAATTAAAGTATCCTAGTATCTACATCAATTTAAAAAAATGACTTCAAACCAAGGAAGCAAAAAGAAACTCCGCAGAAACAAATGAGCTTAAAATATCCACCGTTTATGCCACAAAGCATCTCTAATCGTAATTGTTGTTATTCCAGGTTATGCAACGTAACATTTAGTCCATATGCTTCGGCTTTCTCTTAATGATCGTCAGGAGCTCATTAATCTCCACCTTTCTGGTTTATCCAATCGAGAATTCACCTGCACATTGAAATGTGATGAGAAAACGATATGAAAGACTGTGCAAAAGCATCCAAACACCGGCAGTGTTCGTGATGCCCCTACATCTGCTCATCCTAAAGTTACATCTAACAAGGAAGACAATGCTATCAAGATCCGCAGCCTCAGATACAGATTTGACAGAACAGTCTGTAAAAAATCCAATCGTTTGGGGCTCCTAGCACCACTTTGCAACTTTTAGTTTTGGAGGAGATAAAGTTTGAAAATATGGAGACAGACAGGCAAATAGATATATAGCCTTTTATATCTTAGATATATGTATCATTTGAATTGTGTGCATTTAGACAGCATTTTTTCATTGAAGCAAGGATTGTTAATTACAGAAAGTATCTACTTAATTATACTATTTTTGCATTTCAACTTTTATGATCTTTTTTGTATTAAAATAAAAATAAAAAATTATTGTATGTTCTATATGTATCGTAAACGTTTTTGATTCTTCGTCAAATTATCAGGTGGAAAAGAAATGAACAAAAGAAAATTTCAGAAAAAATTTCAAAAGGTAGTTGTGAAACGGTGCATGAAGTCAGATGTCAGGAGAACGTTTTTATGCATTCTTTCCAGAATATATATATATATATATATATATAATTTACTATTTGAATAGTATTCTAATATATAAGCAAATAACACAACATTTCTTTTAGAAAGCTCAATAATGCAATACTAGAGCTATAAATATTTTTTTCATAATCCATCACTTTAACAGGAATAGACACTCATTTTGTCCATTTCAAAAAGGTTAGGGTTGTATTGGCAGCACTTGCGTACAATTATTTTGGTTCATAGTTGGCATTTAAGTATATAATGGTTCTTAATTATAAGTTTACCAACTGG
This sequence comes from Euprymna scolopes, assembly GCF_053919585.1. Lineage (NCBI taxonomy): Eukaryota > Metazoa > Mollusca > Cephalopoda > Sepiida > Sepiolidae > Euprymna > Euprymna scolopes. The sequence continues at coordinate 63,651,365 of NC_136507.1, forward strand.
GCGACTCATCAGCAGAAAAAAGTGCATAAAAACAAATTCTCAAAGTCTCAACAGTCTATGGACAGTCCTGAGACATCTGCAGTCCAACATTCACAATTTAGAAAGCTTAATAAATAAATAATAAAACAAAGCGTTCTAAGTTTCTAAATGCAATTCCCGATTCCGATACAATTAGCCGAGTATATATGTATTTATGTCTAAACTTGTGCATCGTCTAGTGCTATAAAATGTTCTTCTAATGAATGTATATACATTTGCATATACGTTTCACAGTCATTTTTAATTTTACTAGTAGTGTAAAATCAATAAATATTTAAAATCAATAAATATTAAAAATCAATAAATATTTATTTTATCATTACTACCAGTAGTGAAAGAATTTGTTTGAAACAAAATCAAATAATTAAAAAAAAAAAAAAAAAAAAAAACAATTAAAGGAGTCGTTTTTGGCACAAATTTTTCTGACTCCGATTCCAATACCTCAAAAAGTTCCAATTTTTCCAATTCCAATTAATCGTCCAAACACTAATCGGTACTGTTGGTTTCAAATCCAAACAAAGGTGACCTATAGTTGGTTTTCTGTACCGGACTCTCATCCAGCAGACCAACTATAGATCTTCTTTGTTTGAATTTGAAACCGACGGTACCGATATTTGTCAAATATTATATTATTTTTTTTATTTTTCTTAATATTCGAGTACTCTTCTAGGGTTCTCTCCCACGAACTTGACTGACACACACACACATGCCAAACACCTAAGAAAGTAGAATTGATCTCACTTCTCTACCATGCACTTCCTCCCATGACACAACTTCCGGTACACGTCAATATTACTTCTAACTTACTCTCTTGTAGAAAATCCCTTTCTCTTATTCTAACCATATATGGAAATTTCCGTTTTATTGACATCATTTTTACATGCTTTCATCCAATGGAATTTTTTTTAGAAGTGACGAAGCATTACCATGAGCGATCCTTACCAAGAGATTCTTTTGATCTTCATTCCAATGCTCTTGTAGTCTGGAATCTTATAAAACAAATTTTATCTTTAAAAAAAAAAACTTTACCATCAAATCATTTTAAAGGATAAAAAGCAATTTCTAAACAAACACGTTTCTTAAAATAGATTAAATTCTTAAAAGTACAATTCCGTTGAAGACTTCACCATTTTGGAAGAAAATGAGCCAAAGATGAAACTCTTTAGAAAGAATAAAAAGAATATGATAAAACTTTGTTGTTATTTGTCTCAAATTGTTATTATCTCTTCTCTATCTCTTCTCTTCTCTTCTTCTTCTTCTCTATATAAATAAAAAACTCATTTTTTCCCGTCTGATTTTGACATTAATAGGATTAAAAATCAAGATATTTCATGCAAATATAATATGCACAAACGGCAGAACAATATCTGAGGTGTGTTATAGGCTTATTATTTCTCAAATTCCTCGATAATCTTAGGTTTCTATACTTTTTCTGCTGAGAAGTCACGGCCAAAATCGGTTAGGATCAATGGAAGTGGTAAAATATTTTCTCTCTAATAAATTCCTCCTCCCCCTGCCACCACTTAACACCGTTTGGGGATCGTTCACAAGGAACAGTTGAGAAGAGAACACCGGTTTGGCTTCGTAGTTCTTTCATGTGAAGTTATTTAAAATCACTAAACTAAGCTGCAGTGCTCTGTGGCGTAGTGGTTAGCGTGCTGGACAATTCACATTATATTTTCACGTTCGCGCCGACCTACCGTAGTCGTTTTTTTTTGTTTTTTTTTCACACTTTATTTTCCTACTTTTACTCATGACTCCGGGTTTGATCCTTCCTACTTACCTACCATAAAATTTTTTAAAACTCCCCCCCCGTCCCGGAAACAAACACTTGGGCAACGCCGGGTACCCCCGCTAGTTATTAAATAAAAGAAATGTTGGGTTTTTATTTTATTTTTATTTTACAATTTTTTAGATTGTTGTCTCTTTTGTAAGATGTTTTTTTTTTTTTTTTGCTTTGTTGTGGAAATTTGACAAAACTTAGGATTAATATATTGGGAGAGAAGAGTGTATGTGAGAGAAAGAGAGGGGGAAAGGGAGACGGAGGTGTAAAAAGAGAGAGTGAGAGGCACAGGAAGAGAGACAGAAAACAGATGCAAAGAGAAAAAGGCACAAAGTGAGAATGAGAAAGAATTAATTAAAAATGATTATACGTAAGATGTGCGTTTACTGATAAAAATCCGATTTCAAAAATGTGATTTCAAACTTGAGCATGAAATATCGACCGACAGACAGATCCTTTTTGTAGATATGTTTAGACGCATATAAAGTAAGATACGCCTATTCAATTTGTGCGTTTACAATGAAAATGGTATTTCAAATTGAAGCATGACAGAGCAATGAAACTATTTAAAAATTAAATGTGGCAGACTAACAAAGATGCTGTTTCAAATTTGAGCATGATAGATTAAAGAAAATATTTCAAACTTTAGCTTGACAAACTAACGAAGATGCTCTTTCAAACTTGAACGTGACAGGCGAAAAACTCGCCTATTATAGAAATGTGTGGAAAATGAAGCCATCAACATATGTGCGAAAAAAAAAAAAGAAAAATTCTATTATTAAAAAAAATTGCAACAGTTGCTGGAATTTTTGGTAATCGTAATCCTTCTTCATTTTTTTCATTGGCGCTGTTTATCAACGAATAATTTTGTGTCTCGACAAATAAAGATGGCGTAGATTGTCTGTTAAGGTAGGATTTGAAAAAAAGAAAAGGGCTGTGAGAACTGGGGAATGTATTGTCTATGATACAGGTGTCATTCCAAAAGTAAGGCCTATTTATTTACTCAAAAATTAAAACGTTGAACAGCCAGGAAAACGGGATTAGTACCATTAAAACGAGCGATATTTTGTGCCCCAGAATTTATTTTTCTACGTAATCACCACCATTCTCAATGCATTTTTGCCAACCTCTTTTGATGACTTGGTTGTAAAAGTTTGTCACTCATATCTTTGTCGCCACTCTGAAATCGACGAACCCATTTTCTAACTGTGCTGACACCAACTGCATCGGCTTTGTAAATGTTCAACAGGCGCCGGTAAATGTTGATTGGTTCAATTTTTTCTGTGTGAAGGAATTCAATGACGCTTCTCTAATTCTGACGCACGTCCATGACAGGGGTTGCTTCCTTAGTTTCACACCATCAACATTACTAACAGAGAGATAAAACTTTCAGGTCATGAATGCATAAGTTCAGTCATCATAACAATGCAATTTGCAATCCCCTTTGATCCATTCGGGTAGAATAAAAAAAATAGGAGGCATTACGTTTGAAAGGTTTTTTGTAGAATCTGCCAGTTTTTAAGTTTCTGAATTTTTGAGATGAGGATTAGGAATTTTAATTGAATTATAAGTTGGCTTTCTGGCTGGGTTCGAATCTCCCGACCGGCAGGACTTGTCATCCTACACTGATGATTGCGTAAGCATGAAACACTAGTGTCTGTAGATATAAAAAAAATTATTATTTAATTATAATTTATATATAATATAAATGTATATATATATATATATATCTTTCTCTCTTTATATATATATATATATATATATATATATATATATATATATATATGGGAAAAATGTGCTTATTCAATTATATTTGACCTTTTATTTATGAAGCTCTCTCTCTCTCTCTCTCTTTGTGATTTATATCTATATCTCTTTCTTTCTGACTTATCTCTATCTATCTCTCTATCTCTGACCTATCTCTCTCTCTCTCTCTCTCTCTCTCTGGCTTCTCTCTCTCTGATTTCTTTCTCACTCACTTATCTCTCTCTCTCACTTATGTCTCTGTAATTTCTCTCTCTTTCTCTTTCTCTTATTAATCTTATTACTTTATCTTTCCCTTCATTTTTTTTCTGCCTGGTTACTCTCTCTCTCTCTCTCTCTCTCTTACTCCCATCTCTCTTTACCCTCTTCATCTTCCCATTCTCTTCCTCCTCACACTGTGCTCCCCATCTCACTGTATTCTCCAGGGCAACATTAAACATGATATTCTTTCTGGTAACCATGTACTAATTCCTGAAAGTCATCTTCCCTACACGAAAAACAATAACCCCCCACCACCACCATCCAACTGCGAATTCACCCTCATCTTCTCAATCCACTTTGAGCAGATAAAGTAGATTATAGGATCGAAATTTCAAGTTCAATTTCTTCTTCCTTTTCTTCTAATGCATCCAAACCACCTGTCCTCTTTTATGTACCGATCCCCTTCCTCATTGGACACTCCCCATCTCTTTGCCAATGCTGACACCTCTAACTCGTCGCAGCATCTCTAACCCAGTCTTCCTTTCAGCCACACTTACCCATCTCATCTTCTTCTCTCTTCACTTTACACTTGCATTTTATTTTCTATCTTCTTCATCAATAATTCCCCATCTCCTTCCTTTATTCTTCAACGTTTATTCACTGTCAAAGATTAAAGGAAGTTGCATTAGAACGTGGCGTCCCCCCCCACCAAACCCTACCCCATGTTTCGCCTGAATCTGAATGATAGTTGTTACAAAATCTAGCATGGCATCTCCAAGGTGCTGGACTTCGTGGGTGTTGGGTGTGTTGAATGTATCTTCTGCGGCCGAATTGTGTTTATGGAGTGTGACTGCACCGAATTAGCTCAAGTCTAACATTTCGCAAACATGCCTGATGGGATTCTAATATCTGGTAAACTCCGAGACAAACATTCAGATGAGTATTCGTAAAACTCGTTCCATGTCAATTCCACACACTGTGTGTGTGTGGGGGGGGGGTGAATTATCATGCAATAAAAACTCGACTGTCAGAGGTTAGGGCTGTTGTCGAACTCAAGAATCTATATGAAATTTCAGACTTTATTCCATTCTTAGTACTAGCCTGGGTGCCCGGCGTTGCCCGGAGGTGAGTTGAGCAAAAATAAAAAAAGTGGTAGTAGGCAGGCAAGCAGGCTCGAACCTGTACCGCGAAGAAGGAAAAGGACGTGGAAAAAATTACATCTGTGTGGTTGCGTCCATCGTCAAACCAAAAGTGGCGAAGGTTTAAATTAAGGCTAGTCTATCAAAAATATTGCCGAAAAAGACACCCCTCCCTGTAGAAAAGTGCCCAGTTGAAGGTGAAGGAATTAATGTTTTTTGAGCCAATTTTTCAAAATTTTTCGTCCGAAGGGTCAAGCTTCAAAACGATACTGATCTCGTGAAAATCCGTCACTTCTGTCAAAAGTTTTAGGCAGACATATAAACATACATACATACATACATACATACATACACACATACATACACTTAAACAGACAGGTAAGATTTATATAATAGATCACCTGTATTGAGGACTGAACCTTCACTCGAGAAAGAACTGATTATTACTTAACCCTACCACACCTGAGCTACTGAACCTAATTTGCCCCTATGCCTGGCATAGCATGGGTAGAATTGTGGAAAAATTTAAACGCATTAGTAATTTTTTGCCTTTCATCTACTGCCAGTATTCAGCCTTCGTGTGCCAGTCCGCCCACAAGGTGGAGCCCTCTTTGATGCACAGGTACTTTCTGCAGTGGGTACACCAGAACCTTGTCCTCACCTTCTTTGGGGAGGTTGTGTTTCTAAGATACTCCAGGGTGCTGTCTGTTGTATCTCAGGTGTTTCTTTATGCACACAACACAGAGGGGGTCAGATGCAGTGCCGTGGTTCGGTAGCTATTTTTGGCTCCTGGACAACACAAAAACACGTGGGTAAAAAAATATCGGTTTAGCAGTAACTCGAAAATTACCAGTATATCGGTAACTTGGTTTGGTAGGGTTAATAACTTTATCCATTGTTTCACAATATTAACTAAGAATAAAATACTAATTTAAACTTGGTCATGGCTGACAGAATGAAAACAATATACTCTCGTGTATTAGATGAAGGGTTCTGCTTGAAATTCCATAAGGATACCAAGAGTTCTATGAGATGCGTCCCAAAAAGGCCAGAGGTTACATCGACTGTAGCATTGTGAAGATAACATCTAAAATGAGAACAGTAGTCTGAATGATACAAATTATTAATCCGCATCTAAAAAAAAAATTCCGGAACTTACAAAAAATTATTTAAAAAATTTATATGTTTACAATTCCGTCAGCAAATTCTGTATATAAACTACAACACTTGTTAAAAGGGAAAGATCAAAAGTAAATATTCAAAATTGTGTTTAATGCTACTAAGACTAAACTTCTTTCCTTTAACAATAACAAAAAAAAAAACATTCTCATCCACTGATAACTACGACTAATAATACCCTACGTAAGAGTTTATCGTTAAAACTCCTCAGTTTAGCATGCACAGGCAATGTGAATTGGAGCACACATTGAGGTTGACAATTCTGCAGCAAAGAAGGTAGATTCCCTCTATCATGCTAGAAAATTTCCTCACACCTGAGAGTATCCTATATCTCTTAAAAGACAGCATTCGCCCATGCATTGAGCATTGTTGCCACATTTGAGCTGTTGCATGTATCACTAGTCCCTCACTCTTAGACAGGGTCCAAAAAAAGCGCCACACTCTTAACCAAGCTCTAGCCTCTGTCCCATCGCCACAATTTTGCCTCCCTGTGCCTGTTTTATGAGTACTTTAATGGCATGTGCTTTGATGAATTCATAGCACTTGTTCCTCATTCAACATACATACCTTCAACTAACCCATCAAGCAACAAAATCCCACCTCTTTACTACTGAGTTCTCTAGATGCCAGAAAGCTTTCTATTCTACTATCTTATTTCTTCAGGTTGCTAGACTTTTAAACTCGCTCTGTTTCCTGTTTCCATGAGTGTGCTAGCCTGCAAAAGTTTAAATATAATGTGAACAGGCATCTCGCTCATTTTCCTACATAGTCCCCTGTAGACATAGTTCCAAATCGTAGCTGCTTACGTCCGAGTGACAATATACCTTGTTGAGAATAAATAAGAGTGGAAAACAAAATGTAAGTAAAACAAATGGACATTACAAACAAATAAAAAATAATACAACAAACATTTCATATACGTCATCATCATGAGTCGCATCTTCTGCTTGCTTGCAAATTATTTTTCGCCATTCCTTTCGATCCAGGGCAAGTTGGTTGATGGACGCCCAACTGTTGAGAGATATCCAATCAAAAATATTTTCTCTCCTTGGCTTTCCTCTGCCTCTTTTTGCCTTCTAAAATACCCTCAAAACATAGCTTTGACAGGCCAGTAATTGATCGTTTGACATGGCCAAAAAGTTTAAGGTTTTTACCTTTGATTCTTTTCAAATAGACGGGGTAGGGAAGTAGTTTGACAGAGGGTGGACATTTTGGGTTTTCGATCAGGTGAGTTCTCATAATGAAACGCAAAGAACCATATTATTGAAAATGATCTAAACTAGTAAAAAATATATTTGTTTTATACAACAAAATAACTCCGTATTATTTTGATTCATTGGACTACTGTTCTCATCTTGAGTGTCATTTTCACAATGTTTTGTAAGAACCCGTGGCGTAGTGGTTTAGAGTACTTGAAAAAATCAATTGTAAACGTGATATTCACCTGAAGATTGAAGGTTCGATTCTCCATGTGGACAATCAAAAAATACAATTGCGAATTACTTAGGACCTCTACTCTGCCATGACTGATGTAACAAGAGCGTGCTATCCCCATGAAGTAAATAAAGGTTTGCATTCGAAATTCTGTCCAAATTCACAAGTTCAACGGAAACATTCCCGACTTTGACAAGATACACCTGAAGAAGATCTGAGGTGACATCGGCTGAAACTCGGACTGACTTCCTCATCTTGGTTGTTATCGTCACAACGTTTCAGCCGTTTTGCCCTCCGGCCTTCATCAGGTGTTTTGTAACGTTTTGAAACGTTATGACGATAACAACCAAGATGAGGAAGTCAGTCCGACAATCTCAATCAATGAAAACACCTCATCTCAAAAATACGGACAATTACTATCGACCGAAACATTGTGAAAAATCACACTCAAAATGAGAACAGCAATCCAATGAATCCAAATAATAGGAATAATCAATCCTCATCTCGAAAAATCAGAAACTTCAACGAAAGAACTTATGCATTTTGTTACAATGCTAGATGTCCCGGTGACCTATTGATTTGTTGTATTATTTGGATTAATTGGACAATTGGTCTCATCTTGAGTGTCATTTGCACAACGTTTCGGGCGATGTGCTCTTTAATCTTCTTCAGGTGTAGAAAGTCGCCATGTTTGGCCAAGGAGAAATGTGGTGCCCCCCCCCCCACCACACACACACACCAAACCCTACCCCATGTTTCGCCTGAATGATAGTTGTTACAAAATCTAGCATGGCATCTCCAAGGTGCTGGACTTCGTGGGTGTTGGGTGTGTTGAATGTGTCTTCTGCGGCCGAATTGTGTTTATGGAGTGTGACTGCACCGAATTAGCTCAAGTCTAACATTTCGCAAACATGCCTGATGGGATTCTAATATCTGGTAAACTCCGAGACAAACATTCATATGAGTATTCGTAAAACTCGTTCCATGTCAATTCCACACACTGTGTGTGTAGGGGGGGGGGGGTGAATTATCATGCAATAAAAACTCAACTGTCAGAGGTTAGGGCTGTTGTCGAACTCAAGAATCTATATGAAATTTCAGACTTCCAAGATTTCGTTTTTTTGGGATCTAGTTGAAAGTGAATTTACAAAAAAAAAAAAAAAATGAATAAATATAAAGTCAATAACAATATCAGACAACACTTTAGGAGGTATAATTTCTAAATTATTTATGATTAAAATTTTTAATTAAATCCATTAACAAATTGTAAGTCTTTAGAAAAACTAAATTCACAAAAACAAGAGTATTGCTGGTGAGACATAACGTTAAATCACGTGTATATCTTGTGTTGAAGGTCGGATGTTACATCGGCTGAAACGTTGTGTAAATAGCACTGAAAATGAAAACAATTGCCCATTTAATCCAAATAATACACTGATATTATTGGTTACTAAGGAGCTTTCACGTAGGTCATCAAAGATCTCTCATTGAAAACAACCTGTGATGTTTTTTAATCCTGGAAGCTGAGTGGCAACAAGTCTCCCCAGATTCCCAATACTTTCTACCTCTTTCGATAACATTTGCAAATGAATTTGCGTTATCGTAACAACCACTTACCATTGATTTCTCGCAGGCAGTGGCTATTGGTCTCCACTGGAATTTGAGTGGCAATAAGCCTCTCCAATGTCCCAGTTTTCTTTGCACTTGTCCAGTGGAGGTCAGGTCAGTGCACTCTCCTTGGTCTTTCCATCCTCCTTGACCCTTCTCAACTATTTGGCATCACTCTTTTGTGGGGCGGTGATGGGGCTATGGGAGGGGATAACTATTGCTTTTTAATATTCTTATATAGAAGTAAAGAGACTTATTTACTTTAGATGTGCATTTGTGGCATGTACAGACACACGTGTAAATTAGATGGCAACTTGAGTCACTGTTTTTCTAAATGCTCACAAAATCCCAAAGAAATATTAGAGAGTGATTGAATTGGCAGTAGGAGGGGGGATAAAGAGAAATGCATAAATATCAAAGAAAGAGATTGTTGTCATGTTCAGTTAATTATTAATGATGGCTAATTCGAACAATCAAAACATTATTTGTAACCTAACTCAATCCCAGATGTAAGGTATATTTTAACATGCAAACTGTTAATAAAGTGTATAGAATAGAAACCTCATATATATATGATGGAAATAATAGTCCGATGTGATGGAGAGATGAAAAAGGAACAAATCAAAATTATATGTTCATCAGCGTTTCATTTTTATTTGAAGACTTCCTCGGGATGAATAATTTGAATAAAATAAAATACCGGTACAATATTTGAAGATATACTTGTGTTTGTAATGTGAAAAAGATTTTTTTTCTTCACATCACAAACACAAATATATCTTCATATATTGTACTGGTATTTTATTTTCTCCAAATTATTAATGCTGAAGAAGTCTTGAAATAAAGACGAAATGTTAATGAATATATAATTTGGTTTGTTACTTTTTCATCTCGCCATATATCTCTATCTCTACTATTATATAAAAGAAACTTTGTCTGTGTCTGTCTGTGAGTTCGTTCCCTATGGATTCGAAAACAGCTGGGTCGATTTTTATGAAATTTCAGACGAAGGTACTTTATGTGCCTGGCAGTGTTCTTAAATAGGTTTTGTGTTAGAATGTCTTCAATAAGTATCGATAATTGAAATAATCCAATGAAAGAAGGAACAGGAGGTCACAGCCTAACATCACAAGCGCATTTAGGAATTTTTATTACAACACAAGCCGAAAGGCCCGACATATAAAATCAACAGTAAGTTCTTTGATATGACAAGGGCGAATTCGAAATGAATGTTTCTATTAAGAGTACAACTGAAGCATAATATTTCACTTTTGCATTTTAAACTTTAATTCAAGCCATTATATATAAAAAATAATTTTATAAAATCAACAGTAGATTCTCTACAGTGCAATGTAGACTACAATATATTGTAAACTAAGTCGCTGCAAGAGGCGTGAGAAGCCTCCTCCAGGTGCATTGCGATGGGTCCCCAATAGGAGCAGGCAATCAATCAATTTGATTTAAAAAAAATGATCGATTTCACGGATTTTGATGACAATAAAAATATAGGAGTGTGATCATCATTCAATTCCGGACAACGCCGGATCACCCTACTGGTGTATATATATATATATATATATATATATATATATATATATATATATATATATATATATTATCCGTGCAAGTTGAAGGAATATGAAGATCTACGAGATTAACGTGCCAGAAATGGCTGGAAAAACCATTGTATATCCCATCGAAATCAGATAACGAGATTTATTGCTAACTTAGCCTCCGCGTTACTGAATATTTTTTTTTCTTTCTTAATCAGTCAATATATGATTAGAACAATTAGAACAGATTTTTTTTTTACAAACATAACTGAATCCCGAATCATATGTGTATTTTAGCATGCGTTGTGTGTGTTTATATATGAAAAAAAAAAAAAACCTTAGGGAAACAAACGTTGATTAACTCGCATAAAATCAAATTTCAAATAAAACATGCACACGCTTTTCTATCCAGTTATGTCTGGTTAAACCCGCTCTGCGACAACTCAATATCGATTCACAGATGAAAGGAAGACTAAAAGACAGGACAGAACCTGATGTCGATACATCAAAAAGGATGATTCTTTAAGTATCGTGCCATTTCTCATGACCTTGTGTGAAGATTTATATATCGATATATTAAGGTCCATTGTTTCTCATAGGTTGACTGAGCAACCGCTATTTCCGCACCGTTGCCCGTTGTCAAACCGCTGATCAATGGAAAAGACAAAAAAAAAAAAAAAAAAAAACGGTTCTGCAATTCACCGGAAGCAGACATCACGTGACTGGACAAACAATGGCGTAAAGATCATTCCAGTGACACCGTTTAATTGGATCGCTTCAAAAGATGGTCGAAGATTCAGCCATGGGTATTAAAGCGAAAAGTAGTCTTAAAAAAAAAAAAAAAAAAAAAAAACATTTAAAAAAAAAATGGTGAGGGAGACATGATTTCTTGAGAGGGCACTGACCCATTGGCTGCTTTAAAATGTGAAGAGACAACGCAGCGATGGATGGACAGTTATTATGCTAACATTTTACATTTAAAGAAGTGCTTCCCAACCACACTTAGTGTATCATGGGATGATTATTCGTGTGTCTTAAAGACGTTATAAGCTGAAGTTACAAGTTAAAGCTGCTGCGATGAAAGTGGGCTCTCTCTACCATGCTAGAAAGTTACTTACGCCTGAAAATATCCTGTACCTCTACAAAGCCACCGTTTGCTCATGTATGGAGTATTGTTGTCACATTTGGGCTGGTGCATCTGCTACTGTTTTCTCACTCCTGGGCAGGGTTCAAAGGAGAGTTGCCAACCTGATAGGTCTCGAACTGTCATCTAAGCTTCAACCTCTGTCCCATCGACGAAATGTTGCATCCCTCTACCTCTTTTACAAGTATTTTAATGGTGAATGCTCTGACAAACTACAAGCTCTTGTGCCCCCTTGATGTAATTACCCCTGACAAACCCGACAAGCAGCAAAATCCCACCCCTACATAGTTACTCTAATAATTTCTTCCTCAGAACTGCTAGACCTCGGAATTCTCTTATGGGCTCCTGCTTCCTCAACTGTACTGACATGCAAAAGTTCAAATGTAATGTGAACAAACATTTTGCTGCTCAATTCCCTACATAGCATCCCTGCAACTTATGTCTCTGATAGTAGCCCCCTACATCAAAGTGGCACTGTCCTTTATTTGGGGTGAAAAAAAAAGATGGAAAAAAGTTTTCATATCGTTATAATAGGAGTATTAATAAAAACTAACTTACACATTATTCCTTACATAGTATTGATGCTTAAACGATAAAAAGAGAAAATAAAATGCTATATAAACCGTTTGTTTAAATCTATATAGAAAAGTGAAAGTGTCTGTGTGACTGTCTGTCTGTCTGAGTACATTTCCCTACGCAATAACTCTGTCAATTTTCAGTCTACAGACTCGAGATTTAACATACAGGGTACTGAGATTTGATGAAAATCTTTGTAATCAGTTTTCGGCCAGAAATTTGGCTGTTAAGGAGTCAAAATTCAACGATTTGACCTTTGAGAATTCTACCAAACTCCGCCAATTTTGTGTATAAACACTTGAAATTTTAGATATAGGTTCCATGGACATGGATGTAATTTAATAACTTGATTTGATCCTAAAACAATAAATGTTAAGGGGTCATAATAGGGGTCAAAGTTCAAAACGAATTTGACCTCTGCAGTCCCTACCAAATTACTCAGACAATTTCTGGTCTAAACATTTGAAATTTTACATAAAGGGTATTCAGAGATAGGGCAAGCTTTTTAATCGGTTTGGGTCGGAAATTTGAGCTACCAATATATAAATGTATGTATGTATGTTTGCATGTCTGCCTAAAACTTTCGACAGAGGCGACGGATTTTCACAAGATCAGTATCGTTTTGAAGCTCGACCCTTCAGATAACAAATACTGAAAAATTTGCTAAAAACATTAATTTCTTCACCCTCAACTGGGCACTTTCAACAGGGAGGGGTCGCTTTTCTCGCCGATATTTTCGAAAGTCATCCCCTCTTTTTAATTGTCTAGCCTTAATTTAAACCTACGTCACTTCTCGGTTTGGTGGTGGTCGTAAAAGCAAAGAGGTCACATTCTTTTCCCATTTTTTTTTTTTCCTCCTTCGCGGCACGGGATCCTGCCTTCCTACTACCACTTTTTTTTTTTTTTTTTTGCTCAACACATACCTCCAAACACCCGGGTAACGCCGGGCACTCATGCTAGTTGTAAGATATTTTCAATTTTCCATAATAATAACATTGGTTTGGTAAGCGTTGTTATGCTTTATGTCACCTATCTCATTTAGATACGGCATGATCACGTTGACACACTTTTTCCTGCTGGTTCACCGATGTTAAGCAACGTTGAACTTGGTCAGGATTGAATGGGTGACCATTTGGGATTCCAGGTGCTGTATGTAATCTTTGCTTATCTCGACATTGTTTTCAGTCGTCCTAGATTTCTCCTTGCCACTGGACTCAAACAGTGCCGATTCAGGAGAGGTGGGGTTGGTTATTGTGCAATCCTTGCCTCACAATTACACGTGCAGTGGTGTCCTTTGTTTTTTGAGACTGAACGGAGGAATCATCTATCTCATTTACAACATACACTGAAAATTTTGGACAACTATAGTAAAATAGTTCCTAAAAATGGAGTGGTTCTATTAGTCCTAAAAGATCCCCTGGGACACACCCAAAAGTTATCACAAAGTATAGACAAACAAAATTATATAGATATCAGTCAGTTACAACTTTTCAGAAAGTTTTATAAAAATCCAAGGCATCAATTTTTTTTTTTTTTTAATAAGCACAAAAGTGTCAATTTGGCCATTTTAACCCGATAGGTATTCATGGGGGGGGGGGGCGAGAGGGGGTCTTAATGAATAGGTATATTATAAAAGATATATATTCATACTAGCAGTCTGCCCGGCATTGCCCAGTGATAAAATATGCTTAAATATGATACTTGATTAATGCAGATTTCGTATTTATTATTATACTAGCGGGGGTACCCAGCGTTGCCCGGGTGTTTGTAGGTGTGTGTGGTGTTAAATAAAAAAGAAACCGGGGGGGGGGGGAGGTTAAAGTTAGGTAGGATCGAACCCGAAGCCCTGAGGCGAAGTTTGAAAATAAAATCGGCCAGCCAGAATGAGTTACTGAGATATGTTTGAATTTATTTAAGTAAGAACCAAATTGACAAGTGCGCGCACGGAAGTCGTCGAGTTTTATGATGTTATATATATAACATATTATGTTATGAGCGAAGTAAAAAAAAAGAAAACAACGTTAAAACTTAAGCAGGAAAAAAAAAACACAAAAAAATTAACGTAAGGCAAACGAACGATACAAACAGAAAAACGAGCACGTGAAAAATGGCTTAAATAAGCCTGTTTCGATATCAAAATTTAAAAAATCGGTGCGTACCCGGGTGTTTTGGGGTGTGTAGTCGGGGGTGGATAAGCGAAGTAAAAAAAAAAAGCAAAACAGGAAAACGAACGTTACGTTAAAAATGGCTTAAATAACACTCGTTCAATATTTAAATTTAAAAAATCGAAAAAAAAAAGAAGACATCTCACACCATATTCAAACCAAAAAATGAACCAACGCGCTAATCGACTGAGCTAAATCAGGTCATGACGTCATCTGGCGCATGTGTAGAACCGCTCGTCGTCACGAGAATACCGTTTTTGTTGATCCTCCCTTGTCGAAAATTGTCGATTTCGGGGTGAAAAAATGAACGTTTTTGGCCAATTTTTCGATATTTTTCGAGCGAAGGATGGGGCTTCGATATGATACCGAGTTTGTGAATTTTCGTCGTGTCTGTCGAAAGTTCTTAGCAGACACACAAACATACATACATACATTTTCGCTTATATATATATAGACTAGCGAGGGGTACCCGGCGTTGCCCGGGTGTTTGGAGGTGTGTGTGGTTTTGGGTAAATCAAAATTCGGGGGGGGGGGGGTTAAAATAAAAAAAATGTTTTGGTAGGTAAGTATGAGGATTGAACCCGAACCCTTGAGGCAAAATTGGAAATTAAGAGTGTGACGTTAACCATTGGGCCACAGCGAGATGCTAACGGAAACCACGTTTGAATTTATTTAATTACTTAAATTAGTAGGTGCACGTTTTAATGACTTAATGCGGTCAACTTTTTACTTCGGGGTATCATTTAGTGTGGAACGCTTTTTTTTTCCAAGATGTTGGGGGTAGGGGGAAATAGCTCCACTTGTCCAAATTGAATAGCAATTGTCTTCTGATATAAGGAAATAATATTTCTACATTGAGTAAAGTTGATTGCTTTTGGACATTTCCGGCGATCGAGACCGGAAAAATACCTAAACAATTAGTGTCGCTTTTATTATAGGAAAAGGCCTAACCCACATGCTGCGAGCGAAAACTGTTGAATATTTATCTTCCCGAAGTCGAGCAAATTAAATAGACAGGCGAGCTCCGTTGTTAACTCTGAGATATTACGATTTACATGTGATATAAAAAGTTTTAAAAAGTTGTTAGGAGACCGACCGTTTCTCTGAAAAAAGCCTTTTGTAGACATACAGAAAAAGCGAACACACATACAAACATAAATACATTTTCGCTTTTATATTTATAGATTGGACCCAATGATTTAAAAAGTTTTTTAAAAAATGACTTGTGCGCCACCACCGAGAATCGAAACCAAAATATTAAGCTTTTGATTTACTTTTTCCTTTGACGTTGATGCCTGAGCTATGGAGACATGTTTGTTGCAAGGCTAAAAATTAAAATATGAACCAATAGCTATTACGTTACGCATGCATATTTGGAATGCCGTCATTCGACTTTCACTTGGTAAATTTCATTTCTTTAATTTTCGCACTTTTGCACCTATTTTCCCCGGCTAAAACCCAAATATAAAGTTTCGCATGGGTTCAAATACCCTATATATTAAGTTTCATGCATGTAGACCAAAAACTGCCAGAGGAGTTTGGTAGGTAAAATTTTTTAAACAAATATATAAATACACACATGCATAAATATATATAGAAAGAGGTTTGTGTTTACTATAAGCTTCTTACGCAAATATTACGCAAGTATAAATCATGTATAATATCTGCATGAATATAATTACACATAATAGTTAACTAAAGATAATCATCCCATGAGAAAACCGAGAAAAAACTAATAGGGAATTAATTAAAATGAATGTTTAAACGAATATGCAAATTAGCTAGATCTTTTTCTAGTGAATGCAATTCCACGACTCATATATAACAGAGTTGTGTTTTCTTTTTAAGTAAATAGAAAAAAGAGTTTTAATATGAATATCAATACACAAAAACAAAAAAATTTATAGGGGAGTGTGTATATATATATATATATATATATATATATATATATATATATATATATATATATATTCATACAGGGTGTCCACAAAGTCTGGCTACATAATGTAGCCAGACTTTGTGGACACCCTGTATGTGTATATATATATATATATATATATATATACACATATGTATTAATGGTGACCTTATCTATATAATATTCTTCTTGTTCCTTCCTTACTCCTGGAGAATAGCATGAATTTTATAAAAGTCGATCAAAATAAATCTAGATACGACGTCTCTTCGCAAATCATAGATGTTATAATCTAGGGAGTATATAAAAAGTTCTAAAACATAGTAACCCCTTGTCCCCCCTACCCTCAAAAAACGCCTTTGCTGGACATACAAAAACGCTGCAGCCGTTTTGTCTTTTATATATAAAGATGCCATGAATGACATTTTTGTAGGGAAGATCACCCTGTACTTATATTATTAAATTTTCTCCGTTGGAATGTATGTAATTAATGTTACCTCACCTTAAATTTCATAATAAGTCAGCATTTAAAAAAATTTTTTTATTATATACTTTCCTAGCAAAAGGGTAATATTGTTCTCTAAAAACTTCTCTCACTCTATCCGTCTCTCTCTACCTTTCTCTCTTTCTTCCTCCTCCAGTTTTCCCCTCCTTCTCCTTGCCCAGCCATTCCTGTCTCTGGACATACACACACATAACTAGTTTTTATAGATTTATTGAGGCATGAATCGGCATAAGGAGAATTAACTTTTTGATAAAAAAATAAGTTACTTTTCCAGCCAGATTATGTACTAACTAAGTACATAATCTGGCTGGAAAAGCACCTCCTCCTTGGTTGGAATCTGTGCCAGTTTAGGGTCAAAGAATATGAATATTTTTTTTCTTAAATCTTAGATATTATTCAACCGGGTCAACGCTGATAAAAATAATACCAACTTTGTGGATATTTGTTTTCTAGTTTTGAAATTTTCACCAGACAGACAAACATACATGCAGACAACTGCCCATAATATAATAGTCTATCCTTTGTATTTTTTTTTAGTTATTATTTCTCCCAACTAGGCGTAAAAAGAATAATAGATTTCGATGTTTTCTTTTTGTTTACAAAATCTCCCAGGTTACCTTGGGCAAAGTGTTTATCCCTACACATGCCCCACTCACAATTCATCTTTCCCAATTGCTTTTTTGTAATTTTAGGTTTTTTAATTTTAGTTTTTTTCTTATACCTACCCTACTTTCCAACACCATCAACTACGCAAACTCGTCCCCCAAATTTGAGTATTACTTTAAAGAAGATCTAGTGTAAAAGCCCCAATTTTAGGAGTTTTTGAGAGGAAGGGTACTTCTTAGTTGGCACATCATGTCAGGGTCACCATTATAGAAGTGCGAGATACACACCTCTATACATTAGTATTAAATGGAAATGTCGCATGGAGGAAAAAGCAAAACCTGTTTTTTGCACAACAACGAAAATATTTAAGCAGGAGAAAGTTGAATGATGTTCAGATAAGGAAAGGAAATTTTTTTATCTGATCACAAGTTGGTCAGCAATTATCTTCAGGCGAAAATCATCAATGCTGGAGAGTCCAGTGGTCAAGACAGGAGAGAGAGAGAGAGAGAGAGAAGGGATGTCTTTCTTTGTTGCTTCCAGGTTTTTTTCTGCTCTCTGACTATGATTCCCAAAGGGTCTGAAGAAGGGGGACAGATGAAATTAATGAGCCCTGCAAACTGATTTGTCTGGTGCTACCGGATCAGGCTGCCTTTAAAATGCATCAAACATTGATGCTATTGTTTTTTTTTCTTTTACTTTGCATCAGATGACACTGTATTGCAAAAGTCAAAATCAAACACAACAATTTTGCTCTACAAAACAACTAAACCAAACACCATGAATAAATATTTGGAGATATAAAGAATATAACGTATTTTTGCAAAAATCACTGAATTCGGCATTAAAGCACCTGAAAAGTCCTGATATGCCATAAAACAAAACAACCAAACCAAAAACATGGATAAATATTTAAGATATAAAGAACTTACAACATAAAAACTTTTTTCTCAAAATTACCGCATTGCTGCATTAAATAACTCGATAAGTGTGGATATGCCATAAAACTAAACGATCAAGCCAAGCTAATTGGTCGATGTGTATCCAAATTACCCAGCAGAGGCATTTATC
>NC_136507.1:63675043-63817543 GCF_053919585.1 Euprymna scolopes
ATGGGGAAGGATTTCATAACCACACGCCCGTGCTTCTGATCTGGCAACATGTGAGTTGTGGAACGGGGCGTTGTCCTGCAGGAGGAGGGTACCTTTACTGATCTTGCCCCGTCTCTTGATTTTGATAGCTTCCCTTAATTTCCTCAAAAGTGAAGCATAATAGGCTCCTGTAATTGTGGTACCCTTTGTCAGGAAATCTGTCATCACTACTCCGTCCTGGTCCCAGAAGACTGTGAGCATGACCTTGCCAGTGGAGGGCTGCACCCTTGCATTTTTGGAGGTAGTGAGTTGAAGTGCTTCCACTGCATTGACTGAGCTTTGGTCTCTGGATCATAGTGATGGATCCAGCTTTCATCCTGTGTAATCAGTCTTCTGAAAAACGTTGACTCATCTTCTTGGCACATCTCCAAATTCATCCTCGATCACTCGACGCGTTCTCGCTTCTGGAATGGTGTGAGCAACCTGGGAATCCATCTGGCAGACACCTTATGCATATGCAAATGGTCATGAATGATAGTTTCCACAGACCCTGTACTAATCTTGACATCTTGGGCTATTTGGCGAATAGTAATGCGCCGATCTTCCAAAATGGTAGCCTCAACTTGACGGACAAATGCCTCATCAATAGCAGAAGGGGGGCGACTAGGTTTGGAAGCTGTTTCCACAGACTTCCGGCCATGTTTGAATTCACAATGTCAGCGTTTTACAAGGTTATATGATGGGGCCTTATCACCATAAGTTTCTTTCATTTCATCAAAAGTCTCCTGTGGTGTGCGTCCTTTCAAATACAAAAACCGGATCACTGCTCGACATTCAACAGGCTCCATTTCACACCTGACTCGGTCCAAACACCTGTAAAACAGAAACCATAATTAGTTCAGAGCTGTAATTTGCCACATAACCTGTAGAGATATAAATCATTGCACATGCAAAATTTCAGCTAGATCAGACAACTGGAAGTGGGTCAGGGGCATTACTTATTGCACGTCCCTCGTATATCCTTATTATTTTTCATGCAAATTTATGTAAGTAAATCTTCATTCTTTCGCTAATATATAACGATGTGTTTTCGTCATCATTATGCGACCTTTTTCTTTTCAATCACTTACCATTCACTTTATTGAACTACACATCAGGACGGGATCGTCTATAACATAAGCAGACCATCTTGCCCCCTCAACAAGTTCTGTTCATGGAATTTTTGTTTAGTTGTAGACACAGAGAATGAGGGAAATTATTGACGATTGTCGTAACTACATGAATATTCATTATGAAAGTTTTACAGGGGAGGAACCATAGATTGAAGCTCAGTCGAACACCTACCATAAAAGTAATGAATAGAGCAGAGATAGACTCATCTTGTCTCTTGTGAGAAAGAGAAAGCAGGGAGGCGAAACAGTTCTCATCCACTAGATTACAAAGTCGGTTTTGTATTTGTCAAGATAAGAAAGGGAATTGTTAGGAGCTCCTCCCCAAATGTTGCAACAGTGCTCCATCTCAGGATGTATTTGTCTCTTTCACATGTATAGAATAATGTTGGGATTGAGATATTTTCTGGAGCAGTAGAATTATCCAACCATTTTTCCAGTGATTTTTGGCAACGGATTTTGGTGTAGGTCTTCCATTTCAGATTATGAGTGAAGGTCAGTCTCAGAAGTTTGTCATGGTA
Organism: Euprymna scolopes; assembly: GCF_053919585.1. Taxonomy (NCBI): domain Eukaryota; kingdom Metazoa; phylum Mollusca; class Cephalopoda; order Sepiida; family Sepiolidae; genus Euprymna; species Euprymna scolopes. The sequence goes on from NC_136507.1 coordinate 63,676,713, forward strand.
AGGTACTTCCTGAAAATGAGAGCCGTTAATTTCAGTTGAAGCCAAATGGGGATTTGATCGTTAGTAGTCAAAATATAGATGTTTGGTTTTGGATGCATTAAAGGTAACTAGCTCATTTTTACCAAATCGAAACGTACTCAAGTTCGGAGGAAAAAGAGTTAGATAAGCCATATTATACTCCCACTAGTTGAGAAACCTTAGTATAATTTTTTTTTTTTTTACACAGTGATCACCACTTATCAAGGCCCGGAAGCCACTGAGGGATAAGGGTTATTGCAAGTACAGTATATTAGTGTGGAGATTTGATTAAGTGTTTACTTAAGGGGGCGGTTCATTAGGAATTTGTTAACATTGGACTTGAAGACATCCAAGTTGTAGTCCGGAGGGAAGCAGGCAGACGGAACAGAGTTCCACAGGCGTGCAGTTCTAAGAAAGAAGCTTTGTTCATGGAATACGCGTTTTGATTTAGGCACAGATAAAGAGTGGGGGAAATTTTTCACAGTGGATTCAGCTGGACGGGTGTTTTTCGTGAAAGATTGGCGAGGGGGGACCAGAGATTGGAGTTCAGACGAGCACCTGCCATGGAAATAACGATAAAACAAGGATATGCTCGCAACGTCTCTTCTGTGGGAGAGAGGTTGCAGGGTAGAGAAAAGGGCATCCCTCACTAAGCCACGAAGTCTATTTTGTACTCTGTCAAGGCAGGATAGGCTGTTTTTAGCAGCTCCTGCCCAGATATAGCAACAGTATTCCATCCTTGGACGTACTTGGCTTTTATATAGATAGAGAATTGCATCAGTAGTGAGATATTAACGACATGACATCTTGTCTTTCTAATTTCTACTGAAACTGATTATAATATCTCTTTCAAATATCTATCAAGTCATCAATCCGTTATCTGTTCTCGTATATCTGTCTCCACAGGCCCTATCGATCACACGCCCCGATCTTCTACACGTTTCTTCCAAGATATTCTGCTAACTTTATGTTGAACGATGTATATTCAGAATATAAAATTGACCGATTGGCAGGATGTTTGCCATCACCAAGGCCGCCAAGCGATAAAAATCACTAGTCAACAATAAATATATTCTGAATGACAAATATCTTTCTGAATCATATTTTTGAATAATAAATTCAGGCTTGCTGCATTTAATCACATAAAAACAAAAACAAAGAAAAATTGTGAAAAGTAATGTTTTTTTATCTTCATTGATTGCCTAGGTTTTGTGTTTGTTTGTTTTGACAAATTGTACAATCTTTAAAAGGGGAGAAAACTCTTGGTTGGAATAAAATAAATTAAAATATAGTTACTGGGTTATCCGTTGCCAAAGGAATCGCTATCAATTTGTGCCAGAATGTGTCCTTGTTTCCACAAGCATTGTTCATGTGAATACATGCCAAAAAATTCAACAGTGTGTGTGTGTGTGTGTGTGTGTGTGTGTGTGTGTGTGTGTGTGTGTGTGTATTTAGTGATTTAATTTTTTTTTTACGTGGAAGTCACCACTTATCAAGTCCAGGAAGCCACTCGGGAATAAGGGTTATATCGTGTACAGTAATCAATGGGACAATATCATAGTAATCGTTAGTAATGGAGATATGATAAAGTGTCTTACTTAAGGGGGCGGTTTATCAGGAACTTGTTTATGTTGGACTTGAAGACATCCAAGTTGTAGTCAGGTGGGAAATAGGCAAACGGAAGAGAGTTCCGCTTAATGCGTGATATGTTGCTCGAACTGAACCGTCATTTTCAAAATAAATTTTCAGAATTTGCAAGCTCTGTTTGGATGTCAATCTATTCATGGTGAATTGCTGAACCAAGCTGATCGCAAAATAATCGATAGTTGCCAAATATGCAATTGGAAGAAAAAGAAAATAATTACCGATTTAAAGTTCGCCGCCTCTAAAAAAGACATCATATATATATATATATATATATATATATATAGTAGGGATCACTAAAGAAAAGCCAACAATAAAAGAAGGGAAAAAATTGAGAAAATAGAGGGGGAAAAAGAGAGGAAATAGAAACAGTCAATAGAGGATACGAAAATAGATATAAATAGATAAGACTAACGCCATCTGAAAGTGAAGAAAAATGGAATTAGAAAAATGTTCAAAATAAGTTCTAAAATCATATTATATATATAAATAAAAAAAAAATTAGATAAATAGATGTACGTGTAAATATTTAACTGATAAACCCTTAAACTACTGATCACATAACACTGAAATTAAAAGCAAATACTAACTATACACCAAGGATGGTTTATAACGAGTAAAATCTGTGTTTATATGGATGAATAACGCGTACAGACATATATCGGCAAGATGAAATGCGAAATGTTCAACTGGCCGACACGTTTTTATTTTTTTCTGCGCATGCTCAAATTCAATTCAATTCAAGTCGTTTGATATTAAGACTTTTTCTCGATAACAACATCGGTAGATAACGCGACTGGAACGCTAAATGTTTTGGTTTCGATTCTAGCTGATTGCATAAAGTCATTTCGTTTTAAGTTTTGTAAATTATGCGTTTGTATTAATAAATACGGAATCTGCATGATTTAAATATATTTAAACGTATTTTAGGGCAAGCGGAAATGCAAAATATTTATTTAGAGGCTGGGATAATAAAACTTTTTTAATTTCTTACGGATTTTTTTTTTTTTTTTTACAATCTTTTAAGACGATAAAAATATTTTTACAACAATTATTTTATTTTTTTTGCCGGAATTACCTCACGATCGAAGACAAAATTCTATTTACAGAAATCATACGTTTCTTAAGGAAATCTTGCACGACAGAGGACAAACTCCAAGTACAGGTTTTGATGGAAAAGCTTAATTGGCTAATGTCAGGTTTCTGCGGTTTTTTTTTTTTTTTGGTTTTTTTTTCAAGTAATACGTAAATATTGCTTGAGATTCTGAAATTGAAAATTTAAATAATTCCTCCTTTTCCCTTTAAATAATTTTCTTTTCTCTAAATAACTTTTCCTTTACATTAACTTTATGGTGGGAATCTGTTGATATTGGATTTGAAAACGACTATGATGTAATCTGCAGGGAAACAGTCCCACGGTTATATGTGCCATATGCTAGAAGCCAGACACGGAGGAAGAAAGGATTTTTGCGTGTTGTTGTTGTGGTGGTAATCAGACGATGTTTTGTTTCTTTGAGTTTTTCAACTATTCACACTTGTTTCATTCGATTGCCAAACGATAATCTCCTGAAAATAGAAACAATTTCATCTGAAAATTTTCATTCGATTCCCCTAATCTTCTGCCCGCTATGAGTAATTGTCTGTATTTTTGAGATGAGGTGTTTTCATTGATTATCATGAAGATCGTATAATTGTTTCTTATGGTGAGGAGTTGTTAACAGACAAGTGCATACAGAGTAACATAGTTGGCAGAATTGAGATTGTCGGACTGACTTCCTCATCTTGGTTGTTATAGTCACAACGTTTCGGCCGTTTTGCCCTCCGGCCTTCATCAGGTGTTTTGTATCGAACTGGGGAACCGTTTGTTAGGAGTCTCGAAAGGGTTGTGTTCGAGACTCCTAACAAACGATTCCCCAGTTCGATACAAAACACCTGATGAAGGCCGGAGGGCAAAACGGCCGAAACCTTGTGACTATAACAACCAAGATGAGGAAGTCAGTCCGACAATCTCAATTCTGCCAACTATGTTACTCTGTATGCACTTGTCTGTTAACAACTCCTCACCATAAGAAACAATTATACGATCTTCATGATATTTTTACAGAGGAGATCAATATTTTGATAAGGAAGTCGACCCTAGTAAATTTTGCATGTCATCTGAATCCACATCTATTTTTTTTTTTTTTGTCATGCCAATTAACATTGTAACGAAATGCAATTTTATTGTGCCATTAAAAACAAGGCATTTGAATTTAAAATGTTTCCATGCGTCTCTTTCAGATGTTTTATCATTTCATCTGTTAGCCGTTCATCATTCTATCGGTACATTGAAAATATATTTTATTAATGGAAATTTTAATTGGCTTCATCCAACAATCATTCTGTAACCCTTAAAGTTGTATTAATATTTTTAATTGGCTCTATTCAGCCATCATTCTGTCACAATGAAGGTTGAAATAGCATTTTTAATTGACACCATTTAGCCATCATCCTGTCAAAATGAAAATTAGAATAGCATTTTTAATGGGCTCCATCCAGACATATTTCTGTAAAGGGGAAGGTTGAAATAGCATTTATAATTGGTTCCAACCATCATTTTATAACGTTTAAATGTTGAACTAGCATATTTAAGTAGCTCCACCTAGCCATCATTCTGTTGAAATGAAGGTTGAAATAGCATTTTTAATTGACTCCATTTAGCCACCATTCTGTCAAAATGAAAGTTAGCATTTTTATTAGCTCCATCTAGCCATCATTTTGTAACGTTTAAATGTTGAACTAACATTTTTAATTGACTCCATTTAGCTATCATTCTGTCAAAATGAAGGTTGAAATAGCATTTTTAATTGGCCCCATTTAGACATTATGTAAGGATTAAGGTTGAATTTGTATTTTATAATTGACTCATATATTATATCGGCCGAAACGTCATGAAAATAACAAGCAAATTTAGTAATTATAATAATTTAAAAAGCAAAACAAATATGGATCTTCATTTAAAATATTCTAGAACAGTTAAAGAAATTTGCAGAGTTTTGATTTTGATTGGAATTTCCTGTTTAGAAACGATCACAAAACAAAAATCATATTATTGAATTGAATCGGAAAAATAAAAATCGAATAAATCGAAAATCAACCTTGATTCGATTAGCTACAATAAAATAAACATATTGATCTCTAAATTTTGTTTTGCCTTTTCACTGAACATTTTGCTAGAAAATTCGAATGGGGAATTCAATTTCTAAAATATATAACATTTTTGGTTACATCTTAAATAATTTTTATTGAAACGCAAATTTTATTTGACAAAAGTCCCTAAACTATTGAATAGAATATAATTGAACATTTCGGCGAAAACATTGCATAAATTATCTCCCCTTGATTTCCTGAATCAAATTTATCCGCATGAATCATCAATTCCTTTTTTTTTTTTATTATTATTATTATTATTATTATTATTATTATTATTATTATTATTCAAATCTAATGAAAACATTTAGTTTCTGGGGTTTCGGGAGTTTTTCGTTTATACCCCCCCCCTTCAATCATATTGCAAGAAATCCTGAAATATTTTTTTTTCCAAATAAACCGATTTGTTGGCCGATATTCAACTTCTGTTCATTTTTGTTTGCTGTTGATTCTTGAAAATGTTAAATTTCAGCTACGTTCATCAAGACGTGACTTTGCAAAAGTGAGGCTTCTCTTATCACGCAAATCATTATCTCCCCGTGTCTCAGCCTTACAATCCATTTGTTCTTTCCTTTTTTTTTTTTACTCTTTCCCAACACTCTCTTTCCTTTAATTAAGGATTTTCAGACTTCCTTGTCTTCAGTTGAGAAATCTTCAGAAATTCTAATCATCTTTGAAAGTTCTACTCATTGTTGATTGACTTCATTGCATCACCATTCGTTTCAAAGCATCCTTTAGAATCATTTTTTTTATTTCGAAATAAAATATGACTAATAGAATTTGCCAATGTGCACGTCTGAAAGAATTACCATTTTTTTTTTTTTTTTTTTGTAAATGACGTCCAGAATGGAATATTTTCTGCATGTTATTTCTCAAAGCATTTGTAAAAAAGCCTGTAATTTTACTGATCCAATGGCAAAAGTTTAATTTTTTAACAAAATCTTTTGATGATATATGATGAGAGCCACACTGAAGAGCTATGATACAGCGAAATACTCTGTCATATATATATATATAAAGTGAGAATGTGTGTATGTGTGAGGACACTTTTCAACAAATTTTTGATCTACAGACTTGAAATCTAGTATGTAAAGTATTCAAGCGCGTGGAAAACTTTTTAATCGGTTTTCATCCGGAAAAAGGCTGTTTAAGGGATCAAAATTGAAAACTTGGTACTTGGGGGGGTCATTGGATTTTTGTCTGTTTGTCAACTGTTTCATGACTGCGCATGCGCGGTCGTGAAACATGACAGCTTATGTCAAGAATAAGTAGGCTTTAAAACACTTTTTAAAGGTCGTAGCAAGCTGGTCTAATGGTTATCGTACTTGACCCCAGTGTGTTTAGGTTTTGGTTTCGAAATCAGCTCGAGTTTTTTTTTTTTTTTTTTTTTTTGTTTTTTACTTACAAGAAGTGAAGTGTTTAGAAAAAATATACTGCTCGCAAGCAAATATCTGTCTCTTTTCGTTTTTTTTTTTATTTTCATTTTTATAAAAAGAATTTTACATTACGTTTAAGACCGGGCAACGCCAAGTACGTCTTCTAGTTTATAAATATTTGCTGATATTTTGTATTTGAATTCTTCGGATTACTATTCTCATCTTGAGTTTTATTTTCATAGCGTTTCGATCAGTGTAACATCTGACCTTGTTCAGCTGTATCTTTTCCAACTCTGGACTTATTCTGTCGAACTCTGGAATCTGCACAGAATTTCAAACGAACTCCTTTATTTAATCCACGCGCGTAGCATTCTTGTATTTTATCAGCCATGAATGAGTAGAAGTCTTAAATAATTCGCAATTGTATTTTGAGTGTCGCCTGCACTGAGGATTGGACCTTCAACCTCCAGATGCATATAAATTTACAATTGAATTTGACCAAATACTTTATCCGTTACGCCATGGGTCATGTTGTGAACATAATACTCAAAATGAGAGCACTAGTCTGAAAACTCTAAATATTTTGACTAATTAATCCTCATCTCAAAAATTCAGAAACGTAATTAGTATTTACCGTGAAAATTTTCTGATGTTTATAATTAGAATTTTTTTTTTTTTCAATGAAGCATGAAATACTGTAACGTAAATACAATTTGAAAATGATGTATGACAATAAACAAAGTTTATACAACGTGGAACGATAAAATTGTCGACCTAGAAAAGACGACATAATTCCATTTCCATTTGATGAAAACCGGGTTATTTTTTGGGGGGAGGGGGTCTGTTTTTTTGTTGTTGTTGTTTTTTTTTGTTTTTTTTTTTGTTTTTTTGCAGACCATCTACTAGATGGCCAGTTGTATGTTTGTATCTCTCGCTAGAACTTTCGACACACGCAACTAACACTGACAAAATAGGTATCGTTTGAATGCTCAGTCTCTCGGGCGACAAATATAAAAAAACGGCCAAAAACATTCATTCTTTGACTGTCAACTGCGCCGTTTTTCAATAGGAGGGGGTCAATTTTTTCGTCGACATTTTTGCAAAGTCATCATACGCTTTGCAATGACTAAGATTATATTGAAAGCCGCCGAAGTCATTTGTCTGAATGGGCGTGGGGGCTAAGCAGTTGACTTTTTTTTTCCACTTTCTTTTCCTCCTTTGCGTTACAGGTTCGAGTTTGCCTGCTTACTACTTTTTTTTTTTTTTTTTTTTGCACTCGCACGGGTACTCGCGGCTTTTTTCATTTTTTTAAGGGTTTTTTTTTTTTTGCACTCGCACGGGTACTCGCGGCTTTTTTCATTTTTTTAAGGGTTTTTTTTTTTTTTTTTTTGCACTCGCACGAGTACTCGCGGGTTTTTCATTTTTTTAAGGGTTTTTTTTTTTTTTTTTTGCACTCGCGGCTTTTTTCATTTTCTTAAGGGTTTTTTTTTTTCTTTTGCACTCGCACGGGTACTCGCGGCTTTTTTCATTTTTTTAACGTTTTTTTTTTTAGGGATCCGTTGCTCAATACCCTTACCATAAAATCTCTCCACATCCGGGCAATGCATGGTACCCCCGCTAATATATTATAACCTATATAGTAATAAATATATTTATAATAAGTAATAATTCATATCATTTAGATTATTCGAACTACTGTTCTCATCTTTAGTGTCATTTGATTCGGTCGGTATAACCTCCGACCTTCTTCAGGTGTATCTTGTCGAACTTGAGAATGTTCCTTACAAACTCAGGAGTTTGGATGGAATTTCGAACGGTATCCATTATTTACTTCACGGGGATAACATGCTCTTGCTCCATTGGCCATGACTGGATAGATGTCCTAAGTAATTCGCAATTGTATTTTGTTGGAAAGAAAAAATATTTCGTCATTAACAATTAATCTTCTAGCAGGAGTTGATTAGTAGGTGACGCAGGTAATTCTGCTACAAACCCCCTCCTTCCAAGCTAATTACTCCGAAAGATGTGTCAGTATTTCTTTCTTTGGCTGAACCATGCGTGGAACTGAGATCTTCCTTTTTCTGCCAGAACGACGAGGCTTAATATCAATGTGTCGTAGACGGTTTCAATAGCCTCTTACGATTAATCTCCCAAGAAATAGAGGCTATTGAAACCGTCTACGATACATTGATATTAAGCCTCGTCGTTCTGGCAGAAAAAGGAAGATCTCAGTTCCACTCCTGGTTCAGCCAAAGAAAGAAATACTGACACACCTTTTGGAGTCATCAGCTTTGAAGAGGGGTGTTGTGGCGGAATTACCTGCGTTACCTACGAATCGACTCTCGCTGGTATATCATAAACCACCACAAGGGCTTGGCGATAGACCCTACCACTTTCTCACAGAACAGACGTTGCAAGTCTATCTTTGCTCTATAGTTATTTTCATGGCAATTGAGCTTCTGTCTGCAGTCTCTCTTGCAGAACATTTTCAGCAGGCACTCGTCTGACTACAACAAATGGCAACAATTTACTAGTCTGTGGAACATAATACTGTATGACTGCTTCCAAACTGACTACAACATAGTCGTTTCAAGTATAATGTGAACAAGTTCTTGTTGCACTGTTTTAAATAATTAAACTCTATCCCAGTTCCACCATGATCGATCATCATGGTGTTGTCTTACCGACCACTTGACACTCATTAACCCTTATCCTCGAGTGGCTTTCAGACCTTGATAGCAGTGACTTTCCTTCTAATAAAAAGGAAAAAAAAAACTACATTAATTAGACGACTTGGATAACTGTTAGAATTTGAATAATATAACTGGAATTTCCATGGAACTCACTAATTTTGATTTTTGATTAATCTCGAGGGAGGGGTGGCTAGCGCACAAATCTCACGACTATAGTCACATCTCCCGTTGCAGTCAATTATTTTAAAGGCGCAAAAATCTGATCTAAACAATGCGTTTATGAATCTCAGTAAGTCATCCGTGCTTAAATTTTTGTTGTGCTTGTTTGAAAATATTTCCATCATTAAGCGCGTTGTTTGAATGGGCACATTTTAAGAATTTATTCTTGTGTTTTTTGAATTAAGGTCAAAGAACTTATTCTGGTCGGCACTTTGAAGTGAAAAAAGAAATGGCAGCTTGAGCCGGAATTCAGTCGAAAGTGTTGCTGTAATTGAGCCCTTCATTTGAGAGAGAGAGAGAGAGAGAGAGAGAGAGAGAGAGAGAGAGAGAGAGAGAGAGAGAGAAACACTTGGCTCATACTTACATCCAGATGTGTGTGTGTGATGACGAGTGTGCAGATATCGACTACCGCAAACTCCCAAGAAACCCTTGAAGTTCCTTTTAACGACCTGCCTTTCATTTTTATTTTATATTATTTATTTATTTATTTTTCACCATTAACAATCATTTTATGCAATTGGTGAAGAGGATTTTCTTTCTTTTTCTTCAGAACTTTTTTACAAAAAAAGGATTACGGACTAACTTAAAGCGGACAAAAAGTGTTACCAAATTGGACAGAAAACGATCGGTATCCAACGTGTCCGAGACAGAAACGTAAGTAAAAATATATTTGATTTTGTCTTTCCATTGCGGCTAAAACGCGTCCCCTCTCTTTTGTTATTGGTTAAGAATTCAATGATGTTTTGAGTTTAACCAATTTCGAGTGAATATTTTGGAGAAGCCATTTTTATTTTTTTCAAATTGAAACTTTGCTTTTGTTGTTTTTATTTTTGAATTTCGTTTTTATTTAACATATTTTATTTTTATTTGTGACCTTGGTAGAAGCTTTTACGTACATGAATAACCTCAACTGGTTTTGATGTTTCGAGATGGTGCAATCGATTGATAACGTTTATTAATAAGAGTATAACTTAACAACTTATGTAACATGTCCAGGGGATTCCATTCCAGGCCAATCCCCACGTAACAATCTATATATTAAGACAAGTCCATGTTCATACGTACGTTATCACTCTCCACCCTTTTGTTTTTAAGATGGGATGGCCCAAGTTCTAAAGATGCAAAACAAAAAAGTGCTTTTGTCAATTTCATCTGATATCGCTGATGTGTCTACAGTTCTCTCGCAGAAAGTTGTCGAGATGCTTGAAAAAGCGGTAGTCGATTGGTAAGACGTCTGGAGAGTATGGCGGATGAGGCAGAGTTCTGTAGCTCAATTCATTCTGCAGGGTTTAGCAACGTGCAGTCGGGCATTGTCATGAAGGAGAATTGGGCCTTTTCTGTTGACTATTGCTGGGTGTTGTTGTCGAAGTTTATGATGCATTTCATCGATTTTTGTTGTTGTTTTTGTTTTTTACTCACGTTCATGTCTAACAAGGCATATCGCCTCTTAGACGTAAGGGGCTACTATTTGGGACCGTGCGTAGGAAAGATTAACAAGATGTTGGTTTACATTACATTTAAACTTCTGCATATCAGTACAGTCAGGGAAGCAAGTAGCAGGAGGGAAGGGAATTCCAAAGTCTACATATTCAAGGGAAGAAACTATTAGAGTAGAAAGCTTTCTGGCATTTAGGGACCTCAACAGTGAAGGGGTGTGATTTTGTTGCTAAGTGGGTTTGTCAGTGACATGTATGTTGAGGGGCACAAGTGCAACGAGTTCATCAGAGCACATCCCATTAAAATATTTGTAAAACAGGCACGGAGATGTAACATTGCAGCGATGGAACAGGGGTTGGAATTTAGTTGACAAAATGGAACCTACTAGCTTGAAAACTCTTTTCTGAACCCTATCCAAGAGAGAGGGGCTAGTGGTAGATGCACCAGCCCAGATGTGGCAACAATACTCCATGCATGGACGAATAGTGGCCTCGTAGAGATACACAATGCTCTCAGGTGTGAATAGTCTTCTAGCTCGATAAAGGGAACCCATATTCTTTGCAACAGCCTTCACAATGTCCTGAATGTATTTGTTCCAGTGTATACTGCCCGCAAATGTTAGGCCAATGAGTTTGAAGGAAAATTTTCTCAGGTAGGGTGTTATTTATCATAGATATATGGGGTTGGATAGGCGTCTTGTAATTGTTAAAGAAGAGCAGCTTAGTTTTACTAGCATTAAATGTTACCATCCATTTGCGGCCACATTCCTCTACGGTCTGGAGATGATTTTCTAACAATTCTGCCATTGTCTTAGATTTCTGAACACTCGTTCTTCTTTCATGCATGTTATAGAGCATTGTATCATCAGCAAATATACCCATCTCGGACACAACATTATCAGAGAGGTCGTTTATGAATATCAGGAATAATAATCGTCCAAGATCGACCCCTGAGGCACTCCCACATTAATGTAATACGACTTGGATGTATGTCCATCAATGTCAACTTGGATGCTCCGATGGTCGATCATTACGCTGATTATCTTCAAGACTCTCATCACCACCACGAAATTGCTTAAACCACCATTGTGCTGTACGTTCAGTAGTGGTTCCATTTATATTGCGAGCTGTTTCAGCAGCTTTTCGGCCTAGCTTGAATTGAAATAAGAAAATTTTGCGAATTTGCTATTTTTTCCATCCTATATTCAATGTTTTAAAACGATTGTAATTTAAACGATTAGACAGAACTAAAAACGCTTTTTAAAATGATATAAAGTAAAGGCATTATAAAGAATACATTAGAAATATTTTTAACTCCTTATCCTATAGGATTTCGATGTCTACCATCTCTTCATCTTTGCTAAAGTCAGTAAGATATGGAAAATCACAATTAAAAATTGATTGAGTAATTAAAAGTCATAGAGTAAGGGAAGTTAAAGAAAAGGATATAAAAGTTAACATCCAAATTGCATATATATATATATATATATATATATATATATATATATACACACACACTAATGATTAAAAAAATTTAAGACTACTTGAAAATCTTTTTTTAAGGATAGATTTTCAACTTCTACTTATCGTTACCAATACTACAACCTAAAAGGTTAGGGGGGAAAACTATATTCCAAGCATTTAATTCAGAAATTTACATTTTTATAAAATGCGGCATTTTACATTTGATCAAAATTATAAGACCAGGGCTATAAATTCTACAAAATTGTACAACAAAGTGTATAAAAACATTCAACAACCAAATTAAAATTTAATAATGAGTTCTACCTCCACTGGTGTGGTCCTGGATATGACCTTAAACTATATCCGATGGTGAAGCCCCAGCTTGTGGGATTTGGGGAGTGTGGAGCCACCCATTTATTGCCATTGTTCCCAGGTCCATTTTGACCCAGAGTGGTAGTACCTGGTAGGGTCTCAACTATGGGTTAAATAGAAACTTTTTTGAAAAAAAAAAACAAATATTCTATTAAAAACTTTTTCTTCAAAATCACTGGATTCGGCATTAAATGACCTAAAAAGGGTTGATATGCCATAAAACAAAAACAGCCAACCAACCTCCACTGGTTTTGATGACCTCAAAAATTCTTTGAGGCATGTTAGAAATAAGCATTTCCATTAAGTTGCTCCATCTTTTGGAGATTGCTTCACGAATTAATTTTTTTGTGTAATATTGTTTGACATTTCAATGAACATCTCTTGTCATCCATCCCCAAATATTTTCAATTGGGTTTAAGTCCAATGAGCATGCAGAATGTCCCAAGAGATGAACCTCCATTTTCTTTGAGAAAGGTCAATGTCCGTCGTGCAGCATCGATTGCAGCATCAATCTGTTGGAATAACCATCCATTCCCACACAAACGATCAACGATGCTTTTTGTAGCATACTAACATAACTAGCCACTGTCTGACGACCTTGCACCACCTGGAGCGCTATCATCCCTCTGTAAGAAAAGGTACCCTGTACTATTGGGGACCCTCCACTATTATGACATGTGGAGAAAATTTCAGGCGGCATGTTTTTGTTAGGCCAGTATCGTTGGAAGCCATTAGGACCATCTAGATTGATTTTTTTCTCATCAGAAAACAGGACTTTCTTCCACTTTTCAACGTCCCATGTTTGGTATTCATGACCAAACCTTAAGTAGGCTACCTTGTGACATGGGAGCAGGCAAGGAATTTGCTTACACTTTTTAATTACCATGCCTTTTTTGTCGTAAGTGTCATTTAATGGTTACTGGACTGCAATTAGTATCTGTGAGCGCCTTAATTTTATAAGAAAGTCCCCTATCTTTCACAAGAACCCAATCTTATTCTCCTACTCAATGCAGGCGAATTTTTGTGGGCCTACTCTTCTATAATTCTCAGTTCTTTAGAAAGTTGCAAATCAGTTTTACTGCGATTTACATTAGCTGTGATCGCCCCGCTGTGACAAACCTTGCTTAGGGAAATCTAGAATTTGAGCATGCTCAACTTCGGTAAGTCTGCTTGCTTTAGACATGGTTACACCTTTATGCAATGAGTGCTTATCTGTAACTGAACTAAAAGACAATTTGTACCCCTGATCTTATAATTTTGATCAAGTGTAAAATGCCTCATTACATAAAAATGTACATTTCTGAATTAAATGTTTGGGATGTTTTTATCCCATAAACTTTTAGGGTGTAGGATTGGTAACCTTAAGTGGGCGGAGTTTAAAATCCATCCATAAAAAAGTTTTTTTTTTTTTAAAGACTTTTAAGTGGACTTAAATTTTTGATCAGGAAGCTCCGACTGCCATTTGGGCGGTCGGGTTTCGATCCTGGCTTCAGGTAGTTGCTTGTCTAGCCGCACTGATGAGTTGTAAAACAGCGAAACAGTACTGTATGTGGATGACTATAATGCTCCCTATCTTGGGTTGAGCATATTGGGAAGTGATATACAAATTACCATTAGCGTATTAAGCGATGCTCTTTGTGTAAACAAATTGAGCTTATGTATTTGGACAACGTCAAAACATTGTTAATTCACTGCCCGCATAGCAGAAGCCGAATATCGCAACGGTTAGAAGCTCTGACTGTCATTTGGGCGGTCGGGTTTCGATCCTGGTTTGAGGTAGTTGCTTGTCTAGCCGCACTGATGAGTTGTGAAACAGTACTGTATGTGGATGACTATATATATATATATATATATATATATATATATATAAACAATGTTCTGGTTGTTTTAAAAAAATTTTTTTTTTTCTTCCATAATGAAGACAACTTGACCAGTTGTGGATTAGACCCGTGGAAGACGCGTCTCCTCCTCATCTGACCCTGACTCTAACTCCCTACCCTGATTTGATTAAGAGATGAGAAGAGTGTCCGCTTGTTGGCTGTTTCCATCGATTATTTTCTCTTTCTCTCGAGAAGTTTTTCGTATTTGATGGCAGTAAATAAATCGAGAAGTGAAGGAGGGTGGGGACTGGGTGATCAGTTATGTTACCAAGCAACATTGGAGTTGACGAGAATTTCCGAGATTTGAAAGTGTTATAATTCTCACTCTTAGAAACCCTCACCCTCACACTTCCCTTTCTCATCTCTATTTCCCCATCTCTCTCTCTCTCTCTCTCTCTACGCCCCCTCTCTCTCTCTACGCCTCTCTCTCTCTCTCTCTCTACGCCTCTCTCTCTCTCTCTCTCTCTCTCTCTCTCTCTCTCTCTCTCTCTCTCTCTGCTTCCAGCCTTTCACTTTTTCTCTTATGTTTATTTTTCTCGTTTCAACTTATGCTCTTTCTATCAAATTTTCCAAGCATACAGACTAACTCTCTCGCCCTCACTCTATCAAACCCACACTCTGGCAAATTCTCACTGTATGTCCCTCTATCTCACTCACTCTCTCTTGTTCCCTATCTCTCTCTCTCTCTCTCTCTCTCTCTCTCTCTCTCTCTCTCTCTTGTGTGCTCTATCTCTTGTTCCCTATCTTTTGCTCTCTCTCTCTCGCTCTTGCTCTCTCTCTCTCACTTTCTCATGCTTTCACTCTCCTTCTCCCTCGCTCTCTTGCACATATATAAATCTTTCAATCTTAAAAACAATGGATACCTCCTGCAATAGTATCTACATTGAGAATATATAGTGAACCAAGTGTTCACAATCTCCAACTGCATATTTCCTAAATCGATATTGTTTAAGTTGAGGAGCAAGGAGAAATCCATGACTACTAAGCAATCCCAATATAAGCAAAGAAGATTAGTTATTTTACTGTTTTCCTTCTCTTATATTAGTTGCACTATCAAGGCTAGAGAATCTAATCCTATCATTTGCCGAAGGGAGACTATATAGATTCATACCTTTCCCAAAAATATATTATTATACTCTTCGTAACGAGAGAAAATGTCAGAGGATGTTGGTTGCATGAACAATGTAAGTTGTTCAAAATTGTGTTTTTCTAAGTTTTTAAGGTAAACATCTGATAAGTACGTGATTAAAAATGCAGCAAAGACATAATTTTGCAGACTTGTTAGTTGAAATACGGAACAATATATTAATGGTAACATTTGGAAAAGTAATAAATGACCAACTGAGAAAACTTGATATTTAGAACTTAGAGAATTATATATATATTTATATAAGTGGGAAAAAAAAAAGGAATAAAAAGTGCTCAATACGTTAGTAGAGCTGAATGCTGTTTTTATTATTTTACAATCTCAAAACACTTAGTCCATAACAATTGTTTCCACAGACGAGTCTTTCCACATGTCCCCGGAATAACGTATCCTCTGTCTCCGTTGATGAAACAGATGAGATCTCTCGTCTGCAGAAACCATTGTTATGGACTAAGTTAATGTTTTGAGGTTGTAATATATATATATATATATATATATATATATATATATATATATATATATATATATATAAGCGAAAGAAAATTAAAACTGTAAGTAGTACTTTATAATCAAAATTTATTGTTCGACTGAATACTCCAAAAAGGATCTTCAAAGAATGCTATTCTTGTTATTCTTCTCATCAGAGAACATAAAGAAATCAACAAATTATATTTGTAGCAATGCTAGAATTTGCTAGTTAAGGCATTAAGTTAAACTGCAATTTATTGTAGTTATTAATTGCCAAATAAAAAAAAGTGAAAAAATGTTGGATATGTAAAAAAAAAAAAAAAAAAAATTATATAAAAATAAACCGCGCATAATATTTCAGCTTGCATGAAAAATCCTCTCAAGTTGATCCGAAATGCAAAATAGTACTTTAGAGAGAATGGAGTCCAAAATAAGTCCAGCGTGACGATGTATATAATCCGATTGGAAAGCCTTCAAAACAGCTGAAATAATAAAAATTGTTTGTTTGTTTTTTGTTTTTGTTTTTGTTTTTGTTTTTTTCGGGCAGTGCAGTAGCCCAAAGAGAAGTCTGTCCCCAGTCAAATGGGACCGAAGAATAAAAAGAGAGAAAACCATCATCGGCTTGATTAGAAAAAGTGATTTTATATATATATACAATATTCATTACGACACTATATATACATATTTCAAGTTCGTACCAGCGGTTTCATTGCGCTGAATCAACCATAAGAGGTTGGAAAGAGTCAGCGCAAATTCATAAGCGACATTAAAAAACTGAAACAATACAAAGTGAACAAACAGAGAAAAAACGTTTAACGGTCGTTTAAGACTCAGTTTCAAATTTTAAAACACAGTAATCGACGCCAATAGATTATGATTATGGAAGGAGAAGCGCATGTGTATGTATGTGTATAAGTGTGTGTGTGTGTGTGTGTGTGTGTGTGTGTGTGTGTGTGTGAGAGAGAGAGAAAGAAAAGGAGAGAAATAGAGAAAGTGTGTGCGCCCACGCGTGTGTATATATGTATGTTTAGCGGGGGGATGTTTTGAAAAACCTCTCTGAAAAGTAAATGTCCTGTTTAAACGAACACATAACCCCATATAAATAAAGCCATTAACGGCAATAAATATATGATGAAATAAAGCGTTATTTAAGAATTATGGCCTCCATAGAATGGAAATAGGCACAAACTTTAATAAAGACTTTTCATATCTATCTGCGTAAGTATACTTTGATAATTATGTTTCAGTTTGAAGAAATATGGTATAATACAATTATGGGGTGTTCGTTAGCGCCTGACCTCGATAGAATGGAAATATGTCACAATGTTTAACAAGGTTTTTTTAATATAGATCCACAGAATATTGTGATAAGTGTTTCAGTGTGAACAGGTATGGTATAATAAATTATGGGGTTTATCTATTTTATTTTTACTTTCATCATATTTTGCTTTGGTTTTGATACCCCCAAATTCGAAGCTATCTCTGTACAACCCTTCCTTTTCATAACCTATCATACTTTCATAAATCAGAGTCCATTTTCTGTATGCTGTTTTTGAACCCAGTCAACGACGGGTACTTTTGCTAGTATATATATATATATGTTGTTCATGATCAATGCCAAAATTTAATTTATTTAACGTAAATTGATTGAAAATAAGGGAATGAGTTAAGATGAAAAAGCAGTGTGGCTGGTTTTTTTTGTTTTTTTTTTTGCGGGGGGGGGGGTGATGTTTATAACAGAATTTATTAAATGAAAAATATTTAAATAATAAAAACAAACCTAATTTAACGCTTTTATTTGAGAGTGTACATTTATTATTAATTTATACTTTTATTTACGAGATAAAAATATTGTGCTTCATAAACAAAAAAGATATATATATCGTCGCGAGGGAAATAGAAGGAAGGGTAGGTGAAGAAGGATGAGGCCAAATTTCCTTGTTTATTGTTTTTAAGAGAGCAACTTTCCCAGAGAGAGAGAGAGAGAGAGAGAGAGAGAGAGAGAGAGAGAGAGAGAGAGAGAGAGAGAGAGAGAGAAAGAAATACAAAGACAAGGAGAAAGAGGATAAACGAGAGGGAGACAATGACAGAGAGTGCGGTCTCCCTCCCCCTCCCCCACCTTATGTAAACTGTTACCACTTATGGGTCTATCTTTCGAGCTAACTAAACATTACTTTAATTAAAATATCTCTCTTGATAATGAGCATATTTTAAGAAAGATTTTAATTTATTCTTACATATTATGTTACTTCAAATGATTACTATTAATGTCAACGAAACTATTGCAGATGTAGAGGAAAAATAACATAGTAAAATTACAAACGAATAACAACAAATATAATTAATTATAGACTATCTAAAAAGAAGTTATGCAAATTATACAGATATTTGAATGTCTGTTTTTCGACCGTACTAATACATATCGGATTTTTC
Organism: Euprymna scolopes; assembly: GCF_053919585.1. Taxonomy (NCBI): domain Eukaryota; kingdom Metazoa; phylum Mollusca; class Cephalopoda; order Sepiida; family Sepiolidae; genus Euprymna; species Euprymna scolopes. The sequence goes on from NC_136507.1 coordinate 63,695,052, forward strand.
AAAATATTTGGTTATAAACACGCACACACACACACACACACACACACACACACACACACATACACACACCCCCGCGCGCGCGCACACACACATAGAGAGTAAGTTATGAAAATATATATGGCAATTAAGCTACACAGAATATTCCTCGTTTCATTCTCATGAGAATTATAGCAATTAAGCTACACAGACTATTCTGCGTTTCATTATTGTGAGAATTCGTCAGGCGTATATTTTGTGTAGCTTAATTGCCATATATATTTTCATAACTTACTACCCAGTTCTACCTATGTTTTGAGCACTGTTGAAGTAAATACTGAAAATTTAAGCATACAATATCTTAATCTATTAATTTATGTGACTTAATGAAGTAGTCATATATATATATATATATATATATATATATATATATATATATATATATATATATATATATAAGAGAGGAAGCTTTAAAATTCATCTTACTCTCTTATTTTCCTTTTAAAGTCTGAAACAATAATGTTCTGAATGCATTATCCAAAGCTTCCACCATCCGTTTACATAATATAATCATAATCAATGTGCCCATCGTTGGCATTGAGAATGGCGTTTACACAAACTCGGAAATCTGTACACACTTTACAGACATAGTCTTTTCTAATCCATGTCGATGAGCATATAACAAAGGTCTTGAGTTCTTCGACACTTACTACACTTTGATCCTGCCATATAATCTGTTCCCCAGATGCTGCACTTCAATGTCTTGTTCTGTCTCAGTCGAGGAGAAATCATTCACGACTGAGACAATTTAAAATTTTTGTTCCTTTTTTTTTTTTTTTTTTTTCCACGTTAAAAAACGGCCTTGGTGTCTTACTCTGTCCCGTGGGGAGGCATTGTAAATAGGAATTACCATGGCAAACTTTGCAAACTTTTTTCTATAGTTGCTTTTTTTTTTTTTTTTTTTTTTTTTTTTTAAATGCTGGGGTTGAGCGCCTCTCCGGCCAACATTCATGTTGCACTCCGAACGCTTTTTTAAGCGTGATCCCCATGTTTGGTTATTTTTCTCATCCAAGGTCGCTAAGATATAATTGTAGGTGGCACTGGTTAACTTGTAACTCACTTCAAGCCACATAGGCTACATATTCTCCAATTACGGCTAAAACGCCAAGAATCATCAGAGAAACTAGGTTCCTATTGGTAGACGTGTATCCGATCTTAGACAGGTTTTATTTAGAACTAAGGAATAGCGCCGTCTTTGGTCTGTCTCGTTTGTTTGAAATAGCAATTTATTTGGCCCGTCTTATATCAGTTTGAAATAGTAGTTCATTTAGTTTGTCTCACTGCAGATTAAAATAGCATTTTCTTTGCTAACACTAATCGAATTAGAATGGTTACATCCTTAGTATACCGTTATTCTTTAACTAACTAATTTTCTGGTATTCTTTGAGTTCCGGAAACATTAGCAGACGGCAGAAATCGAGGGAGGGACGGTAATACAAGTCGATGTTTTGATTAGTTTTTTTTTATTACAATTACAATTGGTGTGCGCCATGAACTGTTCGAGTTTGAACATAAAAGTAAAAAAAACATTTAAAATTATTCGTGTCTTCTATTTTATCTTTTTTTTTTTTTTTTCAAAGGTTTGATCCGTTATCAAATTGAATCGGTCCATGCAGTTTAGAATATATCGCGATTTCCTTCTCTCATCTCGCTTCCCCTGTCAAGGGGTTTCTTCTTTTCAAATAACCATCCGCCCTCCGACTGCTACGCCTCCCCCCCCCTTATTCAGTTGCTCTTATTTTGTTTTCTATTAGTTTTTTTTCTTCATTTCATTTGCACAAAATCTCCGATTCTTATTCAACTTTCCCCTCATCAGTCAAAACCTTCTTTTTAATAGCTCAGATGCTGATATATATATATATATATATATATATATATATATATATATATATATATATATATATATATATACGACCCATGACTCGTTGGGTCAGTATGTTATATTAGCTATGGAATTAATGTATGAGCGTGACATTTGTGACGTAAAGAAAATAGGTTTTTTTTTTTTTTTACATAACAGAAACATTTCTATGAAAGTATATTAAAATAAAAAATCACGGACGGATCACTCAAACATGAAAAAAATATCCTCCCTATTCGTGTAAAGTTACCTCTTTTTCCGAATAATCGCTCAAAAATCGAAAATTAAAAATGATTTTCCTACGAATCGAACGCTGACGAAAGTCATTTAGCAGCAAAAACGCACATAAACCTACTGATGAGAAATATAAGAATGAAAAACCCATATTGAAATCCTTCCACCAAGTTATAGAACCTTAAAATCTAAAAAAACAATAATAATAATTAATAAAACCTGAAGCAAAAAAATAAAACCTGAATAAATAAAATAAAATAAAATAAAACTAATATTGAAACAGATTAGCAAATATGCCAACAAATTCACCGTCCTCACACAACTATTTTGTATCTAGAAATGTAAACAAAAAATAAAAAAGAAGGAAGGAAGGAAAAGGGACGGATAGAGAGTAGTAGTAGTCTTGGCTTTACTACAATTGTTCTTATGTTTGTCAACGGGTTAAAGTTGTTTAGTTGTAATAAAGAATAGTTGCAAAACACCCCCACTCTTCCCATGTTAAATAATAATTTCGAAATAATAACGTTAATATTTCAGTGCGCCGGTCAAAATCTGCAAAAGAAGCGATTTGTGTTTATTTGTTTACGTTGTTATGGGTTAATGTTTATGCGCACATGCGCAATCGGATGTCGTAAACCAGAAAGTGGGTTACATCACTTGTTACAAGGCTGTTTGAGTTTTATAATTATATATATATTACTGTTTTTATCGGCGTTGCCCCAGATGCAGCAAAATCTCATTTTACTTTTTATTGCTTTGCACATTTTTAAACTTAAGGTAGGCAACTGGTCTTCATATTAATATCTTCTTCAATCTGAAATAAGTTATCCCCATTGCTGATGTTTATTTTTAGGTGATTATTTAACAATGTTTAACAGTAGCAATTATCTAGACCGAATTACGTAATTAAAAAAAAAAAAAGCTATAGCTAAATATAGTAGAGCCCCAGGATACGGTGGTCCTAAGATACTTTTTTTTCAGGTTACGATGTTTTTTGCCGGCCCCTGGTTACGGTATTTGCCCCGCCTTATGGTGTTATTTAAAATGTTTTATTATATAAATGTGTATTATATACTGTACTGTATTATGTTACTAATTTTAATGCCCCATCTCTGGGTTCTTCTGTATGCTATATTGCCTATAACATGCTACAACAACAACAAATCAAAATTAGCTACTCAAAAGCAATGTTTTATTTGTCAGATTAAATGCTATTTGGGTCTGATTTTGAAAATCCGACAAGATTTTAAATATATTTTAAATTTTATATTTTAAATTTTCTTTTTTTGGCAAGCAAAACGTTGCTTGATTACAAGGCTACATCTTTGGATGGAGTGAAGTATAGTTTTGCTTGTTTTTTTGGGAACATAATCCCAAGCGTTATCTCCTTTGTGTGTGGGGGGTATTATTTTATCTCTGGTTAATGGGAAATGCTGATAGGTCCAATAACATCCAGGATGTTTTCTATTCACGATAAACTAACCCCATGTTTAACCTTGTTGCAATGGGAAGCAGATAAATATATAATATATCAGCATGGTTACCTAGCGTTGCCTAGGATCGTTCGATAAGTTTGATAAATTATATAGATTACAGAAAAGAGTTAACCTAAACAATATTGTAATATCTTTTTGAAAGGGTAGCCATGACTTGCAATTATCTCTCCACGTACACTATCTCTCGACTATTATTTAAGCTCATACTGTTATATATGGAAGGGGGGAAGGGGACAGATCCAAGTAATTAGAAAAACAAAATAAATAAGTTTGGAAATAATATTTATTAAAGGAAAAGGCTAGAATTGAACCCAGTAATCAAGCGTTAAAAGTGAATACATATTGTAATTCTAGGAGTGTAGAGCAATTGTCCATTGTGTTAAGAAATAACTAAATACATTAATTATGTCAGAGTTAGGAGAATGAACAATTCAATTTAGGAATTTTCTTTGTGTTGCGAGAACGTGTTGGAAACATATGTAATTTGTAAAATTCACATGAGAAAAAATTCACGTGGCTGAAGCACGTTTTGACGTCACAAAGAAAGATAATTTACAATATATTCAGAGAGTCAGTTCAGTCAGGCTTGAGTTCGGAACAGTTAGAGGAGGAGAGTTAACTAAGCTCCTTTTGGAAGCGAAAGAAGAGGAAGAAAGACAATGTAGAAATCAGCAAACCATTTGAATCCCTGATCATCTTATCCGGATGGAATAAAGATCATCATATTTATAAGCCTTCGTTTGTCATTGTTCAACCTGAAAGGTAATGTGATTTTGTCTGTCGTATTTGTAAAAGAACTTTGTATGGTTAAAATTAAAAAAAAAAGATACAGAGAGAGGTGGGTAATTAGTTTTCCACGCTAACCATTAGGCCAAAGAGGATAGTGAATTAAATGAGTTGGTAATTCACTTTTGCCCGGATGGAGGAAATTAGTACAAGGACAAAATAAAAAATATTTTAAGAAAAAGCGAGAGAAAGGGGTGGGATCAAACTCGAAAACATAGGGTAATTAGTCTTCCTTGCTAACCATTAGGCCAAAGAGTATAGTGAAGTCAATGAGTTTTAAGAATCATAGGAGTCGCCACGCATGCACAGAAACCAAGTTAGAGGCCAGGTAAGCTTCCTGCGTTTGAATACTTTCGCTTTATTATACGAAAAAGACAAACAAACACCCAAGATGACGACACGGTGGGATTTTTTTTTTAATTCGATCAAAATAAAGGAAAAAAAACAGTGTCCGTTTGCGAATCTCAGATATTATGATATCGGAACTATAGGAGAACTTCTTGCAGCGGAACCTCGATCTGAAAAGCCTTTTGCTGCCATACACAAACGCTTGTGCCCATTTTGCCTTTCATATATAGAGATGAATCTCCCCCCCCTCCCTCGTGTTAAAAGAACTGTCTATGTTTCTCTTTATATCAAGCTCTTATCATAAATATGATCTACGTGTAAGCTATATAAATGTCGTTATCAATCCCCGTTCTATATATACACCCCACTATTTAACAATATTATTATTTCTCTCACCTTTGTTACTTTTCTTTTTTTGCTTATTGGCAGTCAAAGCTAATAAACTAGATTCTTGCTAGTCTTTGTCTGCTCCTTTTTCCTTCCCCGCTGTCGCCATTCCACCTCTTTCAATAATAATTAGTATTGTAATTTGAAACGGTTAAATACATAGGGAACAAAATCGATTAAAAATACTTATCCCGAGATAAGGTTTGAACTCATAAACTCTGTGGCGAAATACAGTACCCTAACCGATAAGAAGAACTGTGGCAATTAACGCAGTGTCCTTGTTAATTGCGTAAATAAAAACACTTCTTTCTTTCCTTCCCTCTCTAATGTGTGACCAATTATTATTTCTTTACTCATCTCTCTCTCTCTCTCTCTCTCTCTCTCTCTCTCAGCGATTTAGTAAAAACGTCAACTATTATTTATCTCTCCCATTTTAGCTAATACAAACGCTTGAAATATAGGTGACTCTCTAGGAAGTTGTATTATTAAAATTTTCCTAAGTGACCATGAGGAGAGTGATAGTAGATTACAATCACGGCGCAATCATGTTGACGAACTGATTCTCGCCAGATCACTGAAGTTAAGCAATGTTGAGCCTGGCCAGTATCAGATGAGTGACCATTTGGGAAGACGAGGTGTTGTATGTACCGCGAGGTAAAATACCAGGTTAGGAAACTGGTGCAGTCTATCCTTCTCTCGAGAGTAGATGAGCCTCTGTTAAGCCGTGGTAGGCAACCCATCTAGTAATGGCATCACGATTAAAAAAGACCCTTGATAGCTCTGGCGAAGCATCAAGTATTCAGCTACAGACAAGATTTGAATTACACTACAAACTTGGTCAAGATCAAAGTGTAGTATCTGTTCTTCAGATGCTGCACTTCATTTTCTTGTTCTCTTTCGTTAGAGGAGAAATCCTTCACGACTGAGACAATTTTTATTTTTGTACCTTTTCTCCACGTTAAAAAACGACCCTGGTGTCTAACTCTGTCCCGTGGGGAGGCATAGTAAATAGGTACACTACAAACTCGGGACAATCACGATTCAGTGTGCTGGCAATGTTTCTGTTGTCATAACTTGGATCGGTAGAGAGCATGAGTTGTATAGCGGCACATCTCCAATCTCGCTCTTTGAACATTTTGTCACTTTCAGACATGATAGAAGGTTCCTATTGCTCTTGGGATCTGTATACAACTAGCCAACTAGTAGATGGTCTGCAACAACAAAAAAAAAAAAAAGAAAAGAAAACAACGGTTTTCATCAAACAGAAATGGAATCATGTCTTTTATATATTATCATATATATGTGTGTGTGTGTGTGTGTGTGTGTGTGTGTGTGTGTGTGTGTGTGTGCCTTGACTTCTACATACAGTTAACTGGACTCTAGGGAAGCAACAAATAACAAGAGGAGGATAATCTCTTCAAAGTGGAAACAAAATGTCTCTATTCAAAGAGAAAATAAATGTTTTTCTTTTCTCTCCAGAATTACTCGGGCAGGGGTGGGGTAATCTTATCTCCAATCCACAAAGGTTTTCCATTTATTATTTCTGACGGTTTCTTTCCTTTTATCAAGTTATATTCTTGGAAGTGAAAATCCAATGTGTTTTGGGCAAACAGACGTTTTATTTTTCCAGGGGAGGGTGGGGGGGCTTTTTGCTCAGTATGTGAAATAAATAGAAATAAATTAAAAAGTCTATTTATTTCACGTAAAATAAAATAAAAATGTTCGATTAAACTTTTTTTTTTTTTAAATAAATTAAAACGTGCTAAATTTATACTAATGTTTGATTCTTGTCCAGAATTTTCTCTATATTAAAAACAAAAATTTAAAAAAATGTGTATGATGTACGTAACCATGACAAAACGAAAATATCATATTCCAAAACTGCAATAACCCTTATCCCTGAGTGGCTTCCGGGCCTTGATAAGTGGTGATCACTGTGTAAAAATAAAAATAAAAAAAACTCTTAAATTGATCCAGAACTTTTTTTTTTTTTTTTTAATAAGGAAATAAAAAATTTTAATTATCTGCTAACTGGTTGTCTCGCCTGCCAATTTGAAAAAAAAAATAAATAAAACAAAAAAAAAAACCAAGAGAGTGATAACTTAATAGTAATTCAAACTTGTAAGGTTTATGTTGTAATACCTACGAATTTCCATTAATCGCTTCAAAAGGATTTTCTTTATAAAATTACACACGACAACTGCCATTTATATAATAGATGGGGTTTTTGATTACAGGAATTATGTCCGTGTAACTTGACAAAAAGTTAATTTAAAGATCATAATTTTAAGCTAAAACATGAAAATGATTTCATGTTATGGTTTAAAAATATAAAGGCATTAATTTGCTTATCAGGGGAATAGCTGCTTTAAGAAGGTCGAATTGTGAAGGACAAACAAATCAAAGTTAATATTTGGTGCGAACTGAGGCACCAGTAAAAAGGAGTACTGTCAATTTTTATTTAGATTACAAGCTATTTCGACAAGAAAGTAAAGTTGAATGGCCGAAAAATCTAGTTGTTTTTTTTTAAACGAAATTACATTTATTTAAATCCATTATTTCTAGTTGTTTTTTTTTATCTAGTTGTTTTTTTTTAAACGAAATTACATTTATTTAAATCCATTATTTCTGAGGAACTTTTTTTTTCCAGAAAGATAAAACCCTGAATTTTATCATATAGAAAGCAGAATAATGTAAAACTTTTTCTACTATTTTTAATTAAATTTTAAATGTTAAATTTCCCCCAAAAGTTAACAATTGGCGTTTTTTGTTTTGTACAAAAAAACGTATATAAATAGTTTAAAAAAAAAAAAAAAAAAAAAGGGGGGGGGGGTTGAAAGAATTAATTTTTTATTTCTTGTCTAACTAAGATTTAGGGTGATTTTCTATGAGAATATGCAAAAATATTATAATATGAGTAGCTGGATTTCAAATAATTCCACTTATTCATATAGGCAACCAGTTACTTCGAGTCGATTAGATTACTCTGTTTACAAACTTTATATTTGTTCTTGATAAAAAGCAAACTACGGAAGACCAAAAAGCAAAAAAAAACTTATTTTTCAGTGACGAAAATTTCAATGTATTATTAACGCTGAGCATTTGTATCAGTTTGGTTTTTAATGTGTATGTGTGTGGGGGTCAGGCTCTCCAAAATAGGGAGGGGGGCAATTTAAAGCAGAATAAAAAAAATTATTTCAGCGCGTTTGGTCCACCGTAGTCGAAAGGCGGCAAACGTTTCCAAACTGGATCGAAAAAATGATGATATTTTTAACACAAAGGGCACAATATTTATCGATTTTTTTTGTATCGATTCTTCAAAGCATGCCCTGTTTAATAATGGTCGTGCATTATTCGGCTCGCTAAAAAGAAATTGTTAATTTATTAATCAAAGATTTTAAAATGGCTTTTTTCGTATAAATATTTAAAAACATTTTTTTTTTTTTGCTTAACTTTAATTAATTATTTTACTTAACATAATCACCGAATTTCACACTTCAAAACTCAAAAGCGAGATAATTAAACACAATCGAAGTTCTGATATTCAGACATCAAAATAAGGTATGCAAACAAGTTTGTTTTTTTTTTAATCTATAATCCCGTCCCTTACAACAACACAATATGTTTTGTTCAGTTTCAGATGATTATCTTAAGCATATTTGGAACCCCCTCAAAACAAGGGGGGAGGGTTGTAAGCAAAAAAAAATATTTATATAAATATTGTTTATGAAAAATAAGTACACTGTTATAAAGTTCATTCTTCTCTTAATAATCGCTGAAAATTTCGTATTGATTGGATAATTACCTGATTTTTGGTAGATTTTTAAAAAGACGGTCCGTCAAAAAGTACTTGCCTGCCCCCCCCCCCCCCACCTAGTTTTGGCGGTGCCTAATGTAAAGTTAAAGAGAAAAAGATTGTCTTGGCGTCGTATTTTGGAGAATTGTTGATACAATTCGATAGTCGTCATGTTCTGGAGAATTGTTAATTATGATTTGAGGGTCGGGCTTTTAAGAGGTGGTGTGAATAACGGCGTCAGTGAAAATGAGTGTTATGAATTTTTAATTTACTTTATAACATAGTTAGTTTAATTGTTTCATCTGTTGGCTAAAACGGCAAATCAAATCAAAAAATGTTTTGGGTCGATTCATATTTCCTCTTGAAGAACAGAAATATTGGATGTTGTCCTTCTGTCAAATTATGAAATCCAAACGAATCCGTTACGCACGTGGGTGCTAAAACGTATTTTGTGTATCACTTGAAAAGTATGCACGTGTCTTGTTTTGTCTTTTTAAAAATTTATTTGCAGACTGCTTTTCTCACCTTCATAGTTGTTTTTTCTCGACGTTTCAACCAACTTATCCTCTGGCCTTCGTCAGGTGATTAACTATGACGGGATAGGAATGCTAGGTCTCTTAATTGTATCCTCAGTAATTACTGCCTTCCATAGTTGTTGTCGTCTCACCATGATTTGGCCAACTAATCGTCTTCTTTGGATGGGATTGAAACTGTTATCTTCAGACAGTGCTCACCTAGAACCATAGAAATTCAACGCCTCTATCCACTGCGCCATGGGCCCAGAAGGGGGATCAAGATTGGATTTTTAGGTCTTATCCAAGTTTTTCATTCTTATCTGGTCTTCTATCGTCGGGTCCTTACCGAATATATATATTATTTTTTTTATTGGAATTATTGGAGATGATTAATTTGACCACCTTACGAAGGCTAGAGGATGAGTTGGCCAAAACGTTATGAAACAATAACTATGAAGATGAGGATAACTGTTTGCAAATAAATAAAAAATATAAAATTACTCATCTCAAGTAAAACTTTCCGGGGGGGAAACTACCAGACCTTTCTGTATTAAGGCCGGTTTTACTATTAAACCATGACAAATAGCTCTTGCTGATACTTTATAGGTCCCCCTTACTTTCGAAGCCAGCAAAGTATGAGTCATATTTTTAAATGACCTTTTCTCTGTTGACTGAGGTTAGAGCTAAAACGTCCTGTGTAGTTCTAGGAGGTCCACCTTCCCAGGCCGCTGCATCCCGTTTTTGCAGGGAGTAAATTTATTGCTTATTGCCGGAGACGCCCTTATCAGGGAATGCCGACGGGACTGCCCAGGCAATTTTTCATAAAGATTTTTCTGCAATTTAGATTTTTAAAATAGGTTTAATTCTAAGCAAACACCCATTGCTTCTATGTATTCGGTATTTTTCTGCTGTTTTCATTGTGGTTGTGTATAATTGCTTGGTTTCAAATACAGGGTGTTTTTCTTTTAGAACTTTAAATTGACAACTCTATTTTCTCTGGTTGCAGATTTGGCAACTATCGATTACTTTAAGTTCAACTTGGTTTGGCAATTCATAATGTGGTTTCAGTATGCCCCACAGCGCATGATATGATCAATTTACTGAGAAAACATTTGATGAACGAATAATTTCACAAAACAGACGTGTCAGTTGGCCACCTCGCTTGCGCGATTTAATTCCATTAGATTATTTTCTTTGGAGATATATAATGCCTCATGTCTACACGGATAAACCAGACACAATAGAGCACTTGGAAGATAACATTTGATGTGTTATTGCTTAATTTGATGCCTAGAGTTTGTGAAAATGGGACCTCTAGATTATGTAATATACGTGCAAGCTGCTGGGTTCATATGCCCGAAATTGTATTTAAATTATAAATGGCAAAATTTAATGCTTAGAATAAACCACATATTTCTATAATAAAGAATATTTTTCTGTGACTTATTTTCATTTAAAGTTCGCCGCCGCTAAAAGAATAATACAGTGTATTTTGGAGTCTGAGTTTCTTGCGCTTATTAACGATGCAAAGGTGTTTTTGTGTTATGATCTATCCCCAGGGTTTAGGGTATTCTGAACTGTATTTTGACTAGGGAGGAAGAAACCACAACTTGAATTCATCTTTTGGCCCACAACATCCTGGGAAACTGGCCTTGAGCGGGTGGTGTGTGGGAAGATGCTGATGACTGCTAGACTTTATATTAATGTCTTCTTCATCATTATCCCCCATCTCCACTCACAGAAGTACTGCCAGGAATAGTCTCTCTCATTAGTCTCTATTTTTCATGTCTGGCAATAACCCTCTGCTCCCCCCCCCCGCTCCTAGCCACATCAGAGTGGAGGCGGGGCGGCGGTCTGATACCCTGTTGATAGGGTTATCTATCAATCAGTCTCTCTCTCTCTCTCTCTCTCTCTCTCTCTCTCTGCCCCCCCACCCCAATCCAAAGCAGAAGGAAAATCAACAAGATAGGATAAGATAATCACGTTATTCTTCAATCTGGCCATCAAAGCTGTGGTCATCATCAGCGGGAAGCCGCGAGGTGGAGGGGGGGGTCGTGGGAAGATATCTCAGGAAGGGAGAAAGAGAACGTCATGATGCCTGTGAGACTGATCCTCTGCCTTACCATTCTTAGTCTATGATTTTGAATTCGAAACTTTGTATGAGGAAAAGGTAAAAAAAAAAAAAAAAAAAAGGAAATGGATGTTCTATTTTGAAGAAAATGAGTCTTGCGGAATGGTTATTTATTTTCATTCCACTGCAAGAGGATGTGACACAACTGTCGGAAAGTGAGACTGAAGAGCTAGCGTCTCCAAAAAAGAGCACTCTGACCCTGCAAAAGATGCCTGGGCAGACCCGTCGATATTCCCTGTTAGAGGCGCTTCAGTTTTATGGAGATCCGCTTATATTGGCCTCTTTTATCTGCTGAGGCGCCCTTACAGGGGAATGCCGATGGGGTTACCCAAGCACTTTTTGCAGGTCAGAGTGCCTCTCCTCAGGGGCGCTGACTTCTCAATCCCATTTTCCAACTTTAGTGACTAAGTTCTTGCAGTAGGAGAGAACTAAATACCTTCTGGCATTCTGGACAAATTATGTTGCAGTGTCGACTGAAAGGTCTTTGATGTTTACTTTAGAATTCTGTAAGTTAATCTATTTCATGGAGACCCGCTTATATTGGCATCATTTATTTTTTTTTATTTATTAAATTTTGTTCCAGCTGAGGATGAGACATCCTACAGAATGCCAGATATTCACTTACGGCCTGATGCATACAAACTGAGAGATCTTTTTTAAGATTCTAACCGTCCATTAAAGCGCACTTGTTTGTATCGCTCTTGCACTTAGTTCACTGGCTATATTTGCCAGGTATTTTAAAGTTCTTTTTCATTAGTTCAGTTGCTTTTGTAATTACTGGTATGATGGAGATCTGCCAAAGATTCCAATTTCTTTTCATGTCGTACCTTGATATTTCGTTAACTTCTTTCTCTCAGCTCTGTTTAAGCCAGCATCATAGGGTGCACTAACTTCTTTCTCTTTCTTGTCCAATATTACTATGTCAAGTTTAATAGCCTCGTTTTCTAAGTATGTAACTATAGGAATTGCATCGTGTTGTTACCGGTGTTGATTCAAAGGATGTCCCTCCATCTAATACGACCGGCATACTATTTTGCACAAGACCTTGCACATTAAACAGGCCGAAAGAGATCTAACATTTGGTGTCTTTTACTGGAGGCAAGATTTCCATTCAGTAAATATCCTTTTAGCTGTTACCATTTCACTCTCAAAGACCTCCGAGAAAATATCAGTTTTTAAGAAAATGCTGTTATGTATTGCTTTCTTCTATAATTGTGTCTATGTTCGTCTTGCTGTATCGTGTGCGTGTGTGGGGGTGTTCTAACTCGGCCACCGAGATATAGAAGGCCTGTTCACTGAAAAATGCCTGCTGGCAATGTAGGTAAGAGTTGTCAAACTATCACTGTCGATACTATATAAGGACATTTTCAAAACGAGCATTAAAACATGTTAAAAAAGAAAAGAAAGGAAGCCAATTCGATTTATAATATAACTAAACTTTATTCAATATAAAATATTATCTATGTAAAATTACGTAATTTTAAAGCGATATACAATCTAATTACTGATAAAACTGAATTATGAATTTAGGGAACAAACAATTAAAGAAACATAAAACAATCAATTCTTGGCCTTTGGGATAAGATCACAGTGTTGTATCTGTTCTGATACTACAATTAACCTTTTCTGTCCTCGGCCGGTGTAGGAGAAATCCTTTATGACTGAGACAATTTTTATTTTTGTTCCTATCCAGAGTGCCCCTTATAGGGGAGCTGGATTTTCCTCACAAAAACGCATCGAAGCACAAAAATTAGGAAATCGTGACTTCTGGAAAATCTACAACAGTGTAGTGAATAATGGGCAATCAACAATTTCCCCGCTAACCAACAATCATGAGGTTGTTTGTTCAGCAACCGACAAGGCTAATATGCTTGCCAGCTGGTTTGCCTCGAACTCCACACTGGACCCTTCCAACCACCCCCTGCCTGACTTTGTGGACAGACGCCACGCTAGACGATCTAAAAATCACCCCTGCTCAGATACACGCTATCATAAAAAACCTTGACACTTCAAAAGCATGTGGACCTAATCTCATCCCAGCTGTGCTATTAAAAAAGTGCTCAACCGAAGTAGCTCCAGTTCTCTCTAAACTCTACAATAAATGCCTTAATGAATCATGCTTTCCGGGCTGTTGGAAAACTGCTTCTGTGGTACCAATATTCAAGAATTCTGGCGAAAGAACTGACCCATCAAATTATCGCCCCATTAGCCTCCTCCCACTTTTCGCCAAAATATTTGAGACCATAATTAACCATGCTCTAGTCCGACACCTTACGGATGCTAAACTTCTGACTGACAAACAATATGGATTTAGACAAGCCCGTTCTACAGCTGACATCCTCACTGTAATCTCTGAACGTATATACCATTCACTGGACAAAGCGGGGGAGGGCAGAGCGGTAGCTCTAGATATATCTAAGGCTTTTGACAGAGTATGGCACAACGGTTTCCTCAGAAAAATTAAATCATACGGTATCACTGGTAGAATACTTAACATAATTAAATCCTTCTTAGATAAGAGAAAAATCCAGGTTGTCCTCTACGGTCGTACATCTAAACAGTGTGATATAAATGTGGGAGTGCCTCAGGGGTCTATCCTTGGACCTCTAATGTTCCTAATATTTATTAATGACCTTCCTGACAAAACTGCCTCTGAGATGGGTATATATGCTGATGACACTACACTCTATAACAGGCATGACAGAAAAACAAATGAACACGTATCTAAAGAAATGGCAAAAACACTAGAGGATGACCTCCAATCTGTAGTGGAATGGGGACATAAATGGATGGTCACATTCAATGCTGCCAAGACTAAACTGGTTTCCTTCAATAATTACAAGAAACCTTCTCTGCCACCAATAGCAATGGCCAGTGACTCTCTGTCTGAGAGTACATCTTTCAAACTGCTTGGCCTAACGTTCACAGGAAACATAAGTTGGAACAATTATATTGAAGACATTGCCAGGGCTGCTGTGAAAAAGGTAGGCTCTCTCTACCATGCTAGAAAACTACTGACACCCGAAAGTATCCTGTACCTCTATAAGGCCACCATTCGCCCATGTACGGAGTATTGTTGTCATATTTGGGCTGGTGCATCTGCTACTAGTCTCTCGCTCCTAGACAAGGTTCAAAAGAGATGAGCCAATCTGATAGGCCCTGAACTGACATTTAAGCTTCAGCCTCTGTCCCATCGACGAAACGTTGCATCCCTCTGCCTTTTCTACAAGTATTTTAATGGTGAATGCTCTGACGAACTGATGACACTTGTGCCCCCAGGACGTAGACACCCTCGACAATCCCGACAGGCAGCTAAATCCCACCCCCACACAGTAGAGACTCCTAGATGTAAAAGATCTTTCTACTCTAGTAGTTTCTTCCCCAGAACTGCTAGACTCTGGAATTCCATTCCAGGTTCCTGCTTCCCTAACTGTACTGACATGCAAAAGTTCAAGTACAACGTGAACTGACATCTTGCTACCCAAACCCCAACATAGTACCCCAGTAGTTGCTGCCCCTGATAGTAGCCTCCACACCAAAGTGGCAATGCGCCTTGTTTGGGGTGAAAATGTAATAAAAAAAAAAAATATGTTGAAATATTTAAATAACTATTGCTTTTAATACAGAATTTATATTTAAAGATTTGTTTTTTTGTTCTATGTCCATTTTTCACCCCATGTTTTTCATCAAGACGTGTAGCGTATTTTCATCAGTTACATGGTTAGAAATCCTAAAACTAAGAAAATATAGTAAACATCTACAATATTAAATCAGGGTGATGGTGAATTTGGGAGGGGACATTATTATTATTATTATTTCACTCACTAAGAGCTGTCTCACAGGCCATCAGCAGTGATCGCTCACAAGCAGTAGCATGTGGTATTCTCTGGAGACCGAGTGACAACAAGTCTCCCCAGATTTCCAGTGTTTTCCACCTCTTAACCACTTGTGTAGATGATTGCACCTTATTGCAACAGCCGTTTGCCATTGATTTCTCGTTGGCATCGACCATTGGTGTTTCCTGGAGTTTCGATGACAAAGTGCCTACTCAAGGTACCAGATTTGAACTGCACACTTCCAGTGGAGATCTGGTTAGTACTCTCCCACCTTGGACTTTCCATTCTCTCTGACCCTTCAGAAGTAGTTGGTGTGGCGCCAGTCGATGTCATCTAGTGTTTTTTGGCACTTCACAGAGAACATGGACCTTGCATAAACGGGTTTTAATTTAATGGCTGCTCCCTTTTTCATTTTCTTCGCATATATCTCATACACTTTTTTGAAATCGAGCATGTATTTTATTTTTTGAATTTTTTAAATTAAATTTGATTCATACTTTTATTTCGTACTTGATTTCATTTTATTTTCATTTTATCTTATTTTTTTTATTATATTATATTTTCCACACTAAATATTTTTATTTTTTTGTTACATTTATTTTTTCATATTCAAATAATGCTTTTGACCTTTTTTTTTGCTTCAAATAGTACCTTCAAAAAAGTTTTCGTAATTAAATAAACCAATGAAAACTTTTTGCGTATGCGCTTTTTAGGGAGCAATCATTAAATTAAAACCTGTTTACGCAGGGTCCATGTGCCTCGTGAAGTACCTTTTTTTATTATTGTTGTTGTTGTTATAATAATAATGATGGTGCTTGTGCAGTGTCAGCACCGTGCTATATTTTAGGTGGGATTTTCAAGTTAAATTTTATGGTTCTTTTTTTTCATTAAATTGTTAGGTGAAAGTGCAGAACAGTTTGCAAGCCCCCGAGATAAAATGCTATAAAACAAACAAACAAACAAACAAACAAACAAAATCTTTTAAGTTTTAAATGTATTTCAAAGAAATAAATTACGCCCGGTGCTAAAATATTGAATTCATCGATCGTTTTAGTTAAAAAAAAAAAAATTAAAAAGAAAAAAACTGTCGTGAAAAATGCTTCTAATTTTAAAATATGAAAATTTTTATTTATTATTAAACGAACGGGCTGAAAAAAAAAATTCTCATATAAAAATCGTCTGTTTTGCAGTTTTAAAAATAAATAAAATGAAATATTCGACTTCCTTCGATAGATATAAAATTCAAAAACAATACACTTACTGTTATATTTTGTTAAATTAAAATTATCCCAATTTAATCAATTAAAATAGTATAAAGTACTGTTTAATACGATTTTTTTAATAATATCGAAAAAATGGTTTTCGATGAAATTCAATTTTGACTTTCTACAGTATACTCTTAAACTTCGTGATATAAGTTTGAGTATACTGTAGAAAGTTAAAATAGAATTTCATCGAAAACCATTTTTTCGCCATTTAAAAAAAATCGTAATAAAATAGTAGTTCATACTTTTTTAATTGATTAAACCCTAATCTGTTAAGACGGCCGTCCCAAAAGTAATGCCTCCTACTTTTTTTTTATTTTACTCAAACGAATCAGAGGGGGATTGCAAATTGTATTGTTATGATGACTGGACTTATGCATTCACGGCCTGAAAATTTCATCTGTCTGTGGCAAATATTGACGGTGTGAGACTCTAAGAAAGCAAACCCTGTCATGGGCGTGCGTCATTCAATTCCGGGCAAAAGTGCATTGAAAATAGTGGGGACTTATGTTGAAAAATAAATTCTGGAGCACAAAATGTTGCTCGTTTTAATGGTACCATTCCTGTCTTCGTAGCTCTTCAACTTTTTGACTTTATAAAATAGGAGGCTTTACTTTTGGAATGCTTCCCATATGAGAAAGCATGTTCCGGACGCTCGTGCTCAGCCATCATTCATTGCTCACAAAAGTGCATTGAGAATGGTGGTGATTATATAGGAAAATAAATTTTGGAACACAAAAGGTTCTCGTTTTAATGGTACCACTCCCATATTCGATGATCTTAAACTTTTTGAGTTAAAAAAAATAGGAGGCTTTACTCTTTGAACAAACCCCGTAGTTTTACATATTTTGTAAAAGTTTAATGTCTTAATCGTTCAAAAAGGTTTTCTTTTCATATCAACAGCCTTGTTTATTCAAGAAATACAATTTTTTTTCCATCTTTTTTATTGTTTTATTGTTAAAAATAAAACGTTGAAAAAAAAAATCAATTTGTTGTTTCGTGTGACTTGCGAAAAATCTGAATGCCATTTTTTTTTTTTTTTTTCCCATATTGTATTAGCAGGGCTTCCTGATGTTGTCTGGGACAAAAGTGTAACATTTCTATAAACACTTCTATCTCGCTCTCTTTCCCCTCTTACGCTTCCATCTTTTCCTCTCCCCATTCCCTTTCTCTTCCATCCATCCCATTCTTCCCTCCACACACACACACACACACACACACACACACACACACACACACACACACACTTTTATCGATTTCTCGAGGCATGAGTCGGCATAAATGAAATGACTCCTTGGAAAAGATCCGAGTTACTTCCCTTTAGTTAGTGGTTGCCCCCCCCCAACACATACACACACGCACACACACACACACTCCCTCGTCGACAGTTTATGGTTAAAGGATAAATTAATTTTAGATATTATTCATCTAGGGTAAACGCCGATTAAGAAAATACCAACTTTTTGAGTATTTGTTTTGTAGTTTTGTTTTTTACTTTCAGCTGGATATACGCGCATGCATACACGCAGACAACTGCCCTTTATATAATAGAAGCTGAAATTCTATAATATTATCGATTGTTTATATTTGCTTTTCGCAAAGAAAAAAAAAGGAAGAGTGAAGAAAAACGAGAAGAGGCAGAAAGGTAGAGGAAACATATGCCAGTAATCTATTGTTCCTATTTACTTGCCTCCTTACTAGAGTATAGTTAGGCACAAGGTCAGTTTTTAATGTGGTAAAATCCACCTGCTGCAACAGAACAGATATTACACTTTGTTTCTAGCCAAAAGTTCAACTAATCTATTGTTTACTTGTTTTCGTTTCTTTGAACATACGGCAAATTTTTATATTTTCCTTCGTTCTTCTAATATTGTTTGTTTTGCGATATTTTTTGAACGAATTCAATTATTTATACGAAAGTGCATTTTTACCTAAATGCCAATAATAAATAATTTTCCCCTGGACAAATTTGGTACCCCCAAATAGGGAGCGGCATGTGTATTTTTTTTTTTTAATGTAATTATCCACTGACACGTGCATCGTCGTCTACGACTCACCAGAGTGGCTGAATCTAGTGAGATTCGAAATCGGAACCCCATAGTAAGAAGCGTAAACAAACCTCTACCACTAGGCTATCTCACGGGACTTGAATATATCGCGATTTTCGTAGATGTTATTTGTTTTTATTTTGCGATATATATATATATATATATATATATATATATATATATATATATATATATATGTATGTATATATATATGTATGTATATATATATGTATGTATATATATATGTATGTATATATATATGTATGTATATATATATGTATGTATATATATATGTATGTATATATATATATGTATGTATATATATATGTATGTATATATATATGTATGTATATATATATGTATGTATGTATATATATGTATGTATATATATATATATGTATGTATATATATATGTATGTATATATATATGTATGTATATATATATGTATGTATATATATATGTATGTATATATGTATGTATGTATATATATATATATATGTATGTATATGCATGTATGTATATGCATGTATGTATATGCATGTATGTATATATATATGTATGTATATGTATGTATATATATATGTATGTATATGTATGTATATATATATGTATGTATATGTATGTATATATATATGTATGTATATGTATATATATGTATGTATATATATATGTATGTATATATATATATGTATGTGTATATATATATATGTATGTGTATATATATATGTATGTGTATATATATATATATATATATATATATATTCTGTCTTTCATTTCTTTCGCATTTTACTTTTATGTAAAACTATTTTTTTACTTTTTTAAAACTTCAACTTTTCTTTTGCTTTTTAACATTTTTTTTTAAACTTTTTAAAAAACTTTAACTTTATTCCAATTCTCCCCTCACTCTTTAAATATACTCTAATTTTCAGAGTCATCGAACCTGCCCCTTCAAAATGGAGAAAATGAGCTAAATCTTTGCTCGTTTCTTTGTTAATCCTTTCATTAATCCTTAAAAGATAAGCAAAACAGCCATTGAGGAGATAACTTTTGTGTATTCCACGTTTGTATTTGTTGTCAGAAAACGAATCTCCAAGCAAAATGTTAAAAAAAAATAAAACAAAAAATGGTTTCAGTTGACTAATCATTGGGAAAGGCTAAAACAATGAGCTGCAGTGCAGAGCACCAAGTCTCGGCAATAATCGTAGTTATGGTTCACAAAACGTGTCAATGTTCTATATATATATATATATATATATATATATATATATATATATATATATATATATATATTTTATTATTATTGTTTTTAGTTTTTAACAAAACTTCAGTTGATTTCAAGGATTGGCATATATTGTTTTCATTGTGGCACAGAAGTAAAAGCTGCAAATTCCGAAAATTATACAATGGATATTTAACCCACATTCGTAATAACTCTGTCGCACACACTCTAATTTCCTGTCTTTTTCTTTCTTTTTCTTTCTTTCTTTCTTTCACTCGTCTTCTTTTGCACTCCTCTCTCATTCAAACACTCTTTCAGTTCCTCTTTCTCTCTTTCTCGTCCTCTCTCTTCCATCGCCCTTTCTCCCTCGCTTTTTCTTTCTCTCTCTCTCCCTCGCTCTTTCTCTCTCCCCCCCTCGCTCTCTCTCTCTCGCTCTTTCTCTCTCTCTCACTCACTCCCTCCCTCCCTCGCTTTTTTTTCACTCTCTCTCCCTCGCTTTTTTTTCACTCTCTCCCTCGCCCTTTCTCTCTCTCTCTCTCTCTCTCTATGTCCCTCGCTTTTTTTCTCTCTATCTCCCTCGCTATTTCTCCTTCTCTCTATTCTAGGAAGATACATTATTTACTTACCTATAAAATTATATTTTTATTTTCTTTTTTCTTTTTTCCGTTTGAAATGAGGCTTCATAATATGTGTATTCATGTTTTTTTTTTGTTTTTTTTGCGCACTGTTATTCTCATCTTCATATCTATTGTTTCACCACGTTTTGGTCAACTTATCCCCTGGCCTTCTTCAAGTGAATAACTTTGAGGCGCGTGGCGCAATGGATAGAGGCGTTGAATCTCTACTGTTCCAGGTGAGCATTATCTGAAGATAGCGGTTTCAATCCTACTCGAGCATGCCAGTTGGCGAAAACGTCGTAAGACAACAATTATGGAAAGCAGTAATTAATGGGGATGCGGTTACAAGATTCAACATTCCTACCCTGTCGTGGTTAATCATCTGAAGAAGGCCAAAGGATGAGTGGGCCGAAATAAACGATTATGGCGACGAGGATAACAGTCCGCAAAAAGAATGAATCCTATAGGATTATATGCTGCAGTTTTATTCGGCATTAAATAAATCACAGGTGGTTGATATGCTATGAACCAAACCACAACTATTTGAAGATATGAAGAACACTTTGACAAAAATTACTGAATTCGCTATTAAATAACCTGGAAATATTTATATACTATAAACCAAAACAAACAAGATTTCCTCTCTCTCTCTCTCTCTCTCTCTCTCTCTCTCTCTCTCTCTCTCTCTCTCTCTCACACACACACTTTCTCTCTCTTATCTCTCTTTCTCTCTCTTATCTCTCTTTTCTCTCCCACTTTTCTTTTTCACACTCTTCTATTTCTCTCTCTCTCTCTCTTTGCCACTTTTACTCCCCGTCTTTCTCTTCTCACTATTTCTACCCTATCTCTTTACCCCTCTCTCTGTTCTTTTTCTACTTTTCTCCTCTTCACTCCTCTCTTACTTTTTTCTCTTTCTCCCCGCCCCCCCTCTCTCTCTCTCTCTCTCTCTCTCTCTCTCTCTCTGAGGAACGGGTGGTGCCGATGTTTCAAATGCAGTTGAAATGGAATCTCTCTGAAGTCTTTTCTAAAACCTAATGTGTTTTCGCGAGTTTCTTTGTCTGGAATTCTTTCATCATCTTTTCCAGCTGATAAAAAAAATATAGTCTTTCCTTTCTTCCCGCCCGCCAACACGCCTTCCGACCTGATTGACCGCGAAAGTAAATGAAAATTGTTAAGTGCCGAAATCCATAATGAATACCCGTTTGAAGAGTTTAAACATTTTATCGAATAAGTGCCACTCAGTCCTACCTTCTGTGAAAAATGCATTTCAAAAGAAACAGTTCGTCATACAGACAGCATATGCACATCTGCTGCACACATGCGACTCTGTAAGGTAAATGTGCATATATATATATATATATATATATATATATATATATATATATATAAAGCTGTGTGTGTCTGGTCACGAATAGGCTCCTATATGGTTGACTATTTAAAAAAACTGATTACATATAATGATAGAAGATTATCGAGACACAGGAATGGGTATGTTTGATCTGGCAGAACGGTGGTACATAAAAATTGTGGGGTCTGCGTTCGTGCCTGGTCCACAAAGTATGGAAATAAAAAATTTAAAAATTAAAAAAAAAACGTTTACAAGTGTTTTTAATATAGATGTACATAAGAATACTTTGATAAGTATGTTTTAACTTAAATAGGGATGGTATAATAAAATTGTGGGGCTTGCGTTCGTGCTTGGCCTCCATAGAATGGAAATAGGCACAGACTTTAATAAAGACTTTTCATATCTATCTGCATAAGTATATTTTGATAATTATGTTTCAGTTTGAAGAAATATGGTATAATAAAATTATGGGGTGTTCGTTCGCACCTGACCTCCATAGAATGGAAATATGTCACAAAGTTTAACAAGGTTTGTTAATATAGATCCACAGAATATTGTGATAAGTGTTTCAGTGTGAACAGGTATGGTATAATAAATTATGAGGTTTATCTATTTTATTTTTACTTTCATCATATTTTGCTTTGGTTTTGATACCCTCAAATTCGAAGCTATCTCTTTAGAACCCTTCCTTTTCATAACCTATCATACTTTAATAAATCAAAGTTTATTTTCTGTAGGCTGCTTTTGAACCCAGTCAACGACGGGTACTTTTGCTAGTATATATATATATATATATTGCGTGTATCTCTATATCTACTATTATATAAAAGGAATTTATCTGTGTGTGTGTGAGTTCGTTCCCTATGGACTCAGAAACGGTTGCGTCGATTTTTTATTTCTTGAAATTTTATATGAACGTATATGATGTTTCTGGGAGTGTTCTTACGTGGGTTTTATGTCGAAATGCGTGTGATAAGTGTCGATAATCGAAAAATTCCGATTAAAATACAAAGTCTGATTTTGACAAAAGTTAACACTTTCATACAACCTAACATCACAAATGCATTTGAGAAGTTTTATCACATTATTAGCACAGCCTATAAAATCAACTGTAGATACTTTTATTAGACAGGGGCGCGTTCAAAATGGAGGCTTCTGTTTAAAGCACAATTGAACCATGATACTTGACTTTTACATTTTAAATTTTAAGTGAAGACATTATTTACAGACACTTGTAATAAAATCAACAGTAGATTCTCTACAGTGCAGGGTTTGTTCAGCTAGCCATGGTATATCTCTTAATGTGCTGTTACTATCGCATACAGAAATCACTACGTCAATTACTTTAGGCGTAATAGATGTTTAGAAACTAGAGTTTCCATTTCGATTGCCAACAAAAGGATTATAGAAAACGAAAAAGAGCATATGTTTCTCTTATCAATGGGCTTGAGGTG
Organism: Euprymna scolopes; assembly: GCF_053919585.1. Lineage (NCBI taxonomy): Eukaryota > Metazoa > Mollusca > Cephalopoda > Sepiida > Sepiolidae > Euprymna > Euprymna scolopes. The sequence goes on from NC_136507.1 coordinate 63,718,430, forward strand.
ATTTTGTCAGCGTCAGACAAAGCCGAACGCTTTGCCAAGAACTTTGCATCAAACTACACCCTATACAATCAAGGCCAGCTACCTCTCAAATTTCCTTCTAAGACCAAAAATAATTTCAACGATATCTGTTCGTAATGTTGACATACTCAAGAACCTCAGCAGTATTTTTATATTCACAAAGAACCTCAGTAATATCTTTGTACTAATCAAAGACCTCAGTAATATTTTTGTACTCATCAAAAACCTCGATAATATTTTGTATTCATTAAAGACCTCTGTAATATTTTTGTACTCATCAAAGACCTCAGTAATATTTTTGTACTCATCAAAGACCTCAGTAATATTTTTGTACTCATCAAAAACCTCGGTAATATTTTGTATTCATTAAAGACCTCTGTAATATTTTTGTACTCATCAAAGACCTCAGTAATATCTTTGTACTAATCAAAGACCTCAGTAATATTTTTGTACTCATCAAAAACCTCGGTAATATTTTGTATTCATTAAAGACCTCTGTAATATTTTTGTACTAATCAAAGACCTCGGTAATATTTTTGTACTCATCAAAGACCTCGGTAATATTTTTGTACTCATCAAAGACCTCAGTAATATCTTTGTACTCATCAAAGACCTCAGTAATATCTTTGTACTCATCAAAGACCTCAGTAATATCTTTGTACTCATCAAAGACCTCGGTAATATCTTTGTACTCATCAAAAACCTCGGTAATATTTTTGTACTCATCAAAAACCTCGGTAATATTTTGTATTCATTAAAGACCTCAGGAATATTTTTGTACTCCTCAAAAACCTCGGTTATATTTTTGCATTCATCAAAGACCTCGGTAATATTTTTGTATTCATCAAAGACCTCGGTAATATTTTTGTATTCATCAAAGACCTCGGTAATATTTTTGTATTCATCAAAGACCTCAGTAATATTTTTGTATTCATTAAAGACCTCAGTAATATTTTTGTATTCATTAAAGACTTCAGTAATATTTTTGTATTCATTAAAGACCTCAGTAATATTTTTGTATTCATCAAAGACCTCAGTAATATTTTTGCATTCATCAAAGACCTCAGTAATATTTTTGTATTCATCAAAGACCTCAGTAATATTTTTGTATTCATCAAAAACCTCAGTAATATTTTTGTACTCATCAAAGACCTCAGTAATATTTTTGTACTCATCAAAGACCTCAGTAATAGTTTTGTACTCATCAAAGACCTCAGTAATAGTTTTGTACTCATCAAAGACCTCAGTAATAGTTTTGTACTCATCAAAGACCTCAGTAATAGTTTTGTACTCATCAAAGACCTCAGTAATAGTTTTGTACTCATCAAAGACCACAGTAATAGTTTTGTACTCATCAAAGACCTCAGTAATAGTTTTGTATTCATCAAAGACCTCAGTAATAGTTTTGTATTCATCAAAGACCTCAGTAATAGTTTTGTACTCATCAAAGACCTCAGTAATAGTTTTGTACTCATCAAAGACCTCAGTAATAGTTTTGTACTCATCAAAGACCTCAGTAATAGTTTTGTACTCATCAAAGACCTCAGTAATAGTTTTGTACTCATCAAAGACCTCAGTAATAGTTTTGTACTCATCAAAGACCTCAGTAATAGTTTTGTACTCATCAAAGACCTCAGTAATAGTTTTGTACTCATCAAAGACCTCAGTAATAGTTTTGTACTCATCAAGAACCTCTGATTTAGAGAAAGAGTAACTCTATTTTTGAGTACTGTTTTTTAATTTCTGTATTATGTCATCTAATTTACATGTTGTGTCCGTACATACCATAAAAACGTATGTGGTGAAGATAGCAAAATAACTTTCTGTACTTCTTTAGTTCGCATGGATAAACAGGGATACCCCCCCCAAAAAAAAGAACGGGCCTCAGCTCTAATTAGGCCCCATTTCTTAGTGTTTTGTCCAAATAAAATGAAACTTTGGTCATAACTAGTTTATTATATTCAAAACCTCACATCAAAACACTGGGGTCTTTGGCCTTTTTTTCTCCGTTGACTGTAAAATGCTCACAAAAAACAATTGAATGTCCTCTGTTTTTTTTTTTTTTGGGGGGGGGGTCACCTTGTAATATTGACTTATTAATTTTAGTTATGCAAGAGGAATTATTAAACAGATGTGTCACGGTTTATGAATTTTTGAATGGAATGGAACAAATAGTGGTAATAACCTTAAGGATCACAAGTACATGTAATATATATTTTGTGAATGTAAGCATCACTTTTCAACTGTAGAGATTATTGCAAGAGGAACAAGAGTCTTGTTTGTTGTTTATTTTAAAATTTGTTAGTTCATTTTTATCACCTCTCTTTTCCTTTATAGCTGCTCCTATATTGAAGAAATAAAAATTGGGAGGTATGTATCGGCTTATTGCCTTTGTCTGGTCTGCCCATCAAAGCTTGTGAATGGATCGTGTAAAAAAAAAAAAGATGTATTTTCTATGTGTTTGTGATGCGAGCGTGGAGATAGTGTTTATAGTTTTATGTTGTGTATTGCTTCTTACAAAGCATGACGCCAAGGTAGATCATGTATTTTGTTTATTTCGTTGCCAAGAAATTAAAAAAAAAAATGATGCATGATTGTTTATTTTTTTTTTCGTTTGTTTGTTGTTGTAAACTAAAACCATTTTCCCTTTTTGCTGATTTTTTTATTGTTAGTAGATTAGATTCAACAGGCATGAACGCAACAAACCCTGGCATGATTATCTTTTTATTTTTAAAACAAAGAACAAATTTGCTGCATTCAGAACATTTGAAAACTAGCAGGCCTTCCCCCTCCTCTATCCCCATTACCCCTTATTTCCTCCACCAGCACATAAGAAATGAGTCGGCAGTAAGAAAAGTAACTCCCTGATAGCAAAACTGAGAGTAACTTCCCTTCAGTACATAAAATGACTGAAAACCAAACCCTACTGACGAAATCTGTACCACCTAAGGGTCAACGTATGAATCCTTTTTCTTTTTTGAATTTTAGATATTATTCATTCGACGAGACGGTGATCAAGAATATACCAACTTTGTGGGCGTTTGTTTTGTAGTTTTTGACTTTAACTTTTTGTAGGGAAACGTGCGACTTACCTAATTAGCACGTGTGCATAATTCAACAGGTCGGTCGTGGAATGAAATGAATGAAGAAGAAAGAAACAAAAATGGCTGCCTTATCTCTTTATATGCCTGCAATGTGACCACCCGATATGCAAATGAGATGCTCCTGGTTGGAGATAAAAGAGGGTTGATTTTTTTTAGAGGGGGCGTTCATTTTGAAGTTGGATTTCGAAGAAATAAGTTGAATTAGCAGAAGTTCGTTGGGAGTTGAGAGAAGGTGCGTTACGTGTACAGAAGTTTGGAAGTTTGGACAAAAGTGTTAACCTTACCCAGGAAATTATCGGTGTGACAGGCGGAAGAAATAACACTCAAGTTATTGAATTATACTTTTAGATGGAAACAAACACACACACACACACACACACACACACACACACACACACACACACAACTGCCCTTTATATAATAGACTAGCGAGGGGTACCCGGCGTTGCCCGGGTGTTTGTAGGTGTGTGTGAAAAAAAAACAGGTGCCTGTGAAAAAAAAAACAATGCCTTGACGACACGCAGTTGGAAAATAGTTAAGTGTGAAAAAAAACAGGTGCTCGTTTTTGATTGACGTGACGGCGATAGGTATTCAGCAGTCAGCATTTTGTGCGGGACAGTTTTTAATGAGGTCAATAAATCGGTTTGTTTGTTTTCAAAAACCTGCTCTCCCGTCTGATATGACAAACGTTCACTGGCTCTGGGCCTGTTGGTATTTATTTGCTCCCCCACCGAGCAAATTAGGCACAAGGCCGATTTTTATTGTGAGGAGTCAAGGGAGGGGGAAGGGAAAAAAGGGGACCAGCTCCCGAGAGGAGGGAAATAGGAGCTGGTTAAAGGTCAAGCATGTGGGGTTGCCCCCACATCTGGTCTTTGCTAGTCATAGCTAGTCATAGCTTGCAGTATCTGCCAGAACAGATACTACACTTTGATCTTGTCAGCCGGACCCCCGAGGGGGTTTGGTCCTGTTGGTATTTATTTGCTCCCCCACCGAGCAAATTAGGCACAAGGCCGATTTTTATTGTGAGGAGTCAAGGGAGGGGGGAGGGAAAAAGGGGACCAGCTCCCGAGAGGAGGGAAATGGGAGCTGGTTAAAGGTCAAGCATGTGGAGTTGCCCCCACATCTGGTCTTTGCTAGTCCTAGCTAGTCATAGCTAGTCATAGCTTGCAGTATCTGCCGGAACAGATACTACACTTTGATCTTGTCCCCCCCCCCGTGCCGTCGAAGCGGGGAGGGGGCTGGCTTTTGGCCTGTTATTAAAGTCGAGTTTCGCTTTTTGTTTATACCGAAAACCGAATGTAACGCGTGCCGATGCGGGAAATGTGGAATAATTAACGTTTGAAAGTAAATAAAATTAAATAGACAGCCGAGCTATGTGGTTAAGTGTGAGATATTACAATTAATAGATGATATAAAAAGTTTTAAGAAGTTGTGAAGCGAGCGCTTCTCTGAAAGAAGCCTTTTGTGGACATCGAGGAAAAGCATACATACATACATACATACATACATACATACATTTTTGCTTTTATATATATAGATGGCATTTCTACCAGAGAGGTTTTGTTTAACTCAGAATTTGTTCATCTGTCTGTTTATCTGCTTGTGTCTCCTTTTCATTATAAAAACGATTGCGACGTAGAGGCTTTATGAATTTTTTTTCCACCACAAAAGATCAATCTTTAAATAAGAAAATAAACCATATTTAATGCTGCATGTTGTCTTCATTCAAATGTAATCATTTGTTTTCTTCTTGTGCCTATTAACATTGTAACAAAATCCAGCTTTTCTTTCTTTATTTATTTTGCAATTCAAGAAACAACACTTTTATTTAAAAGTTGTTTTCATTTCATTGCTTTATTCAGCTTTTCCACTAGTAAGAACCCTTATCCTCGAGTGGCCTTTTAGCCTTGATCAGTGGTGATTCTTAGTAAAAGTTTAAAAAATAAAACCACACCGTAATGATCGGTTGAGGTGGAAATTGGGTATGGGTTGATTATTTAAGAAGACTGCTCAACAAGACCTTGCTTACATCGGACAGATTGCAGAATCTCTGGATTGCAATTTAACTCCCTTATTCGTTCTGCGAGCTGGCAGACATCGAAGCGCCAAACCCTAAACCCTGCAAGAATTGAAGGAAAACATCAGGAACGAAATAAGGGAGTTAAATCGCAATCCAGAGATTCTGCAATCTGTCATGAAATAGGGAGAGGAGCAGTAGGAGCGAGCAGGACTGGTGATATTATGTGGAGATCGCAGCAAGGGCGGTAAGACAGAGAGAGTGGACGGCATGAACAGCAGGCAAAAAGAGAGCAGACGACAATGAATTTCTGTCAAAATTTGTTATGTTCATGGAAAGCACAGTCAAGAAATAAAAGTGTCTCCCCCCCCCCCCCAAAAAAAAAGTGAGTTCAAAGTATTTCTTTTATTTGTTTGGCACTTCGACGAGGTCGACAGATGAGAGGAAATGAGAATGCCTTTTATAACATTACACGCTGAGTTGCTAAGAACTGCAAAGAATGTATTAAGCCTAGTTTTGAAAAACTCAAAGGTGAAAACTCAGTATAATTTCACAGAGTAACTGCACATTAATCTATTTTGGTGAGTAAAAAAAAAAAAAAAATGTCGCCACTCTAACAGTTTTTTTAACCAGAATAAATATTTACAAAAAGAAGGAAAAAAAAAACGATCGAAAAATAGGCTAGTATGAATCAAGTATCAATGTTAGACGGATTACTATTTGGATCTGATTTCAAAAACCGACAAGATAACTTTGATATGTTAAATAGTGTGTGTGTGTGTGTGTGTGTGTGTGTGTGTGTGTGTGGATAAATTGCGTATCTACATTATGTATCCAAGTTTATGAAAATTAGACTTGACTAATTTTTATATGATAATAAATATATCAAATATACAATAAAAATGTCGAATGATAGGTATTTTATGGAGAGTAGAAAAGCGGACCTTGCGTTTATTTTCGGCAGTTTTATAATTCACATTTTTTTTCTTTTCTTTTTTTTTTTTTTGGTCCTTTAGTCCTCACATGCCATGTGCAATTTTTCTGACAAAGGAATATAATTGCTGGATTTTTGGTCGAAATCTATCAATCATTGTTGACTAGTTTTTAGTATTAAAGTGTTTTCTTTTAAGATCCTTACATCTAGTAGCTTCATGCCTTGTCTGAAGCAATTTCCATAAATAACAAAATAAAAATAAAGAATAAAATGCCATCATCCTTGATATAGTATATTTGTCTAAATACGATTACAAAAAAAAAAAAAAAATCCAGTGCTTCAATTCTTCCCCCTTTGTCAGAAACATTGCTGCTGGACTATGAGGACTAAAAGTTACGAAACTGATTCAATAAAATTTGTGTCTGATCCAAAGTTTCGTAAATGTCAAGAAAGGAACAACACTCTTTGACAATGGAACGTTGAGTCGCTAAGAATTGATTCAACTCCGAAGAATGTGTTCAACCTTTTGTGAAATTAAAATTAATTGTCGTGATTATTGATCTAATCGTTTCCCTATATAAAGAATTATCCGGATAATTCGGGGGGTGAGGGTGGGGGTCGTCCAAGGGAACTTTGATCCACATAACCCCACCATGAACCATAAGTGCTTTCGTAAAGGCAGAGCCGATACCCTTCTTCCCTGAAATTGCTCACGGGAGAGAAATTCCTTTTTCCGACTTCCTTTCATTTTCTTTAAGAAATGACGTCACCGCTACCCTAACCTCCGACGCACCTTCTCCACCCCACCTGGCAGAAAAAAAAAGAACACCGAAACTTTATTTGGAAAAATCAAAGCTGAAAATGAAAAATACCAGATGGTTCAAGATAAAAGCAGGAGATGGAGAATCAGGCTGAGGATCGACGAGAGCTTACTCTTTCTCTCCATTTGATAGAGAGATGAGGGGGGGGGTGCTGATGTGTTCTCTTTGACTCACCCTCGTGTATATATTTTATCTTTTTATGTCATCTAATAAGATTGCATCTGATTCTCGCTTGTCAAATTGCAGAGAAGCAAATCGGAGAGAATAAAATAAGCATTTATTTATTTTTTTTTAAAAACTTTTTACTATCGTCCTAACACAATCTATGAGAAGGTCTCGATATGCTGTTAAGACTGTCATAGCTAAGTGTGAGGATGGGATCTTCATTGGTCTGTCATGTTTCACTTTGAAATAGCATTTCTGATGGTCTGTTGTGTTGAATTTCGAAATAGCATTTTTGTTGGTCTGCCATGCTGTAATTTGAAATAGCATTTTTCGTTGGTCTGTCAAGCTGAACTTTGAATTAGCATTTTTCGTTGGTCCGTCAAGCTGAACTTTGAAATAGCATTTTTGTTAGTCTACCATGCTGTAATTTGAAATAGCATTTATAGTTGGTCTGTCAAGCTGAACTTTGAAATAGCATTTTTCGTTGGTTTGTCAAGCTGAACTTTGAAATAGCATTTTTCGTTGGTTTGTCATGCTGAACTTTAAAATAGTTTTTGCGTTGGTCTGTTGTAAGTGTGAAATAGTATCCTCATCGCTAAACTTCTAGACTGAATGGACGTATCTTATTTTAGATGCGTTTAAAAATATTCATAGAATCCTTACCATCAGTTTGTCAGAGTCAGCGTTGAAATAACATTTTTGTTGATTTTTTTTTCAAACTTGTTTTAAATAACATTTTTTAGGTCTTTTTAAAATTTATTTTCACCCCCAAACAAAGCATATTGCCAATTGAATTGTAAGGGAGTCACTATTTGGGATCGTGTCTAATAGGTGACTGTGGGGAGTTGAGTAGCGAAATGTCTGTTGTCTTTACGTTTAAACTTCGACAGGTTAAGACAGTCAGGGAAGCAGGAAACAAGGAAGGAATTCCAAAGTTTAGCAGCCAGAAAGAAGAAAATATTAGAGTAGAAGGCTTTCAGGCATCTAGGTATTTCTACAATGAAGGGATGGGATTTTGCTGCATATCGAATCAGTCTGGTGTATGTATGTCGTGGGAGCACAAGTGTTATGGATTCATCAGAGCACATTCCATTAAAGTACTTGTGAAACAGACACAGGGATACAATATTGTGGCGATGGGACAAAGGTTGGAGGTTGGCCGATAGTGTGGGATATATTAGATTTGAAACTCTATTTGGACCCTAAGAGAGCAGTAAATGCACCACCATAGATGTGGCAACTATGGTGGCTTTGTAGAGATACAGGATACTATCAGGTGTGTGTAATTTTCTAGCACAGTAGAGGGAACTCACCTTCTTTGCAGCAGCCTTGGCAATGTCCCTCAATGTTTATGTTGCCTGTTAGTGTTAAAAGGAGGAGTTTGAAGGATAGGGTAGGGTGTTATTCATCATGACAATTGGTGGTTGAGAAGTTTGTTTTTTTTGTTTTTGTTTTTTGTTATTAAAGGAAAGAAGCTTGGTCTTAGGTCTGTCACATTTCGGTTTTAAAATAATATTTTCTCTAGTCTGTCATTTTTCGGTTTAAAAATAGAATGTTTGTCTGTCGCCCACATTTCAATCTGAAATAGCGTAATTGTTGATCTCTAATATTTAAGTTTGAAATAGCATTGTTTTTATTTATTTATTTTTTTTTGTCCGCCACATTTTAGTTTAAAAGTAGCGTTTTTCTTTGGTCTGTCACGCTTCATCGCTAAACGTGTAGATTGAACAGGCGCATCTAACGATATCCATTGTTTGTATTGGAGTCAAGTGCACTCCCAATCAAATGAATAACCTTTCCTCCGAATGTTTGAAAGGGAAGGGAGGACGGTCGTATGTCTGGTTTCAAGTACGTTTGTTCTCTTCATTTTCTTTGTTTTAAATCATCAAAAAAAAAAAAAAAAAAAAAAAATTAAACTTAAAAGAGCGGGGAGACAGAACGCCTGACATGAAGATTTAAAATTTCGATTATTGAAAAAGGTTTTTTCATTTTTTTTTTTTTTTTTGCTCTTGAAATTTTCTCGCAAGTAGATGTCAAATCCTGAAGAGCAGAGTGCAACTCCAATTTCTAGAAAAGGATCTTTAACATTGTGGCCTTCTGGTTCATGAATAACGTGTCCATTTAGTCCAGATTAAAAAGAATGAAAAATTTTGTGGACAAAAAATAGACTAACACACACACACACACACACACACACACACACACACACACACACACACACACACACACACACGTGTGTGTGTGTATTGTTAGTCGCCTGGCAATGCCACAGGGGAGACTACCGAACCAGCAAAACTGAAGCTGCCTGCAAGGTCACTATATATATAAATGTAGGCAAATTTGGGCATATGTTATTGATTTGAAAATGTTCTTTTTACCAATTGTCATAAAATTTTAACTATAGAATAGTATTATAATCTTCAAAAAGCCTGCAAATTTTCATGTAGTTTCGTCCTATAAAACCAAAGATATGAGCATTTCAATATTCAATTTGGCTACAATTTTATATATATATATATATATATATATATATATATATATATATATACTTTTTTGGAAATTTTATAAGTTCAAATCTCAGTGACTATTGATCAGAATTTAACAAATGAAGACTCTTTGGAAAGATAATGACCTGAATTGTGTAGTGGGCTATGTTACATTTTCCCTTAAGGTTGCACATTAAGGGAATCATCCATCATCCAGAGCCTTATTTTTGGCACTTTTTTACGGCCATAAAATATTTCATTTATAGTCCTTTCTTTTCCTAGTTTTGCATATGAATTACAAAATATCTGATATTTCCCCCAAATCTCTAGACTTAATGGAGGAGAGACAAACACTTGCTGCTATGGTTTCAAAAGATCTGAAATAACAGCAAGGGGAGACTTGATTCCAAATATTTCTCATATTTTATATCTCCCCTTTTTGGTTTTCATACATAAAGTAAATTTCACAGTGTATAAGGATTATTTGATATTGGAGATGTTCATAATCGTACCCTATTTCTAAAAGAGGGGAGATATAAGATATGAGAAATATTTGGAATCAAGTCTCCCCTTGTTCTTATTTCAGAACATTTAAAACGATAGCAAGTTTTAGTTTCCCCTTCATTGAGATCAGATGTTTGGGGAAACTATATATATATATATATATATATATATATATATATGCGTGTGCGTATACCAAATTAATAAATATTTATTGATTTTAAACTACCAGTAAAGCTAAAATCTATAGATCACTTCCGCAAGTGTTTTTTTTTTAATGTTTGAGAAAATATATGCACATTTAACATGTGTTTTTTATGGTAATCAGGTATAAATTGCAATTTTATTGTAAATATTAAGAGATTTATAAAAAAAAAAAAAAAATTAGAATCTGTAATTGTATCAGAATCGGGGAAAAATCTCAGCTTTTTGGTGGTTGTTTTTGTTTTATGGCATATCAACCCTTTTCAGGTTATTTAATGCCGAATCCAGTGATTTTGAAGAAAATTTTTTTAATTATATAGTAATAGAGTATATTTGTTTTGTTTTGTTTTTTTTTTAAAGTCGGTTTCTATTAAACCCATAGTTGGGACCCTAACAGGTACTGCCACTCCGGGTCAGAGTAGACCTGGGAGCAATGGCAATTAAAGGATGACTCCACACTCCCCAAAGCCTGCTAGCTGGGGTCTCGCCATCCGATATAGTTTACCGACCGAAAAATCTTGGAATCGTCCCATCACTAGTATGCATATATAATACTATTACCTAAAATATTGGAATCGTCCCACCACTAGTATGCATATATAATACTATTACCTAAAATATTGGAATCGTCCCATCACTAGTATGCATATATAATACTATTACCTAAAATATTGGAATCGTCCCACCACTAGTATGCATATATAATGCTATTACCTAAAATATTGGAATCGTCCCATCACTAGTATGCATATATAATACTATTACCTAAAATATTGGAATCGTCCCATCACTAGTATGCATATATAATACTATTACCTAAAATATTGGAATCGTCCCATCACTAGTATGCATATATAATACTATTACCTAAAATATTGGAATCGTCCCACCACTAGTATGCATATATAATGCTATTACCTAAAATCTTGAAATTGTGAAGCAAATCTAGACCTAGGACCCCCACCCCACATACATACACTTCTTGTGCAACCAATTTCAGATAAAAATGATGCAAACACAATAGATTGCTGATAAACGTGTACAATATTATAGTCTGTATTATATTTCTATTAATTTGCCTCTCCGTTCCACTTCTCAGAAACTACTGAGCCAATCTGACTGGAATTTTGCATGAACCTTTATAATAATAAGGTGCAGCGAACTGCTATGATATCCGTTCTATGTACAGCTATGGATTAATAGGATTGGTCATCACAATACTACATTTACTTTAGAAGTTTTCTCAGAAACTACTTGGCCAATCTGGCTGAAATTTTGTATGGACCTTTATGATAAGGTGCAGCGAACTAAGCATTATGGTATTCGTTCGATGCACCGTTAGAGATTGATAGTGATGAATAGGGATTCGTTATGTAATGCGAAAATGGAACACAAATCTAACCATGTACAACCATGTGTTTGGCATAAAGGATTTATTCTAAGTCAACAGCCTTTAACTTTTTCCGTTTTTTTTTTTTGTTTTTTGTTTTTTTTAATTGTTTTTTTTTTTTTTAATTTTTTTTTTTTTTTTTAATTTTTTTTTTTCAACAGGCTAAAGATTTAGTATAATACTATTATCTATAATCTTGGAAATTGTGAAAGAAATATGAACCTAAATCCCCCCCCCTCTTCCTCTCCCCGATTCTTATCCAAATGCAACGAATTTTGCAAAAGATAGCGGCTTGATACAAAAACAGGAAGATCTCTACTGATAATCGAAAACTTGTCTCTGACGCGTACAATATTATAATCTCCCTCTCTCTCTCTCTCTCTCTCTCTCTATATATATATATATATATATATATATATATATATATATATATATATATATATATGCACATATAAAAAGACTCTAGTTGATAACTCTTATAAATGCCACCCTAACCTTGATTCATTGTCAGGGTGGAGTCAGGTCGCAAGAGAATGGAACGTTTGAGAGCAAATATTAAAATGTCAATAAGAATCCTGTGAATATTACTAATTGTAACAAAATGAAGTGTTTTAATGAATTCTTGTATTTACGTCATATAACCCAAACGTTTCTTTAATAATCTGAATATATCTAGTGCAGGCGATCAGGACTGTTAAACCCACTTTTCCCACAAAATATGATACAGGGCGAGGGGAGCAGCACCAAAAAAAATCTTTCTTTTATAAACACACCCATATTAATGTACATATTTATATCCTAAGCATTTCGGGTTCGTACATAAGTTATAACTTTGGGGTTTCTTTTATAATTCACTAGCCTGGGTGCTCGGCGTTGCCCGGGTGTTTGAAGGTATGTGTTGAGCAAAAAGAAAAAAAAAGTGGTAGTAGGTAGGCAGGCAGGCTCGAACCCGTACCGCGAAGGAGGAAACAAACGTGAAAAAAAAAAAAAAGTGACGTCTTTGCCGTTGCGTCCATCGCCAAACCGGAAGTGGCAAAGGTTTAAATTAAGGTTAGTCAAAAAAAAATAGGGGATAACTTTCTAAAATATTGGCGAAAAAAGTGACTCCTCCTTGTAGAAAAGTGCCCAGTTGAGGGTGAAGGAATTAATATTTTTGGCCAATTTTTCGATATTTATCGTCCAAAGGGTCGAGCTTCAAAACTATACCAATCTTAGGAAAATCTGTCGCCTCTGTCGAAAGTTTTAGGCAGACATACATACATTTAAACAGACAGGTCAGAGTTATATTATAGATAATTTCAATATATGTTTTATTACCTATCACAAAGACCGTAAGATGGGGAATGGTGATTAATTTGATGTTGCTTACCGAAAAAAATTCCGACTTTATCTATTTTAAAATGATTTGTTCCCAAATCAAATTATGTTGTCCCATTGTCTAAAACAATACAATTTTAAATAAATACATTTCAAAAAGTGACATTCGTTTTATTGATGTGAAAAATATTTAGATGGCAGTTATTTTAATGGTGGAAAACCGGATATTTGTTTTAAAAAGAATTACATTTCTACAATTTTAAATAAATAAGAAGCTTGTCCGTTTTATTTATTTAAATAATATTTAGCTGACAATCTATGTATATCTATAAAAGTGAGAATGTGTATGTGAGAAAGGTGGGCTCTCTCTACCGTGCTAGACAACTACTAACACCCGAAAGTATCCTGTATCTTTATAAGGCCACCGTTCGCCCATGTATGGAGTATTGCTGTCACATTTGGGCTGGTGCATCTGCTACTAGTCTCTCACTCCTTGCCAAGGTTCAAAAGAGAGTTGCAAACCTGATAGGCCCTGAACTGGCATCTAAGCTTCAGCCTCTGTCCCATCGACGAAATGTTGCATCCCTCTGCCTTTTCTACAAGTATTTTAGTGGTGAATGCTCTGACGAACTGCAATCACTTGTGTCCCCACGATGTGAGCACCCTCGACAAACCCGACAGGCTGCTAAATCCCACCCCCACACTGTAGAGATCCCTAGATGTAAAAGATCTTTCTATTCCAATAGTTTCTTCCCCAGAACCGCTAGACTTTGGAATTCCATTCCAGGTCCCTGCTTCCCCAACAGTACTGACGTGCAGAAGTTCAAGTGTAACGTGAACCGACATCTTGCTGCCCAAATCCCTACATAGTACCCCAGTAGTTGTTGCCCCTGATAGTAGCCCCGTACACCAAAGTGGCAATTTGCCTTGTTTGGGGTGAAAATGTAATAAAAAAAAAAAAAAAATTGTGGACCAAAGAAAATCTCTCTTATATCAGTTTTTCTTATATTCTGATCCCTTATATCCGGGGTACACTGTATTAAATTTGAGGAAGCGTAAATCCGAGATATAATACATTGACAAACCGGTTTCCATTAGATCACTGAAGTTAAGTAACGTTTAGCCTGGTAAATATTAAACGGGTGACGACTTGATAATACCAGGTTCTGTATGTGCTCTGAAATCTGGAGAGGAATGGGTGCCGCCAGGCTATTCTTGCTCAAGATATGCTGCATGAAATATTGCAGTGACCCCACAACCATAGATGGTTAAGAGACTCCTCCATCATCCAACTCCCAGGCATTATGTTTTTCTTTTAAAGAGGAATGGGTTGATTTCCTCATTCGGAAGGTAATGCCAATGGGATTATACAGGTATTTGTGTCCTGAATCCATGATGCCACTTTTTGAATGTGCTGGATTTTCCACACATCAAAACCCGACTTTGGAAACTGTATTTACTTGTCCTTGTGCCTGACATAGCTCAAAGTTAATCACCGGATGATAGCGGACGGCCGTATTTGATTCAAAATGAATATGATTACGACAGGATAATCAAATGTCTTTGAACAATTATCAAAATGTGAAATTGGAGGCTGTCGGTTTTCTCCATCTCTGCAGAAACTGAGCAGATTGGCAAGGCGACCAATTGATGCTGTGCGTCTACGGACACTTTAATTAAACCCCCAACGGGCCACCTGATGATGAGAAAGATAATTAAGGGTTGCGGCAGCATCTCCAAATGGAATCTTTAGTTTAATAAAAGTGTAAATGTTTTGTGCATTTATGCAGCAAAGAGGTAAAAGAAAATGTTTCAACAAATGAAAAGGAATTAATATTAGCAATCTACAAACATTATAGGATGAACACAAAGACATCAATATATCGATTTTAGATGCATGATCATGAATATAGCACACTAGTCTCACCAGCGTTTCTCTAGATCAAGGTACATATATATATACTAGCAAAAGTAACCGTCGTTCACTGGGTTCAAAAACAGCCTACAGAAAATGGACTCTGATTTATGAAAATATGATATGTTATGAAAAGGAAGGGTTGTAAATTTGGGTTGAATTTGGGGGTATCAAAGTGAAAGTAAAATATCATGAAAGTAAAAACAAAATAGATAAACCGCATAATTTATTATACCATACCTGTTCACACTGAAACACTTATCACAGTATTCTGTGGATCTACATCAGAAAACCATGTTAAACTTTTTGACATATTTCCATTCTATGGAGTTCAGGCATGAACGAACACCCCATAATTTTATTATAGCATATTTCTTCAAACTGAAACATAATTATCAAAGTATACTTACGCAGATAGATATGAAAAGTCTTTATTAAAGTTTGTGCCTATTTCCATTCTATGGAGGCCAGGCACAAACGCAGACCCCACAATTTTATTATACCATCCCTATTTACGTTAAAGCATACTTATCAAAGTATTATTATGTACATCTATATCAAAAACACTTGTAAACGTTTTCTTTTTAATTTTAAAATTTTTTATTTACATACTTTGTGGACCAGGTGCAAACGCAGACCCCACAATTTTAATGAACCATCGTTCTGCCAGATCAAACATACCCATTCCTGTATCTCGATACATCTATCATTATATGCAATCAGTTTTTTAAAATACTCAACCATATAAGAGCCTATTCGTGACCACACACACACACACACACACACACACACACACATTCAGCTTTATATTATAGATATACATATGTATACATATATATTATTCTATAAAAAGAATTTTGTCCGTGATTTCGTTCCTTATAGACTCGAAAACAGCTGGGCTGATTTTTATGAAATTTCACATCATGTAATTTGTGTCTGGCAGTGTTCTTAGATAGGTTTTGTATCGAAATGTCTTTGATAAGTATTTTATAGCCAACAACAGCCCACTGAAATTCAGAAAAAATCATGCCTACTCATTTATGATATATATATTATGTCTGTTTAAGAACTTGGTTCTTATTGTTGAGCCGTTTATGTTGAAATGAAAAAAGTCAGTCACTCAAGCCCACGTGCACAGATCGTGAGTCTAAAGTCATTTGATTATTCTTGACCCTCTGGAATAACATTTAAGCTTTATACGAATGTGAATTTCAACTATATTTTTGCTGCAGTTTTTTCTTTGCTAATGTTGTCATAGATGGTTTCATGGCCGGGTTTAAATTTCCCAACCAGCGGTAATTGTGACTCTCTACACTGATGATTCCTGAAAGAATGAAACACAAACACTAGTTATTAAAATTAATTATAATACTATCTATCTATCTATCTATCATATATATATATATATATATATATATATATATATATATATATATATATATATATATATCATAGAGACAGGAACGAATGACACAGGTAAGGAATAAAAAAATAATTTCTTCTTGATAACATGAATATGTTGGCTTAATTTTTGCAAAAAAAAAATACATTTCATATCCGGAACAGTTTTTGTTCTTTTAAGGAAGGTGGTGTTTGATCAACTCTATTGGCGAGCCATGATTGAATATGCTGTTTGTTTTTAAATCACCAAAACAGTGTTTCATGGTAAACAACTGATGATCCCTGAAAACTTAGGATTGTTGTGAATTTAAGAAAGCTGATTCAGCGAATGACTTACTAAATAATTTTCTAATGAAGGACTAAAAAATTTTCAATTATTTTTTTCATATAGTTTTCAAGGTTAAAAGACTTCCATGATTATATATATATGGACTTTTAATTCATTAAAAATAGGGAAAGATTATAGCCCGTTGCCTTAAAACGAATGATTTATGTCATAAAGATGATTGAATATGGTTATATTTGTGCTCATTTTTGCAATAAATACTAATCCCTAACTGTTGATCAAACGGATAGCACAATACTTAATTTGCTACACCTTATCATACGAAAGACATATACAAAAATTCAGCCAGATCCGATCGGGAGACAGACAGATAAATATTATATAGATAAAGTAATTTTCTTTATATAATATATAAAACAAAGTTAGTCTCTCTAGTTTTTGTTATCGATAGTATTCTTCTTACAAAATCATTGTTTAATTCTGGTTTGTCAACTCTTTTGGTAGATAGTTGCTGCATGTTGTTAAGAAACCGTTTCAAATGTTTGGAGGAAGACAAAAGAAAATAGCAAGTCAGACAATGCCCTGCCGTCTTAAATTAATTCAGAAAGAAATCTTTCACTCTATTTCCGTAATGAGGCTTTCATTTGCTTTTTTTTTTTTCTCTTTTTTTATATACCGATTGATATTATGTCTTTGAATTTTTGAGATGATGATTGATAATTTGGATTATTGATCCCTCGACAAAAGGACGGTGGACCTATAAATTCACCCTTGTCCGTTCGTCTGTCTGCACTTTTCTCAATAACTATGCCTTGGAATTTTTTTTAAATTTTGCACAAACATTAAACATGATATGAGTAAAAAAGTAACAGAATAAATTTTCCGGGAAAACTCTTGTTGACCCCCTAGGGGTGCCTTTCAGATTAAAATGGCTAAAATTAACACTTTTGTGCTTATTAAAAAAAATTGATGCCTTGGATTTTTATAAAACTTTCTGAAAAGTTGTAACTAACTGATTTCTATACAATTTTCTTTGTCTATATTTCACGATAACTCTTTGGTGTGCCCCAGGGATTTTTTAGGGCTAATAAAAACACTCCATTTATGGCACTGTTTTACCATATTTGTCCAAAATTTTCTGTGTATGTCTATTTAGCAGTTTTGCATGGTGCTGAACTCAAATTTAAATATGTTAAAGCCTTGGGAACTTTTGAGGCTAAATGGTGGGGGGAGGCAAATGCTGAACTTAGTCATTTTTTTATGCCTCATTCACTGTGCACCCACGGGGTATAATGCATGCTTCACTTGTTTGAACTGCTGTTGTCGTGAGTGCTATTTTGTATTTCAGCCCATGTAACCTCTGAGTTTCTCCAGGTGTATCTTGAACTCTGGAATCTTTCTGTTGAAGTCCGGAATCTGCACAGAATTTCGAATAGAACTTTATATAATCCATGAGGAAAGCCTGCTCTCGTTCTGTCAGTCATGATCGGGTAGAAGTCTTAAGTAATTTGTGACTGTATTCTTAGTATTGCCTGCATTGAGGATTGAACCTTCAACCCATAGAAGACTTTTAATTAGAACTGAATATTACTTGGTATTTTATCTGTTATGCTACCAATCCGCAATGAGAACAATAGTTCAAATAATCGATACCGAGCGATACGTTTTTTGTTCTCTTTGTAATCTTTTTTGTTTGAGATGTTTCTTTCTTTCTTATTTGTTTTTTTTTAACTTCACTGATTGAAATGTTATTTAATATGAACATATGAATATGCAAACGCTGGCGAAGCATAACTTCTTTTTCCTATTTTAGTGAAAGAGGAAGTTTTTTTAGAGAGGGGGAGGGGAATTGGTGCAATGTTCTGCATTTGATCAATGGCCATTATTTATTGAGTCCTTCAAAGATAAAACTTCTTTGACGAGCAAAGA
Organism: Euprymna scolopes; assembly: GCF_053919585.1. Taxonomy (NCBI): domain Eukaryota; kingdom Metazoa; phylum Mollusca; class Cephalopoda; order Sepiida; family Sepiolidae; genus Euprymna; species Euprymna scolopes. The sequence goes on from NC_136507.1 coordinate 63,736,918, forward strand.
AAAGAAGTAAAGCCCCCCCCCCTCTGCCTCAATACACAGCATTTAGCTGGATTCTGTGAGTGCTTGTTTTTGTTCGGCGTTTTATTCAATAAATATTTGTCCACGTGCCACTAAAATGGTTAGGTAATAAGACGATCAGTGTTGCAAGAGAGACAGACCTGCTACCATTGAAAATCAGGGTTTCAAATAATGGTTGCAAATTTGGTTTTGATCAACAAGATCAATTTAATCGTTAGATATGTTAAGGAATATCTGCTCTCTTTCTTCTTCTCTCCCTCCCTTTCTTCTCCTATATACTCTCTCTTATTGCTCCTTTCTCTTTCCTCACGTTCTTCCCTCTTTTCTTCCCTCCCCTCCGTCTTTCCCTCTCTTTTCTCCACCTTCTTTACTCCTCTTTTATTTCCCTTCCCTCCTTCGCTCCCTCTGCCCCCCCTTCGCTCCCTCTTTTTCCCCTCCTTTTCTCCCTCTTTTTCCCCTCCTTTTCTCCCTCTTTTTCCCCTCCTTTTCTCCCTCTCTTTCTCCTCCTTTGCTCCCTCTCTTTCTCCTCCTTTGCTCCCTCTCTTTCTCCTCGTTTGCTCCCTCTCTTTCTCCTCCTTTTCTCCCTCTCTTTCTCCTCTTCTGCTCCCTCTCTTTCTCCTCTTCTGCTCCCTCTCTTTCCCCTCCTCTGCTCCCTCTCTTTCCCCTCCTCTGCTTCCTCTTTTTCCCTCTCTTTCTCCTCCTTCGTTCCCTCTCTTTCTTCTCCTTCGTTCCCTGTCTTTCTTCTCCTTCGTTCCCTCTCTTTCTCCTCCTTCGCTCCCTCTCTTTCTCCTCCTTCGTTCCCTCTCTTTCTCCTCCTTCGTTCCCTCTCTTTCTCCTCCTTCGTTCCCTCTCTTTCTCCTCCTTCGTTCCCTTTCTTCCTCCATCCTTACTCCTCTTTCACTTTCCCCTTCCTCCTCTTTCACGCTCTTCTTCCTTCTCCTTCATGCTTTCTCTCTCACACTCTCCCTCCGCCTTCTTCAGTCTTTCCTTTCCCCTCCTTCATTCTCTCCTTGCCTCTTCTCCCATTTTTCTTCCTCTTTCTCTCGTTCTTCTTCTCTCTACCTATCCTCCTGGTTCCTCCTTGCCCCACCTTCCCTTCCCCTCTTTTCATCTCCCTTTTTTTTTTCTCTTTCCTTTCGTCTCCTTTCTCTTTCCAGAAAATTAATTGGCAATGTTTCTTGCTAATTATTGATCTCATTATCGCTTACCTAAATGCTGACCCTCAAATACCTCAAGATCATCTCGCTGTTCGATTCAATGATACCATCGTTTTTGTTTGGCTTTGAGCCAAAAGAAATCCACATTTCTTGACTTTGGCATAGAAAGTTTAATTCTGGCCAAAAATTACTTTAAAATCAACAATTTCAAAGGTTCAAAATCAATTTCGAATTTCGCACAGTCATGGATACATTAACTGAACCTGATCTTTAATTTAAAATAATGGTTCAATTTGATCCTTAAATTTTTTCATATATTTTTATTATAGCTTCTATGTATTAGGTTGGTGCAAAAGTTTTTGCCAGTTTGCAGAAGGGACATTTTAAACAATCGTAATTTATTTTATGCATATTGCTATAACTTAAACATATCACCATGATTAATTTATAAATTTTTTTTTCAAGTTATTAAAGCATATTTTTTGTAATATCTCATCCATGTTGATCTGAAAACGACCTTATTTATTCAACAGAAAGGGTATCATCTTCCATCATGATAATGCTTGTTCTTACACAGCACTACTGATCAAAGATCTAGGAGAATTTAATTGGAAAATATTACCCCATTCTACATATATTCCTGAACTAGCTACCTCAGGATGGAATACTGCTGCCATATCTGGGCAGGAGCTGCTAAAAACAGCCTATCCTGCTTTGACAGAGTACAAAATAGACTTTGTGGTTTAGTGGGGATGCCCTTTTCTCTTCCCTGCAACCTCTCTCCCACAGAAGAGACGTTGCGAGCCTATCCTTGTTTTATCGTTATTTCCATGGCAGGTGCTCGTCTTAACTCCAATCTCTGCCCCCCCCCCGTCGCCAATCCTTCACGAAAAACACCCGTCTAGCTGAATCCACTGTGAAAAATTTTCCCCACTCTTTATCTGTGCCTAAATCAAAACGTGGATTCCATGAACAAAGCTTCTTTCTTAGAACTGCACGCCTGTGGAACTCTGTTCCGTCTGCCTGCTTCACACCTGACTACAAGTTGGATGTCTTCAAGTTGAACGTTAACAAATTCCTAATGAACCGCCCTCTTAAGTAAACACTTCATTAAATCTGCACACTAACGTACTGTACTTGCAATAACCCTTATCCCTAAGTGGCTTCCAGGCCTTGATAAGTGGTGACCACCGTGTAAAAAAAAGAAGATTATCACTAATTTTGAGGATTACAAAATGATCTGCGTTAAGTTAACATCGCGACAATGTGGAGGGGGAGATCAAAGCTCTAGATGAAACAGCATTGAAAGTTACTGGTTTTACATACCTGAGCAGCAACAGAGATATCAAAATTTGCATCTAAAAATCATGGGCTGCATTGGATAAGTTGCAGTCAGTATAGACTTCAAGGCTAACAAACTGAAAAGGTAGTTCTTCAGAGCAGTGATGGAGTCTGTCCTTGTTTATGGTGCTACAACCTGGACATTCACCAAAGGATTGGAAAGAAAGCTAGACGGCAACATACACCTGCATGCTACAAATAGTGTTAAATATATCTTGGCAAGACGATCCCATGAAGCAGCAACTTTATGGCAACCTACCTGCCATATCTACTACCATCAAGAAGCGACGTTTATAATTTGCTGGTCACTGCCAGAAGAGCAAGCAAGAAGGAGCTAGTGAGATATGTATTGCTGTGGACTCTACGACACGGGTGCACGAGCATAGGACAATCTAGATCCACGTACATCCAGCAAATAGCACATGACGCCAACTGTGATCCTGAAGATCTGAGGCAGCTGATGGAAGACAGGGAAATCTGGAGAGTCACATTGGTCTGGGCAAGGAGCCCAACTAGATAGATAATGTCACGAGAGGGGCTTAAACATAAAATTAATATTTCACATCAAAACTTAAAGAATTTTACAAGCAATGTTTTTATAAGCTTGTTAAGAGATGGAATCAAGTTATAGAGAGCAAAATTGTTATGAATAAAGATTTTCAAAAAGACTTATTTTAAACTCCGCAAAAACTTTTGCACTGACCTAATATATAACCACTCTGATGAGTCTTGGTTTAGATGAAACATATATGGATGTGGCTATTAAAAAATAGTTATTGTTGGAGGCATTAAACTTCCCTCAAATGAGCTAAGTTAATGTTGGGTAGATGAGCAGTGTTTTGCACATAGGTGTAAATGTGATTTCGAACTAGGATGCAGTCGCTGTCAATATTTTTACTTGATGAACTAGATGTGTATCTTTATAAATTTGCTTCCCCGTGAGGGCAAAGTTAGACACGAGGTCATATTTTTAATGTGTGGAAAAGTCCAGCTCTGCATCTGAACACAAACATTGCCTCGGTGTAGAAAGATTTTTCCTTTCCCGTCCGTCTGAAGACAGAGCATGTTATATCATGGGATGCGTTAGATCAATATAACATAAAATATCTTACCGCAGGGAGTCCAGTCTTCACGTTGGTATGAGGAAAGAGACATAACAGTTATGAACAAATAAGGAACCACTCACTGTTACATAACGATATACGTTTATTAAGAAGACATGCACACACACGTAACTACCATTCAAACATAATAGATAAAAGTTAAAAGTCCAAATATGACAAATGGATGAACGGGAATGATGTTCATCTCGTCATTTTCAAAGTGACTCTGTTTTCCCTCCCCTGTCCACTTCCGGTCATTGATCTCTTGAGAAGTCGCGAGAATTTAAAGTTTAGGACTACGTACAAAGGGAGGCGACTTTGCCCAAAGAAGTAAAGAGTTACTCCCCTTTACATTATACTTTTGTTCCATCCTAACCAGATGGTCGAACATTTTTTCTTACTTTTTCCTTATTTAAAATATTTTATTTATCGTTTCATCCTGTACATATAGAGTTGTAGTTCTGTGGCATAGTCCCTGGTTTTAGTATTTTGCCATTATGAACAACAATAACATATTTGGGTATGGCCAGGAATCATACCAACACTAGATATAGATTTGGTATAAAAGTTATATTTTAGTGAAAGAAGAAAATGAAAAAATGTATATATTATATACGGGTATGCATATAAAAATGGAAATAAATGAAACATCAATGAATAGAAGGATTACCAGTTAGCAAGTGCTAACTAAAACATAAAAAGTGACCCAAAACGAAATTTTATGACAAAACATTTTTATACAAGAGATAAGAATATAAAAATACTTCCAACCACGGAAATATTCATAGTGTGAATAATGTGTAAGTATTTGGCAACGTGTGTATGTGCGTTGGTTTACCTTTTATTGTTATTGCATGTATAGCTGTGAAAAGCAATTCGTTTCTGTTCGTCTGACTTTTGTTAGTGTGTAAGAATGTGTGCAGTAGATGAAGAAAGCTGGTGCTTGAGTCATCGAGTTATTTTCGCTTCCCCCCCCCCACTCCAGCAAAAAAAAAAAAAACAAACAGGGACGGAGATTGTAAAGAATACGTTATTAAGGCCCTATTTGATCCAGCTGGCTAGTAAAATCTGTAGAAAACAGTCTTAGAGAAGTTTCTAAGTTCACATCTGCTTTATTATGTTCATGTAGGCGTCTTACATTTTGGGGTTTGAAACGATTTTCATTGCTTGAAAATAGTTTTGAGTTAACACGTTAATCAAAACATCGAAAAAAAAACCCAAAAAAACTAACGTAAGGCAAACGAACGATGTTAAATGTAAAAATCGAAAAAACAAAAACAAAAAAGAAAACAGAAAAACGAATGTTAAAACTGCTTTAAAAAATCTGAAAAATGAAAAAAAAAAAAAAAAACATGTGAAAAATGGCTTAAATAAGTCTCTTTCGATATTAAAATTTAAAAAATCGGTGGATTTCAGTTTTGGGGTGTGTGTGGTCGGTCGGGTGGGGGGGTGTTAATGAAAACCTAAGAATAAGCGAAGTAAAAAAAAACAAAACAAAAAAAAACAGAAAAACGAACGTTACGTGAAAAATGGCTTAAATAACCCTGCTTCAATATTAAAATTTAAAAAATCGAAAAAAAAAAAAAGATATCTCACACCACGATTCGAACCCAAAACCTTTGGATAATGACCCAACGATATAACCAAATGAGTTAAGACGACGGACATAAAATTGTGTCAGTTCTTCAAATATTTAAACTAAATCAGGTTATGACGTCGTCTGACACATGCGTAGAATCGATCTCGTTAGGAGAGGACGGTTTTTGCTGACCCCCCTCCCCTGTAGAAAAGTGCTGATTTCAGGGTGAAAAAAAAAAAAAAAAAAATTAACGTTTTTGGCCAATTTTTCGATATTTGTCGCGCGAAGGATGGGGCTTTCATATGAGACCAAATTTGTGAATTTTTGTTCTGCTTGTCGAAAGTTTTTAGCAGACACACAAACATACACACATTTTCGCTTTTGTATTTATAGATAACTAGCGAGGGGTACCCAGCGTTGCCCGGGTGTTTGGAGGTGTGTGTGGTTTTGGGTAAATCAAAACTCCGGGGGGGGGGGTTAAAATAAAAAAAATGTTTTGGTAGGTAAATATGAGGATCGAACCCGAACCGTTTATGCAATTGTTGTAAATTAAGTGTGAAAAAAAGAGTGCGACGGTTTTAACCATTGGGTCACCGCGAGATGCTAACGGAAACACATTTGAATTTATTTAATTACTTGGATTTGTTAGGTGCACGTTTTAATGACTTAATGAGGTCAAGTTTGACTGCGGGATAGTATTTCATTTACTGCGAGAACGCTTTTTTAAAATTTTTATTTTCCCAAGATGTTATAGGAAAAAGACTAACCCACATGCGGCAAGCGACAAATGTTGAATATTTATCTTCCCGAAGTCGAGCAAATTAAATAGACAGGCGAACCCCGTTGTTAACTCTGAGATATTACGATTTACATGTGATATAAAAAGTTTTAAAAAGTTGTTAGGTGACCGACCGCTTCTCTGAAAAAAGCCTTTTGTAGACATACAGAAAAAGCGAACACACATACAAACATACATACATTTTCGCTTTTATATTTATAGAAGGGCACGAGCGTTTGTGTATATCCACGAAAGGCGTTTTGCGTCGGGTTTCTTGCATCGGTTAGATTCCGCAAGAAGTTTTCGCATACTTCCCAGATCGTAATATCTTGCATTCGCAAACGGACATTATCTCTATCTTTTTTTTTTTTTTTTTGATCGAGTTAAACAAAATTCCCACCGTGCTGTCGTGTCGGCTGTTTGTCTTTTTCGTATAAATAAAACGAAAATATTCGAACGCCAATGCCTGGCTTTCACCCAGATAGTATCTGTTCTGTAATCAGTTCTTGGCGAATGTAGGGGAAACCTTTCATACTGAGACGATTACTATTTATTTGTATACTGGTTTTCCCCCACATTAAAAACAATCTTGTGTCTCATTTGCTTTCATGGGGGGGGGAGTTAAAAGCAACGCCATTTCTGCAAGTCATCTTTTGTTTTGATTGACTACGTTAAATTTGAAAATTTTAGACTTCCGGTCGCGTCATGGAGTAGCGATAAGATGTCAGATTTTCTTATACTTTCTTTTCCGCCTTTGAGCCTGCCTGCCTGCCTGCCTGCCTACTACCACTTTTTTCTTCTTTGCTCAACACACACCTACAAACACCCGGACAATGCTGGTCACCCTGGCTAGTTCATCTATAAAAGGAAAATACGATGTTTCATTTTAGTTTATCAAAAATATGAATAGAAATGTTAAAAATGGGGGTTGGGGCACAGAGCAGGCATGTACATGGGTCCTCATTGAAACGGAAAACGCCGGATGTGCCTCTAGGATTTCAAAGTCTATACATTTACAGAAATTTATTTCGATTTGTGTTATTTTGCTTGCGCTCCTTTCACTGAATAAATGTTGAGCCCTACTCTAAAAATTAATTAGCGAGTTAGTCGAGAGCACAAGTGCTATGCGTTAATCAGAGCATATTCCATTAAAGTACTTGTAGAACAGGCAAAAGGATGCAACATTGCGGTGATGGGGCAGAGGTTGGAGCTTGGTCGACAGTGCAGGATTAGATTTGAGATTCTTTTAGACCTTGTCTAAGAGTGAAAGACTGCCCAGATGTGACAATAATACTCCATGCATGGGCGAATTATGGCTTTCTGAGGATATGATACTTTTTGGTGTGAGTAATTTTCTAGCACGGTAGAGGGAGCCCACCTTCTTTATAGCAGATTGGTAATGTTAAGCTGAGGAGTTTGAAGGATGAGATCTAGTTCTATCTCTACTTATTTATAAAAGGCACTTTGTGTGTGTGTGTGTGTGTGTGTGTGTGTGTGTGTGTGTGTGTGTGAGTTTCCGATGGACTCCGAAACGGCAGACTGATTTTTTTTTTTTATTTCGCACACATATACTCTGTTTCTGGGAGCGTTTTTAGTTAGGTTTTGTATTGGAATGCCTTCGCTATATATCGAAAATTGATAATAAAAAAATCCAGTTAAAAAAAGGGAACAGTCCGATTTTGACCAAAGTTAACACTCTTACACAGCCTAACATAGCAAGTGCATTTGAGAAGTTTTATCGCCGCACATGCAAAAGGTTCCGGCATATAAAATAAACAGTAGGCTCTTTTATAATACGGAGGTTCGTTTGAAATGAATGTTTCTGTTTATAGCACAATTGAACCATGACCCTTGACTTTTGCATTTTAAACTTTAATTCAAGCCATTATATAAAAATGATTTCATAAAATCAACAGTAGATTACCTTAAGCTATATCCGATGATGAGGTCCCAGCTTTCAGGCCTTGGGGAGTGTGGAGCCACTCTTTAATTGCCATTGCTCCCAGGTCCACTCTGGCCCAGATTGGTACTACCTGTTAGGGTCCAAACTATAGGTTAAACAGAAACCGACTTAAAAAAAAACAACAAAAAAAAAAAAAAACAAATATACTCTATTAAAAATTTTTCTTCAAAATCACTGGATTCGGCATTAAATAACCTGAAAAGGGTTGATATGCCGTAAAACAAACAAACAATCTTCAATGCTATATAGACTACAATGTATTGTAGACAAAGTCATTGCGGATGAGCAGATGAAGCTTCCCCTCGGTGCACCACAGTGGGTTCCTGACTAGAGCAGGTGATCAATCGATTTGAAAAAATGGGCAATTTAACCGATTTTGATGGCAATGAAAGTATTGGAAGTGTAGAATATTTGTTGATCCTCATTTAATCTCGGGCAACGTTTTAAATAAAATTACAAAAAAAGAAAAAAAAAAGGTAATGATTAAATTGAGAGAGAGAGAGAGGTATGTTCGTTCAATACGTCGAATAGTTCTGCTAGTTTCTTTTAATAAACACGCAATGTACAATGCGTATATGTTTCGCTCTATTTCAAAAACAGGTTCTCCTCGAATCGAGTCGTTTCAAAATACACTCGTCTTTATCAAACGATCACGGTACTCGTTACTCTCAGCAGCAAATAAAAAGAGGAGGAAAGTTGGAATATAAGTAAAGCATATGAAATATGAATGGTGACATTGAAGATAGACCCCCCCCCTTTCGATGCCATATATATATATATATATATATATATATATATATATATATATATATGGAGTGGAGTACTGGCGTGCCATATAATTAGTGTTGTTTTGATAAGAAAAAAAAGTATCAGAATTCTCGAGTACGTATGTAAGAGTATTTTTTTTCTTCTAAAAATATAAATTAGTTTGATTATTCAACGATACATTCGGTTTCATGGAAAAAAAAAATGTGGAACTCAGCCCGCAGAGCTAAAGATACCAAATGTACCGTTCTTCGGTCGATACTGTGATTTTTGCGATGATCTAACATTATTATTATTTATTTATTTATTTATTTATTTTTGGTAACGAAATAACTGCTTAAAATCCGAACTGAGCCGAGTTAAGACACGATATTGGACGAATAAAGTTCTCGAGATAGGATCGGTTAGAACTATATCAATAATAAATGGTGCTGTAGTGTAGTGTACTTAACTTTAACATTTAACTTGTTTCACAGTATAACTGATTATCAGGACTAACTCTGACATTAATCAAAATAATTTTCGATCAATACTAGCCAGAGACACGATAATCGGTGATACAGTGAAATTGCAGTAAACTAAAGATAAATACATCATAGCACGCGCGCGCGCACACACACACACACACACACACACATGTACACATTTCTTTTGTCAAACATCATTGGCTACATATTTGCATACATGTTTCAGTCGTGATTTTGAACTGCAACTTCCTCGGATCGAAGTCTTCAGATAAACTGAAAGTTTAAATCGTAAATTATATCAGTACAGCCCCTTTTTATCTTTATCTTTATTTTATTATTTTAAGAGGAAGAGTAGTGAATGGGGGGAAAAAAAGGACAAGGAAAAAAGTAAAGAAAAGGGAGGTGCTTCCATTAAACCCAGAAAACGTTTATTTCTTTTCCTTATTTCGATTCATATACACTTTTGGTTATTTATTTATTTATTTTCAAAAAGACACATTAACTGTGCTGACTCTGACTGCTGCTGCTCTCTGCTTATTATTGAGCACTTTCATTTAATTTTATAAGCAGCGGAGTTTAGTTTCATCATAGGAAACTACAGCAATGCCATCATTCAAATTATACTAAAATATTTTGTTCTTCAATTTTTCTATCTGTTTGATTATTTTTTTTATATGAAAAATTCACCTGGTGGTGATATTACTACTACTATTGCAATTATATTTAATGATAGTAGTAGTAGTAGTAGTAGTAGTAGTACTCATTCACTTAACGCCAGAATGATGACCCCCCTCTCCTCCTACTCTTTCTCCTCCTCCTCCCACTGTTGCTAACTCCAGTCGATCAGTGCTCGTTTTGTTACCCCGCGCAATTATTTACACATTATTCACCCTATTTTTATTTTGCTCCCTTTTTTTTTATTTCCCGATCCTCCCCCAAAGGGGGAGAAGGAGTTAAAAGAGGCGCGGGGGGAAGTCATGAAAATGAATGAAATTGTCAGTTTCAATCAATCTGTTTTTTTGTAGTATCGTTCTTCTTCTTTCTCGTGTAAATTGACAACAGTGGGAGCGAGCACCTGCTACTGTTCGGAATTTTAACGCACAACACGGTACATACACAGCGTTGCTTATATTTATCTTATTTAGCGTGCTTTTTTTTGTTTTTGTTTTTGTTTTTTTGTCTTCGTTATTGCTATTAATACAATTATAACGGACGACTCCCGACGGTTGTGAGTTGAGTCGTCACTTTGACATTTGGAATATGAGACTCTGGTCTGAATTAGGTTGACACGGCATATTTGACGGACGGGTTCGGTTATTCTTACTTTTATTTATTTTGTATTTGTCCCCAGTTTTTTATTTGTTTATTTATTTTATGTAGACGAAAGGTGACGAGACCATGTCCACAAATTCCTTATTTCTCTCAGTCGACTGTCTTTTCTTTGGTTGTGTCATTAAAATTGACAACAACAGCAACAACACGACAAACGTTCACATCCCCGTTTTCCGACTTCCTGCTTCATAGCACTGCAAACCCAAACATAATTTATATTTTTCGCTTTCTCGTCAGTTTTGGTCCTTGCGACCTCTTTAAGTCGAATCTGTCTCTCGTTTTTTATTATTATTCACCCGACCCCCTTATTTTTTTATTTGGTAAAATCGCGAAACGGAAAAGAAAAGAATCCGAGCACCGATCGGCGATCGACCACGTTACTGGATGTTGTTATCTGTCACAAAACCTAAGGAAAAAAACCAAAAAAAAACATCATGGTTTTTATTGTTGGGTTGTCTTAAATCAAAAAGATAGCCCTATCTTTTATTTTGTTAAACTATTTTGTTATCACTTGTGGAGTAAGGTACCTTTGCAACACTGGGGATTTTCTTGTTACCCGTATACGTCATAATATAAATATATAAGAATGGATTTTGACAGTAAGAGTCTCGGCCCTGAAAATACAAACAGGTCCCCTCCTGGTGATGGTTCCGGGGAGGAGGATCGTAGTGGAAACCTGCTTCAACCAAACAAGTAAGTACTAATCTATCTTCTTATCAGAGTTTGTGTGTTTATTTAAGCACAAAAACTGAATAATTGAGGTCAATTTTTACAACGTACCCCCAGCGTATTATAAGCACCAAGACCTTCCCATGTTACGAACCGCTTTCGGAATAAACATCACCCAACCTCGAAAACCGTTCTTAACATGGGCACGTGGGGGGTATTCCGAAAGCCGTTCTTAACTCGAGGTTGGGGTGTTTATAATACGCTCATAATTGAAATGAAAAATAAAATTAAAATTAAAAGATTTTTTTTTTTTTTCTTTGCTGGGTACGATAGGAATGGCTTTTTATTGAATTGCTTTTCGCCTGAGACGCGATCTTATTCGTTAGGGGGTTACTACACACTATTTTTGTTTCTAGTCCAAACTGTCCACTTTTGGGAGAGCGGGGATCTCCACTTAAAAAAAAAAAAAAAAAAAAAAGCTGACCTCTAGTCTAACTTTGTCCTTATGGGGGAGGGGCAAAAACAAAATAGTCGAAAGAAAATCCTGTTTGACAATTTAGAAATTGACCCTCATTTCCACTGAAAAGCAACTCTGGGAATGAACGAAACAAACCAAGTTTATTTAGTTTCCTCAACGTAATATATATATATATATATATATATATATATATATATATATATATATATATATATATATATATATATATATATATATATACATATATATATATATATATAACGAAAACTAAAATGAACTTCGAATTATTAACAACATTATCTATGTTCAAAATAAAGCAGGTTATTTTCTATAATAAAAACGCCGTGCAGAAACAGCATATTTTTGGTTGGTTTGTGGACACAAATGAACTATAAAATTCTGCTCGTGCCTGTAGCATTCTTATATAATGCTAGTCAGAAATTACTTTCCGTCCGTTAGTTTAAAGGCTTCAAAATCGTTTTTGAATTTGAAGGATATGATGTAAACATAATGCCTTATTATTATTATTATTATTATTATTATTATTAATAATAATAATAATAATAATAATAATAATAATAATAATAAACGGTCATCATAGTGATTTCTTTATGAACGTGGTTTTGAAGCGTTTAAACTGCCAGTTAATACTGTGTTGCTCGGCCAGAGAAGGAGAAACCTCTCTAGACAGGCAATTTTTTAATGTTTTTCCCCAGTCAGTCCAAGGTGCCCCATTTTGGGAAGTTGGATGCTTTCCGCATAAAAATTAAGCTTTGTGCTTAACTCTGCTGCCCTCGTGGGTAGGCAAGTAAATAAGGAGTAAATAAAAATGCATTTCTGGACTGAACACTGTTAATTGTTGAATTTGAAAATATTTCATCGATGTTTTTCAAAATAGAATTTAAAAAATCAACAACAAATAAGTAAATAATTAAGATTCTGTTTTCAGATTTATTAGGAGAAACAAAAGAGATTTTCATTCCCAAAATGGGCGTTGTTTTTTTTTATTTTGTTTATATATATATATATATATATATATATATATATATATATATATATATATATATATATATATATATATATAGGTATTATATATATAGTACTTGGGAAAATAATAGATTTAAAAAGTTAGTATATTTTAAGACTTAGTTTCGTTTTTACAAAACCTCTTTAGATAAATATTTGTTTCTGTCTTTGATTTGCTTAAAATCGATAATCCAACCGATTGGTCAGACAGTTTAGCAGTGGTCACAAGTCACACCTGAGGATGAGGCTGCGACGATGATGATGCCATTATTTCCTTTTCTGGCCGTGTACGCATTGAAGAATGAGAAAGGAGAGGCGGAGGTAGATAAGTATTTGAGTAAAATACGAGACGAATAAATTACAAAACCCCAGAATAACCTCCTTGTAGAATTTTTATTTTTTTAAAATTAAATATGTCCACCCTTTTTAATTACGTCGTATGGAAATGTTAATATGACCGTAGGGGAGGCGCGCGACCCCCAAAACACGCATGCCCAGTTCCTAACAAGACACGTGCAGCTGCTGCTGCTAACAGATAACGTAATCTTTTTACTTAAAGAAACCGAAAATAAATTAATATTCATCTCTTCGTCGAGATAATCTTTACTAATCCGTGATATTAGATAAAACCTTTGCTTGATTATTACGTATTCAGATTAGATTTCTTTGGATTTATCTTTTTTTTTTTTTACCTGTCATTTCACCTCCAATAATTTTTGTTTGCTTTAAAGATTGATTAGAGCACACGTGACCCGTTATTTTTAAAATATTTATGAAACTCTGCAGTAATGTCATCATAGAGAACCATCTCTCTGTCATCATCTGTATCTGTTGTTCACCATCTGTCTCTCTCCCTTCTCCCCAATCTATCTCTATCCCTTCTCCCCCAATCTGTCTCTCTCCCTTCTTCCCCAATCTGTCTCTCTCCCTTCTACCCCAATCTGTCTCTCTCCCTTCTTCCCCAATCTGTCTCTCTCCCTTCTTCCCCAATCTGTCTCTCTCCCTTCTTCCCCAATCTGTCTCTCTCCCTTCTTCCCCAATCTGTCTCTCTCCCTTCTTCCCCAATATGTCTCTCTCCCTTCTTCCCCAATCTGTCTCTCTCCCTTCTTCCCCAATCTGTCTCTCTCCTTTCTTCACCAATCTGTCTCTCTCCCTTCTTCCCCAATCTGTCTCTCTCCCTTCTTCCCCAATCTGTCTCTCTCCCTTCTTCCCCAATCTGTCTCTCTCCCTTCTTCCCCAATCTGTCTCTCTCCCTTCTCCCCAATCTCTCTCTCCTTTCTTCCCCAATCTGTCTCTCTCCTTTCTTCCCCAATCTGTCTCTCTCCTTTCTTCCCCAATCTGTCTCTCTCCTTTCTTCCCCAATCTGTCTCTCTCCTTTCTTCCCCAATCTGTCTCTCTCCTTTCTTCCCCAATTTGTCTCTCTCCTTTCTTCCCCAATCTGTCTCTCTCCTTTCTTCCCCAATCTGTCTCTCTCCGTTCTTCCCCAATCTGTCTCTCTCCGTTCTTCCCCAATCTGTCTCGCTCCGTTCTTCTCCAATCTCTTTCTCTCCCTTCTCCCCCAATCTGTCTCTCTCCCTTCTTCCCCAACCTGTCTCTCTCCCTTCTTCCCCAATCTGTCTCTCTCCCTTCTCCCCCAATCTCTCTCTCCCTTCTTCCCCAATCTGTCTCTCTCCCTTCTTCCCCAATCTGTCTCTCTCCCTTCTTCCCCAATCTGTCTCTCTCCCTTCTTCCCCAATCTGTCTCTCTCCCTTCTTCCCCAATCTGTCTCTCTCCCTTCTCCCCCAATCTGTCTCTCTCCCTTCTCCCCCAATCTGTCTCTCTCCCTTCTCCCCCAATCTGTCTCTCACCTTTCTTCCCCAATCTGTCTCTCTCCCGTCTTCCCCAATCTGTCTCTCTCCCTTCTCCCCCAATCTGTCTCTCTCCCTTCTCCCCCAATCTGTCTCTCTCCCTTCTCCCCCAATCTGTCTCTCTCCCCCAATCTGTCTCTCTCCCTTCTCCCCCAATCTGTCTCTCTCCTTTCTTCCCCAATCTGTCTCTCTCCTTTCTTCCCCAATCTGTCTCTCTCCTTTCTTCCCCAATCTGTCTCTCTCCTTTCTTCCCCAATCTGTCTCTCTCCTTTCTTCCCCAATCTGTCTCTCTCCTTTCTTCCCCAATCTGTCTCTCTCCTTTCTTCCCCAATCTGTCTCTCTCCTTTCTTCCCCAATCTGTCTCTCTCCTTTCTTCACCAATCTGTCTCTCTCCTTTCTTCCCCAATCTGTCTCTCTCCTTTCTTCCCCAATCTGTCTCTCTCCTTTCTTCCCCAATCTGTCTCTCTCCTTTCTTCCCCAATCTGTCTCTCTCCTTTCTTCCCCAATCTGTCTCTCTCCTTTCTTCCCCAATCTGTCTCTCTCCTTTCTTCCCCAATCTGTCTCTCTCCTTTCTTCCCCAATCTGTGTCTCTCCCTTCTCCCCCAATCTGTCTCTCTCCCTTCTCCTCCAATCTGTCTCTCTCCCTTCTCCCCCAATCTGTCTCTCTCCCTTCTCCCCCAATCTGTCTCTCTCCTTTCTTCCCCAATCTGTCTCTCTCCTTTCTTCCCCAATCTGTCTCTCTCCTTTCTTCCCCAATCTGTCTCTCTCCTTTCTTCCCCAATCTGTCTCTCTCCTTTCTTCCCCAATCTGTCTCTCTCCTTTCTTCCCCAATCTGTCTCTCTCCTTTCTTCCCCAATCTGTCTCTCTCCTTTCTTACCCAATCTGTCTCTCTCCTTTCTTCCCCAATCTGTCTCTCTCCTTTCTTCCCCAATCTGTCTCTCTCCTTTCTTCCCCAATCTGTCTCTCTCCCTTCTCCCCCAATCTGTCTCTCTCCCTTCTCCTCCAATCTGTCTCTCTCCCTTCTCCCCCAATCTGTGTCTCTCCTTTCTTCCCCAATCTGTCTCTCTCCTTTCTTCCCCAATCTGTCTCTCTCCCTTCTTCCCCAATCTGTCTCTCTCCCTTCTTCCCCAATCTGTCTCTCTCCCTTCTTCCAAAATCTGTCTCTCTCCCTTCTTCCAAAATCTGTCTCTCTCCCTTCTCCCCCAATCTGTCTCTCTCCTTTCTTCCCCAATCTGTCTCTCTCCTTTCTTCCCAAATCTGTCTCTCTCCTTTCTTCCCCAATCATTCTCTCTCCTTTCTTCGCCAATCTGTCTCTCTCCTTTCTTCCCCAATCTGTCTCTCTCCTTTCTTCCCCAATCTGTCTCTCTCCTTTCTTCCCCAATCTGTCTCTCTCCTTTCTTCCCCAATCTGTCTCTCTCCTTTCTTCCCCAATCTGTCTCTCTCCTTTCTTCCCCAATCTGTCTCTCTCCTTTATTCCCCAATCTGTCTCTCTCCTTTATTCCCCAATCTGTCTCTCTCCTTTATTCCCCAATCTGTCTCTCTCCTTTATTCCCCAATCTGTCTCTCTCCTTTATTCCCCAATCTGTCTCTCTCCTTTATTCCCCAATCTGTCTCTCTCCTTTCTTCTTAATCTGTCTCTCTCCTTTCTTCCCCAATCTGTCTCTCTCCCTTCTCCCACAATCTGTCTCTCTCCTTTCTTCCCCAATCTGTCTCTCTCCTTTCTTCCCCAATCTGTCTCTCTCCCTTCTCCCCCAATCTGTCTTTCTCCCTTCTTCTCCAATCTGTCTCTCTCCCTTCTCCCCCAATCTGTCTCTCTCCCTTCTCCCCCAATCTGTCTCTCTCCCTTCTCCCCCAATCTGTCTCTCTCCCTTCTCCCCCAATCTGTCTCTGTCCCTTCTCCCCCAATCTGTCTCTGTCCCTTCTCCCCCAATCTGTCTCTGTCCCTTCTCCCCCAATCTGTCTCTCTCCATTCTCCCCCAATCTGTCTCTCTCCCTTCTCCCCCAATCTGTCTCTCTCCCTTCTCCCCCAATCTGTCTCTCTCCCTTCTCCCCCTAATCTGTCTCTCTCCCTTCTCCCCCAATCTGCCTCTCCCCCTTCTTCCCCAATCTGCCTCTCCCCCTTCTTCCCCAATCTGTCTCTCTCCTTTCTTCCCCAATCTGTCTCACTCCTTTCTTCCCCAATCTGTCTCACTCCTTTCTTCCCCAATCTGTCTCTCTCCTTTCTTCCCCAATCTGTCTCTCTCCTTTCTTCCCCAATCTGTCTCTCTCCTTTCTTCCCCAATCTGTCTCTCTCCTTTCTTCCCCAATCTGTCTCTCTCCTTTCTTCCCCAATCTGTCTCTCTCCTTTCTTCCCCAATCTGTCTCTCTCCTTTCTTCCCCAATCTGTCTCTCTCCTTTCTTCCCCAATCTGTCTCTCTCCTTTCTTCCCCAATCTGTCTCTCTCCTTTCTTCCCCAATCTGTCTCTCTCCTTTCTTCCCCAATCTGTCTCTCTCCTTTCTTCCCCAATCTGTCTCTCTCCTTTCTTCCCCAATCTGTCTCTCTCCTTTCTTCCCCAATCTGTCTCTCTCCTTTCTTCCCCAATCTGTCTCTCTCCTTTCTTCCCCAATCTGTGTCTCTCCCTTCTCCCCCAATCTGTCTCTCTCCCTTCTCCTCCAATCTGTCTCTCTCCCTTCTCCCCCAATCTGTCTCTCTCCCTTCTCCCCCAATCTGTCTCTCTCCTTTCTTCCCCAATCTGTCTCTCTCCTTTCTTCCCCAATCTGTCTCTCTCCTTTCTTCCCCAATCTGTCTCTCTCCTTTCTTCCCCAATCTGTCTCTCTCCTTTCTTCCCCAATCTGTCTCTCTCCTTTCTTCCCCAATCTGTCTCTCTCCTTTCTTCCCCAATCTGTCTCTCTCCTTTCTTACCCAATCTGTCTCTCTCCTTTCTTCCCCAATCTGTCTCTCTCCTTTCTTCCCCAATCTGTCTCTCTCCTTTCTTCCCCAATCTGTCTCTCTCCTTTCTTCCCCAATCTGTCTCTCTCCCTTCTCCCCCAATCTGTCTCTCTCCCTTCTCCTCCAATCTGTCTCTCTCCCTTCTCCCCCAATCTGTGTCTCTCCTTTCTTCCCCAATCTGTCTCTCTCCTTTCTTCCCCAATCTGTCTCTCTCCCTTCTTCCCCAATCTGTCTCTCTCCCTTCTTCCCCAATCTGTCTCTCTCCCTTCTTCCAAAATCTGTCTCTCTCCCTTCTTCCAAAATCTGTCTCTCTCCCTTCTCCCCCAATCTGTCTCTCTCCTTTCTTCCCCAATCTGTCTCTCTCCTTTCTTCCCAAATCTGTCTCTCTCCTTTCTTCCCCAATCATTCTCTCTCCTTTCTTCGCCAATCTGTCTCTCTCCTTTCTTCCCCAATCTGTCTCTCTCCTTTCTTCCCCAATCTGTCTCTCTCCTTTCTTCCCCAATCTGTCTCTCTCCTTTCTTCCCCAATCTGTCTCTCTCCTTTCTTCCCCAATCTGTCTCTCTCCTTTCTTCCCCAATCTGTCTCTCTCCTTTATTCCCCAATCTGTCTCTCTCCTTTATTCCCCAATCTGTCTCTCTCCTTTATTCCCCAATCTGTCTCTCTCCTTTATTCCCCAATCTGTCTCTCTCCTTTATTCCCCAATCTGTCTCTCTCCTTTATTCCCCAATCTGTCTCTCTCCTTTCTTCTTAATCTGTCTCTCTCCTTTCTTCCCCAATCTGTCTCTCTCCCTTCTCCCACAATCTGTCTCTCTCCTTTCTTCCCCAATCTGTCTCTCTCCTTTCTTCCCCAATCTGTCTCTCTCCCTTCTCCCCCAATCTGTCTTTCTCCCTTCTTCTCCAATCTGTCTCTCTCCCTTCTCCCCCAATCTGTCTCTCTCCCTTCTCCCCCAATCTGTCTCTCTCCCTTCTCCCCCAATCTGTCTCTCTCCCTTCTCCCCCAATCTGTCTCTGTCCCTTCTCCCCCAATCTGTCTCTGTCCCTTCTCCCCCAATCTGTCTCTGTCCCTTCTCCCCCAATCTGTCTCTCTCCATTCTCCCCCAATCTGTCTCTCTCCCTTCTCCCCCAATCTGTCTCTCTCCCTTCTCCCCCAATCTGTCTCTCTCCCTTCTCCCCCTAATCTGTCTCTCTCCCTTCTCCCCCAATCTGCCTCTCCCCCTTCTTCCCCAATCTGCCTCTCCCCCTTCTTCCCCAATCTGTCTCTCTCCTTTCTTCCCCAATCTGTCTCACTCCTTTCTTCCCCAATCTGTCTCACTCCTTTCTTCCCCAATCTGTCTCTCTCCTTTCTTCCCCAATCTGTCTCTCTCCTTTCTTCCCCAATCTGTCTCTCTCCTTTCTTCCCCAATCTGTCTCTCTCCTTTCTTCCCCAATCTGTCTCTCTCCTTTCTTCCCCAATCTGTCTCTCTCCTTTCTTCCCCAATCTGTCTCTCTCCTTTCTTCCCCAATCTGTCTCTCCCATTTCTTCCCCAATCTGTCTCTCTCCTTTCTTCCCCAATCTGTCTCTCTCCTTTCTTCCCCAATCTGTCTCTCTCCTTTCTTCCCCAATCTGTCTCTCTCCTTTCTTCCCCAATCTGTCTCTCTCCTTTCTTCCCCAATCTGTCTCTCTCCTTTCTTCCCCAATCTGTCTCTCTCCTTTCTTCCCCAATCTGTCTCTCTCCCTTCTCCCAAATCACTGCATCTCCCTTCTCCCTAATCTCCCTCTCACCCTTCTCTCCAATCTCTCTCTCCCTTCTCCCCACTCTCTCTCTTCCTTCTCCCCACTCTCTCTCTTCCTTCTCCCCACTCTCTCTCTTCCTTCTCCCCACTCTCTCTCTCTTCCTTCTCCCCAATCTCTCTCTCTTCCTTCTCCCCAATCTCTCTCTTCCTTCTCCCCAATCTCTCTCTTCCTTCTCCCCAATCTCTCTCTCTTCCTTCTCCCCAATCTCTCTCCCTTCCTTCTCCCCAATCTCTCTCTTCCTTCTCCCCAATCTCTCTCTTCTTCTCCCCAATCTCTCTCTTCCTTCTCCCCCAATCTCTCTCTTCCTTCTTCCTAATCTCTCTCTTCCTTCTTACTAATCTCTCTCTCTCTTCCTTCTTACTAATCTCTCTCTCTCTTCCTTCTTCCTAATCTCTCTCTCTTCCTTCTTCCTAATCTCTCTCTCTTCCTTCTTCCTAATCTCTCTCTCTTCCTTCTTCCTAATCTCTCTCTCTTCCTTCTTCCTAATCTCTCTCTCTTCCTTCTTCCTAATCTCTCTCTCTCTCTTTGTTCTCCCCAATCTCTCTCTCTCTCTTCCTTCTCCCCAATCTCTCTCTCTACTTTCCTTCTCCCCAATCTCTCTCTTCCTTCTCCCCAATCTCTCTCTCTTCCTTCTCCCCAATCTCTCTCTCTTCTTTCTCCCCAATCTCTCTCTCTCTTCCTTCTCCCCAATCTCTCTCTCTCTTCCTTCTCCCCAATCTCTCTCTCTTCCTTCTCCCCAATCTCTTTCTCTTCCTTCTCCCCAATCTCTTTCTCTTCCTTCTCCCCAATCTCTTTCTCTTCCTTCTCCCCAATCTCTCTCTCTCTTCCTTCTCCCCAATCTCTCTCTCTCTTCCTTCTCCCCAATCTCTCTCTCTTCCTTCTTCCCAATCTCTCTCTCTCTTCCTTCTCCCCAATCTCTCTATCTTCCTTCTCCCCAATCTCTCTATCTTCCTTCTCCCCAATCTCTCTATCTTCCTTCTTCCTAATCTCTCTCTCTCTTCCTTCTTCCTAATCTCTCTCTCTCTTCCTTCTTCCTAATCTCTCTCTCTCTTCCTTCTTCCTAATCTCTCTCTTCCTTCTTCCTAATCTCTCTCTTCCTTCTCCCCAATCTCTCTCTTCCTTCTCCCCAATCTCTCTCTCTTCCTTCTCCCGAATCTCTCTCTCTTCCTTCTCCCGAATCTCTCTCTCTTCCTTCTCCCGAATCTCTCTCTCTTCCTTCTCCCGAATCTCTCTCTCTTCCTTCTCCCGAATCTCTCTCTCTTCCTTCTCCCGAATCTCTCTCTCTTCCTTCTCCCGAATCTCTCTCTCTTCCTTCTCCCGAATCTCTCTCTCTTCCTTCTCCCGAATCTCTCTCTCCCTTCCTTCTCCCCAATCGCTCTCTCTTCCTTCTCCCCAATCGCTCTCTCTTCCTTCTCTCCAATCGCTATCTCTTCCTTCTCTCCAATCGCTCTCTCTCTCTTCCTTCTCCCAATCGCTCTCTCTCTTCCTTCTCCCCAATCGCTCTCTCTCTCTCTTCCTTCTCCCCAATCGCTCTCTCTCTCTTCCTTCTCCCCAATCTCTCTCTCTCTGTCTTCTCCCCAATCTCTCTCTCTTCCTTCTCCCGAATCTCTCTCTCCCTTCCTTCTCCCCAATCGCTCTCTCTTCCTTCTCCCCAATCGCTCTCTCTTCCTTCTCTCCAATCGCTATCTCTTCCTTCTCTCCAATCGCTCTCTCTCTCTTCCTTCTCCCCAATCGCTCTCTCTCTTCCTTCTCTCCAATCGCTCTCTCTCTCTTCCTTCTCCCCAATCGCTCTCTCTCTTCCTTCTCCCCAATCGCTCTCTCTCTCTTCCTTCTCCCCAATCGCTCTCTCTCTCTTCCTTCTCCCCAATCTCTCTCTCTCTTCCTTCTCCCCAATCTCTCTCTCTTCCTTCTCCCCAATCTCTCTCCTCCTTCTCCCCAATCTCTCTCTCTTCCTTCTCCCCAATCTCTCTCTCTTCCTTCTCCCCAATCTCTCTCTCTTCCTTCTCCCCAATCTCTCTCTCTTCCCTTCTCCCCAATCTCTCTCTCTTCCTTCTCCCCAATCTCTCTCTCTTCCTTCTCCCCAATCTATCTCTCTTCCTTCTCCCCAATCTCTCTCTCTTCCTTCTCCCCAATCTCTCTCTCTTCCTTCTCCCCAATCTCTCTCTCTTCCTTCTCCCCAATCTCTCTCTCTTCCTTCTCCCCAATCTCTCTCTCTTCCTTCTCCCCAATCTCTCTCTCTTCCTTCTCCCCAATCTCTCTCTCTCTTCCTTCTCCCCAATCTCTCTCTCTCTTCCTTCTTCCTAATCTCTATCTCTATTCCTTCTTCCTAATCTCTCTCTCTATTCCTTCTTCCTAATCTCTCTCTCTCTTCCTTCTCCCCAATCTCTCTCTCTCTTCCTTCTCCCCAATATCTCTCTCTCTCTTCCTTCTCCCCAATATCTCTCTCTTCCTTCTCCCCAATCTCTCTCTCTCTCTTCCGTCTCCCCAATCTCTTTCTCTTCCTTCTCCCCAATCTCTTTCTCTTCCTTCTCCCCAAATCTCTTTCTCTTCCTTCTCCCCAATCTCTTTCTCTTCCTTCTCCCCAATCTCTCTCTCTTCCTTCTCCCCAATCTCTCTCTGTCTCTTCCTTCTCCCCAATCTCTCTCTCTCTCTTCATTCTTCCCAATCTCTCTCTCTCTCTCTTCCTTCTCCCCAATCTCCCTCTCTTCCTTCTCCCCAATCTCTCTCTCTTCCTTCTTCCCTTCAATCTCTCTCTTCCTTCTTCCTAATCTCTCTCTCTCTCTTCCTTCTTCCTAATCTCTCTCTCTTCCTTCTCCCTAATCTCTTTCTCTTCCTTCTCCCGATTCTCTCTCTCTTCCTTCTCCCGATTCTCTCTCTCTTCCTTCTCCCCAATCTCTCTCTCTTCCTTCTCCCCAATCGCTCTCTCTCTTCCTTCTCCCCAATCGCTCTCTCTCTTCCTTCTCCCCAATCGCTCTCTCTCTTCCTTCTCCCCAATCGCTCTCTCTCTTCCTTCTCCCCAATCTCTCTCTCTTCCTTCTCCCCAATCTCTCTCTCTCTCCTCTTCCTGCTCCCCAATCTCTCTCTCTCTCTGTCTTCCTTCTCCCCAATCTCTCTCTCTCTGTCTTCCTTCTCCCCAATCTCTCTCTGTCTTCCTTCTCCCCAATCTCTCTCTGTCTTCCTTCTCCCCAATCTCTCTCTGTCTTCCTTCTCCCCAATCTCTCTCTCTCTCTCTTCTCCCCAATCTCTCTCTCTCTCTTCCTTCTCCCCAATCTCTCTCTCTCTCTTCCTTCTCCCCAATCTCTTTCTCTTCCTTCTCCCCAATCTATTTTTCTTCCATCTCCCCAATCTCACTCTCTTCCTTCTCCCCAATCTCTCTCTCTTCCTTCTCCCCAATCTCTCTCTCTTCCTTCTCCCCAATCTCTCTCTCTTCCTTCCCCCTAATCTCTCTCTCTCTTCCTTCCTCCCTTCAATCTCTCTCTTCCTTCTTCCCTTCAATCTCTCTCTTCCTTCTTCCCTTCAATCGCTCTCTCTTTCTTCCCCCCCAATCTCTCTCTCTTTCTTCTTCCAATCTCTCTCTCTCTTTCTTCTCTCGAGTCTCTCTTTCTTCTCCCGAGTCTCTCCCTTTCTTCTCCCCAGTTTCTCCTTTTTTCTCCCCAATCTCTCTCTTCCTTCTCCACAATATGTATCACTTCCTTATCCCTAATTTATATTTTGTCTTCTCCATCCTTTTTTTCTCTCCCAAACTCTTCTCTCTCACTTCATTTGCCCAATTGTTTTTCTCTTTCCTAGTTTTTCTCTCTTCCTTCTCCCCAACTTTTCTCCCCCTTCCTTCTTCCCCCTAACTTTTCTCTCTTCCTTCTCCCCAACTTTTCGCTCTCTTCCTTCTCCCCAGCTTTTCTCTCTTCCTTCTCCCCAACTTTTCTCTCTTCCTTCTCCCCAACTTTTCTCTCTTCCTTCTCCCCAACTTTTCTCTCTTCCTTCTCCCCAACTTTTCTCTCTTCCTTCTCCCCAACTTTTCTCTCTTCCTTCTCCCCAACTTTTCTCTCTTCCTTCTCCCCAACTTTTCTCTCTTCCTTCTCCCCAACTTTTCTCTCTTCCTTCTCCCCAACTTTTCTCCCCATTCCTTCTCCCCAACTTTTCTCTCTGCCTTCTCCCCAACTTTTCTCCCCATTCCTTCTCCCCAACTTTTCTCCCCATTCCTTCTCCCCAACTTTTCTCCCCAACTTTTCTCCCCATTCCTTCTCCCCAACTTTTCTCCCCATTCCTTCTCCCCAACTTTTCTCCCCATTCCTTCTCCCCAACTTTTCTCCCCATTCCTTCTCCCCAACTTTTCTCCCCATTCCTTCTCCCCAACTTTTCTCCCCATTCCTTCTCCCCAACTTTTCGCTCTCTTCCTTCTCCCCAACTTTTCGCTCTCTTCCTTCTCCCCAACTTTTCGCTCTCTTCCTTCTCCCCAACTTTTCGCTCTCTTCCTTCTCCCCAACTTTTCACCCTCTTCCTTCTCCCCAACTTTTCACCCTCTTCCTTCTCCCCAACTTTTCTCCCTCTTTCTTCTCCCAAATCTTTCTGTTACTCTTTTTTCTTCCCATTCTTTTTCTCCCCAATCTCTCTTTTTTTCATCTCGCTCATTCTCTCTTCCGCCTCTCTCTATCTTCCTGTATCTCTTTACATTATTCTTCCTCTGTTTTTAATTATATTCATCAATCCAAGCAGAGTTAAAATGGCTAAAATTGACACTTTTGTGCATATTAAAAAAATTGATGCCTTGGATTTTTATAAAACTTTCTGAAAAGTTGTAACTAACTCATTTCTATATAATTTTGTTTGTCTATATTTCACAATAACTCTTTGTGCCCCCCCCCCCCCCCCAGGGGCTGTTTTAGGGCTAATAAAAACACTTCATTTTTGGACAATTTTACCATATTTGTCCAACATTTTTTGTGTATGTCTACTTAGCAGTTTTGCATGGTGCTGAACTCAGATTTAAATATGTTAAGGCCTTGAAGATTTTTGTGGATTAATAGGGGTGGGATGGGGGTCGGCAAATGTGCTTAGTCATTTCTTTTTTGCATGGTGCAAAACTCAAATTTACATATGTTAAGATCTAAAACTGCACCGTTTGTTCATTTTCACCAGAAATTGACGGTCCCGGGAGACTTTGGGGAGGGCGCAAATGCTGAATATAGTCATTTTTTTCTGCCTCGTTCACTGTGCACTGACGGGGGACCATGCATGCTTCATTTGTTGTTGATTCAACTTGTAATATTTCATTTATTTTTACACACCATGTTGATTGACTTGTCGGGTTTGTATTACTGTACACATAGATTCGAAAAAGTTGTCAAAACAACAAATATATAACAAATAAATGTTATCAAAGGCAAGATAAGTTACTTTTCTACCTAACTGGATATATTTTTCGTGTTTTTATTCAATGTAACATGTTTATTCAGCTCGAAAAGCATACAGTGTTTACCGATGTATTGGAAAATTCAAAATGGCGCCCGAGTCTCTCTTTAACACGGTAAGTTCAGGAAAAGATGTTATAAATAATAAACTAGACAAAATACTGTTAGAAATTCGCTCAATACATATTACCGTGACATAACTTGACATATATTCGGTGTTTTTTTTAATAGTATTTTGTCTAGTTTATTATTTATAACACCTTTTCCCAAACTTACCATGTTAAAGAGAGTGTCGCGCGCCATTTTGAATTTTCCAATACATCGGTAAACACTGCATGTTTTTCGAGCTGAATAAACATGTTACATTGAATAAAAACACAAAGAATGTATCCAGTTTGGCAGAAAAGTAACTTATCTTGCCTTTGATAATATTTATTTGTTATATATTTGTTTTTTGACAACTTTTTCGAATCTATGTGTACAGTAATACAAACCCGACTTGTCAGTTCTTCTTGTCCATGCCGATTTCGATTGATTGATCATTTCCTTGATTAACTTTGTTATAAAACTCATTGTTTTTAGTTATTCCCACCTGCTGACTAATTGCAAAGTTAAGGATTTCGCTTTATCGTTATCTGTGTTGTTATGTTTAGCTCAATTCGGTTGACCCACCTGTTGTTTCACCAGACCATTTGGCATATTAACGTCAGACATTTGTGACCAATTTATTAAGTTAAAAAATGATTACAATTTCCTTTCAACTTGGGTATTTCGCCCTGTTTGATTTTGGCAGGGAAGGCGAGGGTCGAGTGTCATTCTTTTCGACAACAAAACTTTGGCTTACTCTTAGCTAGATTCTTTCGCCAAAATACAGCATACACTTTATGGATTTAAACCTACTTAAAAGATCCCCAAATGGTTTCGCTGAAATTTTATTGACAAATGAATCTCTTTACTAAATTATGGTGGGGTGTGGAAATATCTACATACATCTTAAAAAAAAAAAAAAAGAAAAAAAAAAAAGAACCAAACAAAATGTTAATAGGGAAAGTTAGTAAAGCCCCACCAATCCTTTGCTAAGTTATCTATAATATAAATCTCACCTGTCTGTTAAAATGTATGTATGTATGTATGTATGTATGTTTCACAAAAACTTTTGACAGAGGAAATGGATTTTCACGAGATCAGTATCGTTTTGAAGCCCGACCCTTTGGACGACAAATATCGAAAAATTGGCTAAAAGCATTAATTCCTTCCCCTTAACTGGGCACTTTTCTGCAGGGAAGGGTCAATTTTTTCGCTGATATTTTCAAAAGTCATCGCCTCTTTTCGATTGGCTAGCCTTAATTTAAATCTACGTCACTTCTGGTTTGGCGATCGGTGCGACAGCTAAAACGTCACTTTTTTTTTTCACTTTCTTTTCCTCCTTCGTGAGATGAGGTACTATCACTTTTTTTTTTTTTGCACTCGCAATTTTCCTTTTTTTTTTTTTTTTTTTTTTTTTTGCTCAACCAACACCCTTACACACACCATTTTCTTTTCCGCCTTCACGTCATGGGTTTGAGCCTGCCTGCCTGCCTACTAAAACTTTTCTTTTTTTTTTTTTGCTCAACACACACCTGCAAACACCCGGGCAATGCCGGGCAGCCAGGCCAGTGATGTATAAGAATTCTTGCATAGATTTGTGAAACAATTGAATCTGCTTTGACAAACCTATAGCACATGTGTCCTCTCGGTAAATACACCCCCCCCCGACTAACCTGGCAATCAGCAAAATCTCGCCCCATTCACTATAAGGATTCCCAGCCTTCTACACTAATAGTTTCTTTCCTTGAACTGCTCGACTTGGGAATTTCCTCTTAGTCTCCTGCTTTCACAACATACAGAAGTTTAAGTATAACTGTATGAACAAACGTCTTGTTGCTCAACTCCCTACACTGTGTCCCTGTAGATATAATCCCAAATAGTAGTCCCCTACGTTCAAGTGACACTGTGCCTTGTTTGGGGTGAATAAGAGTAATATATATCGTGAATATATGGTTAAGTGTCAGTTTTTGTCATTTAAAACTGCTTTAAAGCTTCACCGCTCACTCATTTTTTAACCAAATTTCAAACAATTATTACAGTTTATAGATCACCTTCTCAGCTATATTGTGAAAAAAAATTTTCAATTTTCGTTCAGTAAAACAAAAGTTATGATGAATTTTCTGGTGTTCAAAATCATAAAAATATGTAAGATGAGCGACATTTTTTATGACTGGTTTTCATAGCAACTACGTTTCTTCAGCGACTACTGTTGCTACTAATTCACTGCTGTCGCGAAAAACGAAGTAACAAGTTAAACCGAGAATGAAAGCAGGAAAAGGAGATAATTGGAGGGATTTTATTGAAAGCAGACGAGTGCCCTACATTATTACATATGTGTTTATGGGGGCAAAAAATAAGACTGAAATTAAAGAACAAATGAATTTATTGGAAGCCTGGAAAAATCATGGATTACAATAGAAAATGCAAGCATGAAAAGTAATATGGTTAAGCTTAAACATGGAAAAGTAAAGGACTAGTTGTTAGAAATATAAGTTTATAACTTACATCATCAATGCTCTGATTCCCATCTGGCATAAATTAAAATGAATGGCTCTCGTCTTGGGGAGGCCTCAAGTTTTGACAGGCTTCTGGGCTTGACCTTTACTCCTGATCTTAAATGGAATACGTACATCAAATCTGTTTCCAAGGCCGCTGGAAAAATGGTTGGATCCTTCTATCGATCCAGTAGATATCTCACTGCTGATGCAATTCTCTATCCATATAAGAGCCAGATACGCCCAAGGATGGAATACTGTTGCCACATCTGGGTAGGAGCTGCTAGAAAAGACTTGTCCTGCCTTGATAGGGTTAGAAATAGACTTTGTGGCCTTGTGGGAGATGTCCTTTTCTCTTCGCTACAACCTCTATCTCACAGAAGAGATGCTGCGAGTTTGTCTCTGCTTTATCGTTATTTTCATGGAAAGTGTTCGACTTAGCTTCAATCTATGGTCCCCCCTCGCCAAACTTTCACAAGAAACACTCGACTAGCTGAAAACACTATCAATAATTCCCCCCACTCTTTATCTGTGCCTAAACCTAAACATAGATTCCATGATCAAAGCTTCTTTCTTAGAACTGCACGCCTGTGGAATTGTCTTCCGTTTTCCTGCTTTCCAGCTGTCTATAATATGGTTGTCTTCAAGTCCAACGTGAACAAGTTTCTGATGAGCCGTTCCACTTAAGTTAACAAATTTATCGAACTTCCATTACTATCGATTACTATATTGTCCTTTTGACTACTGTACACTCTTTAACCCTTATCCTTGAGTGGCCTATCGGCCTTGATAAGTGGTGACGCTTATGTAAAAAAAAAAAAACTTCAAATATTGCAGCATTAAGAATTAAAAAAAAAAAAATTCAATTTATACCATTATATAATCAATTCTTAATGCTGCAATAATAGTCCTTTAATTTACTTTTCATGCTCGCATTTTTCTATTGTAATAATATATAGGTAAAAATTTGGAATTGAATTCTGAAAATTAAAAATTTACAACAAATTTATCATTCGACAAAGAATACAAATACTTAAAGCTTTTTCCTTATTCCATGGAGTTTTAATGAATGGCTCATATCTTCAGAGGAAACGTAGTTATCAAAATAATATTTATAGGCAGTCTATAAATTTTGCTGGTTAGCACATCCTACATTGCAAACTAAAGTTTGTATGAAAATTTATAAGAAGCCAAGATTAAAAAGGATATTCCAAGATGAAGTCAGGCTCAATGAAGAAAAGTAGAAACGTGTTCATATAATTAAGGCAAATTAAAAAATTGATGTTTATATGTACATATCCATATGATAGGGTCTAAAAGAAGATGTATAAATTAATATCTTAAAAATATGATAAAATATTGGCTTACTATGAGAGAGAAAAAAATGTAAAATCCCATCGAAGATGGGATTATGGGATTTTACACACACACACACACACACACACACATTTTCCCAAAACTTCTGGCCTTGATGGAGTTGCTATCGAGTAGTTCATCTTTCATAATGAAGACAGTTTATAAAGTTACGGTAAAAATCACTAAACAAATTCGAGGTTAACGCATTGCTCACTGAAGTATTTAATAAATCATTCTTATTATATTTTTTTTTTTACTCTAAAAAAAAAAAAAGTAAATGCCAAAACTTCCACTAGGGTCATTTCCTTTTTTACATGAACCCGGAAGTGGGAGAAGGAAAAAGATACCTATGTAAACTCAACGCTGCAATTTCTAACAAACTAGCCTGGATGTCTGGCGTTGCACGGGTGGTTTAGAGATGTGTGTTGGGCCAAAAAAAAAAAGTGGTAGTAGGCAGGCAGGCTCTAACCCATACCGCAAAAGAGGAAAAGAATGTGAAAAAAAAAAAAAAAAAAAAAAAAGAACATGACACCTTTGCCGTTACGTCCATCACCAAACCGGAAGTGGCGAAGGTTTAAATTAAGGCTAGTCAATCGAAAAGAGGGGATGACTTTTGAAAATATTGGCAAAAAAGCGATTTCTCCGTGTAGAAAAGTACCCAGTTGAGAGTGAAGAAATTAATGTTTTTAACCAATTTTTCGATATTTGTCATCCGAAGAGTCGAACAACTAAAATTGAAATGCTATTTTTAAGACATAACTTGATTCCGAAACAAAGATAAGTGGCCAATAGACGAAATGTTGCATCCCACTGCCTGTTCTACAAATACTTTAATGGTGAATGCTCTGACGGACTACAAGCACTTGTACCTGCTCGACATGACTACCCCCGACAAACCCGACAAGCAACTAAGTCCCACCCCTTTACAGTAGAGATCCCTAGGTGAAAGCCTTTTACTCCAATAGTTTCTTCCCCAGAACTGCAAGTTTTTGGAACTCCCTTCCGGGATTCAGCTTTCCCAACTGTACTGATATGCAGAAGTTCAAGTGTAATGTGAACAAACATCTTGCTACTCAACTTCCTTCATAATGCCCCTGCAACTTATATCCCCGATAGTAGCCCCCTACTTCAAAGTGGCTCTGTGCCTTGTTTGGGGTGAAAAAAAAAAAAAATAGTTGAAGGCAACCCAAAGGCTCTTTTTCATTCTGCTGTAACAGAGCGTGCATGGGCGTGTGTGAGAAAATCAGCAGCAGCTGTTTGATAGCTGACTAGCAAAAGTATTAGCATTTGCAGCCATTAAAGCATGTATGCAAAAGTGGCAAGTGTGCACGTGCTGACGTCATGGGAAGAAAAAGGAAAGAAAAAAGGATAGCACGTGGTTGAGCAGGAGAAGTCGGGCAAGATGGACGCGTGAAGACAAGAGCGAGAAGGTGCTAGCTATGGCCTGCGTTAGGTGGCGGGGATAGAGACTTTTAAAAAGCATATGTGATACGGTAGAGCATTGTAAAACGTGTGTGCGCAAAAACTCTTTTGAAAGATAATGAAATGCGTTATTATTGGAAGAACCATGAATAAATACATTTCATTTGCGACCGTACCAGACAATGTGCGGGTCCAAGTGGTTGAAATGTAAAAGCTATGTTACACTACATCGAGATGTAAAATAAGGAATCACCCCATTCCCAGGATTACTCCACTTACTCTTGATCCTTCCCTTATAATGCTGCATATATAGCAAGAGTTATCAAATGCAATATTTAAGTCTTTGGTATGACTTACCCAAGGGTTGAAACCCCATCTCTCGCCCCATTAATGAAGAATCTTACCATTATGATAATTAGATATCCCCAAACTAAGGATTATTTCAGCTCTAAGGAAACAACCGTTTATTAACCTAGCTTTAGTATAATAGTAGATTGTCTCTGGCTCATTGCTTGGATTTGATGGACTCTTCAGAGCCAATCCTAGTTCTGAAGAGAGGTTTTTATTGATTTATGAATGGCCATTGTAAATAATGGTATCTCTAATTGGAGAGGTGGATTTCTTCTTACTAAAAACAAAACTGTCCTTCAACATTCTATTAGTCCTGAATATGACCTTAAACTATATTCAATGGTGACGCCCCAGCTTGTGGGCTTTGGGGAGTGTGGAGCCACTCCTTAATTACCATTGCTCTCAGGTCCACTCTTACCCGGAGTGGTAGTACCTGTTAGGGTCCCAACTATGGGTTAAATAGAAACCGACTTGAAAAAACAAAAACCAAATATATTCTATTAAAAAAATTTCTTCAAAATCACTGGATTCTGCATTAAATAACCTGAAAAGGGTTGATATGCCGTAAAACAAAAACGACCAACCAATCAACATTGTATTGACTTCTTTTTGACGTATTTTTTATTTTTTTACTAGTAGGGACACCCAACGTTTCCAGGGATTGAATGAAGATGAACAAATGTTCTACACTTTCAATATTGTCATTGAAATCTGAGAAATCACCTATTTTTCAATCAAATCGGTTGCATTGTGCATCGGGAGTAAACTGCACGTCTCCTCACAATAACTTAGTTTACAATATATATGCCTACTATTGATTTTGTCAAATTATTTTTATATATATTAGATTAAAGTTTAAAATGCAAAAATCAAGTACCACGGTTCGGTTGTGCTCTAACAGAAACATTCATTTCAAGTGTGCCCCTGTCTTATCAAAAAGCTTACTGTTGATTTTATATGTCAGGCCCTTCTGCTTGTGCAGTGATAAAATTCTCAAATGCACTTGTGATGTTAGGCTGTATAAGGGTGTTACCTTTGATCAAAATCTGACAGTTCATTCTGTAAGAGTATTTTTTCGATAATTGATTTTCGATACGAATCAGAAGCATTCTGATACAAAACTTATCTGAGAACACTCGCAGGCACATAAAGTACATTTGTGTGATATTTTCCAATCGTTTCAGAGTCAGTAAGGAACAAACAGACACACATACAAAGTGGCTTTTATATATAAACTATCATGGAGACCTCTCATTTTAGTGTCATCAAAATCATTCAAATCGACCTTTTTTTTTTTTTTTTTTTTTTTTTTTTTTTTTTTTTCAATCAAATCGATTGCCTGCTCTAGTCAGAACCCACCGCAGTGTAGTGAGAGGAAACTTCACATGACTCCTCACTGTAACTTAGTTCACAATGCATTATAGTTCACATTACACTGTAGAGAACCTACTGATTACTTTATAAAATTATTTTTATATATATTGAATTAAAATACAACGGTCAGGTATCATCATTTAGTTCTGCTCTAAATGGAAACCTTCATTTCGAACGCATTCCTATCTCGTCAAAGAACATATTGTTGATTTTAGACGCCGGCCCTTCTGTCTGTGCATTGATAAGATATCTCAAATGCACTTGCGATGTTAACCTGCTTAAAGTGTTAATTTTGGTTAAAATTGATTGTTCCTTCTTTTATTGGATTATTTTGATTATCAATTATCGATACTTATTGGAGACATACTGATGCAAAACCTATCTAAGAAAATTGTGATGTTAGGCTGTATAAGGGTATTAACTTTAGTGAAAATCTAACTGTTCATTCTTTAATAGGATTTTTTGATTATCGATTTTCGATTCGAATCAAGGGCATTCTGTTATAAAACCCGTCTAAGAACACTCCCATGCACACAAATTACATTTGTGTGAAATTTAAAAGAAATCGGCCCAGCCGTTTTGGAGTCCATACGGAACGAACTCACACAGACATACATACAAAGTGCCTTTAATATATAAATAGAGATAGAGATATTCTTTCCTGTTCTCCTGATTATTCTTTCAGATCAATTCATGCAGTGAGTATTGCATAGAAATCAATTTCGTGTATAGAGATAACTTTAAGCTTTGATTATAAAAAGAAAAATGATCTACAAAAATGAAGTGGGCATTTGATTTTCTTCTTTTTACAAAACAAAACAAAAACAAAAAACAAAACTAATTATCTCTGACCGACGAAGCTGTTCATGTCTATTTTTGTACCCAACCAAATAGCCTCCTCGGGGGTGCTGTTTTTCTTTAATCTTCCGGCCTTGTGTCACATTTTACTGAAGTGAGAAGAAAATAAGGTTCTTGTGCAGAATTTCCTCTATAACATATATATATATATATATATATCAAATTATATGAGTATCCGAGGAATTAATGTCTCGTCTGCCATTTTGAAAATAAAATATGTAAAAAAAAAAAAAAATAATAAGGGAGATAACTCAACAACAATTCATACTTACTCGATTTATGTTATGCCTACAAATTTCCATTAATTGCTTAAAATCTTTTTAATCTTTTTTCTTTAACAAACCCACATCTGATGCTGACGGACAATTTGCCAGCCTTTTAGATCTTTTTCTAACAACATGCCCTGAACTACTCATCCTCAGTTCTGTCTCCACTAGGATCTTCTGATCACTCGGTTGCCTGTAAAGATAAGAACGAAGCATAACAAATCCCCAAATATCCCTCTCCATCAAACGGTGTATCGATACTCAATGGCTGGCTGGAACTTTATCCGAATGTTCATATCAAAACTACCCCTATGCTCCATGTTCAAAAAGACTATGTCTGCTATAGCATCTGATTTAACTGATTGGTTAATCATCGACATAAACAGCTACATACCTTCCAAGAAACTCCAACAGAAACTGAACAGCCAGCCATGGTACACCCTTCAATGTGCTGCTGCCATTACGTATAGAAACCACTACCTTGATTGTTTTAAACGTAATGGATGTTTTGAAACTAAAGCTATCTTTAGGACCGCCAGCAACCACTGCAAAAAATCGTGTGGCCAGTCCATCAAGTACCAAGTAAAAGAACAAACCATTTGTTCCCATGAGTTTTGGTAAATAACAAACAAGGTCCCGAACAGATGCGTGCCCTCCGTTCTGACAATTATCAATGGGCCTGAGGTGATTTTGTCAGCATCTGACAAAGCTAAACTCTTTGTCCAGAACTTTGTATCAAACTCAACTCTATATGAGTAGGGCCACCTTCTTCCAGAATTTCTTTCCAAGATCAAAAATAATCTGATCCACCTCTGATCTCCCAAATCACATTCTGAGTTCATTCATTGACATATACGCAGATGGTAGTACCATCTAGCAGCACCTCCAAGTCCAATAATAACCAGTGTCTCTGAGTTAATAGTTTAATGGACATATCTTAAGAATTGTTTCTGCCATTAAAATTCCTAAGGCTTAGATTTCTTTTCATGTTGTCTACAATTTGCTTTTGATTTCCAATTCAATGCTTTTGTTTTTTCTTAAATGTTCTCCTGAGTTTTCCTACTTCAATATTCTGATTCGTAAAAAAGTCTTAGAAATAAAAACAAGCCACATTTTGGCAGTAAGTGCGTTTTTTAAATGTCATTTTGCTATTAGTTATTACTTTTTTAATTTATTCTAAAAAATAAAACTTTGCTGCTATAGTCTTCTCTTTTTGTATCGCGGCATGTTTATGCCGTAGATGAAATCATGGTTAGTGTTCGCCATAGGCTTCGGTCCACTGTTGATCCGATTTCTCTGGAGACTTCACATGATTTTAAACTTGGCAGAATACATGGGGTGGATTGCCATTCCCTCCCCCAGTGTAGTGGCATCTGACTCGCCTTGTTTGCACGCATCCGTTGTCCTTAGATCATCCGCATAGCTGCAGTTGAATAACATTACTCTTAAAACCATAGAACTGTTGATTTGCTAGAGATTCATCCTCCTCCATGCCCATCCAACGTTCTGCTGCCGATGTCATCAGAGTTACCTTCTACTAGGGGTGCATCTCTCCCAGTGAATTAATGCACTTTCAGATACCAACTTGAAAATTTCTTATGACTCAATGCATAACATACAGAGCCTTGCCTTCACAAATAGTCACCCATCTTGTACTTGGCCAAGCTCATCGTTGCTTAACTTAGGTGATTTGGCAGGAACCGGTGTGTCAACTTGCAATAGTAGATATAAACAAAATAGCGATGATAAATTTTCTTAACCAAGAAGGTTTTTTTTTCTAAAAATTTTTGAAATTCTTAGTTTATCTTTGCTTCCTACCAATGCTTTTGTTAAAGGCATAAATCTACTTCTCCTTGTATGAATATGAAATTCTTATCGTCATTGGTTTAAAGTTTCTTTTACATACTGGCATGTGTTGGATGGCTTTACTAAGAGGGTAATGTAGTCTGATGAAGCAGAGTTTAATGTGTGATGTAATGGACAGACTCAAAATGAAGCAACTTGAGTTATAATTGTGGAACCAGCTATGTAGTTTCACCTTTATTGATTCAATACGTACACACACACACACACATTATATATATATATATATATATATATATATATATATATATATATAAATACCAAAGTAAGCAATCGTCCATCAAACTACGCACACATCATGTAAAAGGTTTAAACCTGGTGATCGTGTATATTTTAAATGTATGAAAAATAATATTTCATATTAGGGGCTTGGTGCGGTAGATAAACGTATTAGCGACTTCGTCTACATGATAAAAGCTCCAAAAAGGATACACAAAATACATCAAAATCAATTGAGAAAACGCCATATAAAAGACAACGAAGATGACAAACCTGATGAAAAGGAAGATCCAATTGATATACTATACGAAGCGTTTGATATCGAACCACCACAAACCATGCCCGAACCGAGAAGATCAGGAAGAAAAAGAAAGTTTACAGACCAATTATAATGAACCCCAAGAGAAAAAGATATTGAAATCTACACGACTTCAAATCTTGGGAGGGGGGGGTGTTGTGGAGACTC
Organism: Euprymna scolopes; assembly: GCF_053919585.1. Classification (NCBI taxonomy): domain Eukaryota; kingdom Metazoa; phylum Mollusca; class Cephalopoda; order Sepiida; family Sepiolidae; genus Euprymna; species Euprymna scolopes. The sequence continues at coordinate 63,772,309 of NC_136507.1, forward strand.
CCACTAATTAACATAGGCGGGTGAGTGAGATATATAAAGTTATCAATCACCAATATCGGGAGAGTTTGGCAACGACCGCCAAATAGGCAAGACGCCTATGTTGCCTCCAGTAAGACATGCAACACGCCACCTGCCAGAATATCTCCAACTAAAGGACATCTGAAGACATGTAAATATGTATATAATTATTCTGCCTAATATATTATTGTTATACCTTTACTTGACGTGTTCTTGTTAATTATTTGTGCAGACACAACAAATTCACTGCGAAAATGTATTGGAAAGAAACCTGGCGTTGCACGGTGAGAAAAAATACAAGAATGATACAATAGATGCGAACCGTGAATATTGGAGACAGTCTTAGATTTGTTAATTTCAGAGGAAGATTAAATTTGGACAGCCTAGAGAGCAGCAGACTTTGTTGTTTTAATCACATTGAAAAAATGGAGGAGAGGTCTTTGGTTTTGAGATTTAAAACAGTTGGGGTAGCAGGGTTAGTTTGCAGGGAAAACATGAGAGAACATTATTAGGACGAAATTGAGAGAGAAAAGATCAATAAAGACCTATACAGAGATAGGGGAGTTTGAAGTCAATTTTTTAAAGCAGTCCAACACATGCCAGCAGGTAAAACAGTTTAAAACAGTTTAAATCGATAATAATGGTGATTCTATTTTGTACAGGGAGAAGTAGATTCATGCTTATTCCAAAACTATTTAGAAAAAAACAATACAAAACTTGCTTTTTTTTTTTGTGTGTGTGTGTAAATATATATATATATACTACCAAAGTCCTGACCTTGAAAAGTAGAGTGCACCATCCCTAGGTCAGAGACCGTCATAATATCAGATTTGGTCATTATCAGTCCAGTGGTGTAAGCTGTAGGAGATATAACCTTGACCTTAACCTTGAAAAATGGTGTGCGCCATTCCCATGTGTGGGGCGTCATCATGCCAGGTTTGGTCATGATCGGTCTAGTAGTGTGGGCTGTAGAAGAGGCTATGACCTTTGACTTTTACCTTGAAAAATGGTGTGTACCATCCCTAGGTGGAAACCATCATCATGCCCAATTTGGTCATGATCGGTCCAGTGGTGTGGGCTGGAGAAGAGTATATATACATAAGTTATAACCTTGACTTTTGACCATAACCTTGAAAAATTGTATGCACCATCACGAAGTGGGGGACCATCATCATCATAATCATGCCAGGTTTGGTCATGATTGGTCCAGTGGTGTGGACTGTAGAAAGGTTGTACACACACACACACAAACACTACTATTTTATATATAGAGATATACTATCTTCAAAAACTTTTTTAGAATAAATAAAAGTGTCAATAAGTAATTTCTAAAAGCCGTCCAACACATGCCATCGTGTAAAATGAATGTTAAACAGAATATAATGGTGCTCATTACATGACCTTTGAATATCTACATGAAGATCAGATCAGGCTGTCTAAAAATACTGGCGTCCGGACCTAAAATGCATCAACCATTAATGTCATTGTTTTTTGTTTTTTACTTTTCTTTGCAAAACTCAATCGTTTTACAAAGTAAAAAAAAAAAAAAAAAAAAAAGAAGCAATTTTCCTTTACAAAACAACCAAACCAAACACCATGAATAAATATTTGAAAACATAAATAACAGAGCATAAAACCTTTTTTTTCAAAATTACTACATTTAGCATTAAATAACCTGAAATGGGTTGATATGCTGTAAACAAAACAAAATACATCAAGAAATCTGAGTAATCACGTTCAAATTTAATCATTTTTAGTTTCATTTTGCGATTGGAGGCAATTAAAGATGGCTTCTTTGTGAAAATTCAATTTTGATGCTTCTTGATTTCGGAATATTTGTTCGCTACACTTATGTTAAGGAACAATGGGGCATAAAAATCGAAACAAAGCGCTTTTGGGAGGTTTCTTACGCTTCCATGTCAACAATCAAGAATTTTGAAGCCAATGCAAGAATCGCTACTGTCACCATAATTACTATCTTCAGGGGTTCAGATATACAGCAGACAATGGCTATTGTTCAGAAAACCATTCTAGCTAGCCTCATCATCTTTATTGTTTTACTATTATTAGTTTTGGTTGACATCTGTCTCTAGCTTCTATCAAAGTGAGAGGGAGTTTCTATCAAGTGAGAGAGAGAGAGTGCATGGTCACACTGCAACCTTTAGTTTCGATAGAAATCTGAATACTGATCCAGGTGGACTTAAATGCCACCTATACTCATGGAATCTATAATATAAATGTCACCTGTCTGTTTAAATGTATGTATGTATGTATGTATGTATGTATGTATGTATGTGATTATATCTACCTCAAACTTTTGATGGAGGTGACAGATTTTTACGAGATTGGTAGCATTTTGAAGCTCGACCCTTCAAACGATAAATATCAAAAAATTGGCTAAAAAAATTAATTCCTTCATCCTCAACTGAGCACTTTTCTACAGGGAGGGGTCGCTTTTTTTGCCGATATTTTCGAAAGTCATCCCTTCTTTTTGCCTTAATTTAAACCTACGTCACTTCCGGTTTGGCAATGGCTGCAACAGCAAAGACGGCATGTTTTTTTTCTTTTTTCTTTTTCTCCTTCACGGTATGGGTTTGAGCCTACCTGCCTACAACCACTTTTTTTTTTTGCTCAACACACACCTCCAAACACCCGGGCAATGCCGGGCACCCAGGTTAGTCTATTATATAAAGGGAAGTTGTATGTGTTTGTTTTTATATCCAGATAAAAATCAAAATCAACAAGACATACTAAGTTAGCATTTTCTTGATTCGTATTGCCCTGGATGAATAATATCTAAATTTTAGTTAAAAAAAAAAATACATTTTCAAACAGATTACATACTAATTAAAGGGAGGTAACTCTGATTTTTAAATCAAGGAGTTAATTCCTTTATGCCGACTCATTCCTGTGAGGCGAGAGAGGAGAAAACTGGAGAAGGTGGAAAAAAGATAGAGAAGAGATATTTTTAACAGATATATGTTAAATTTTTGTCCCAGGCAATGCGAGGTAACTCTGCTAGTCGTTATTAAAATTTATACTGCTTTTTGCAATCCAACCATGTCTAATATAAATAAATTTCAGTTTATGCCTGACTTGTCCACCACATTTAACTCATGAATGTCCAGTCGTTTTTTTTTTTTTTTGTCACTGCAGCTGTGTTTTGCAACTCACTTTGATGCGAGTGATTTGACCTGTGGTGATTCTCATCAGTTCTTTCTCGTCTGGAGATTATTTTGACTTTGAGATAAAAATCTAGGAGTTTCTGGTCCAATGTGTGTGAACCATTCAGAATGACAACTCCTACTGATGAAATGATTATCAAAGTATCCCCACGTAAACGGCAATAAAACAAAGACTATTGGATATTCATAAATGATATCCTTTGCTGTGAACCATTCAGAATTACTACTGCTGAAACGATCATCAGTGTGTCCCCAGGTGTTATCTATATATTAATACGGTAGCACATGTGTTACTTTGTGTGTTACATTTAATTTTTTTTTCTTCCGAATGACTGTCATTTGTTATGACCTTCCATTTCTTGTAATAACTAATTTTACCAAGAATTCTTCATAAGTTTTGGCTTCAGTTTCGATTATAGCGGAAGGAACTCGAGTTATATATATATATTCATAAGTTTTGGTTTCGGTTTTGATTCAAGTTAATGCATCCAAGTAATATGGATATATTTTATTTTTGAAATCACAACTGTATGATATATAAGAATCGATAGAACATTGACTCTATAATGATATATACGAAATCTGCATAAATTAAAATATCATATTTAAGCGTATTTTATAACCGTGCTATGCCGCAAGTCCCTGCTAGCTTAGATAAATACTTTTGCAGTTTAAACAAGAGCTACAATAATATCAGGGCGTCTCCATTTACGTTGAACATCCACAGAGTGCCAACATCAATATAATACATATGAAAGATTCCGCTGTGGAATTTCCACAGATCCCGTTAGTTGAACTGTAATAAAAGAAAGCCTTTTGGGTATTCATAAATGACACTGTTTCAGTGAGACAGAGACCGAGGTCTATTTGTACTAGTGTGTGTTGCACCAACAGACAGATAGAAAAAAAAAATAGCATTTAAAATTTGATTAGCGGAATATGGAACCGTTTCAGGCCAAATCAAAACATTTTTACCGATAGAGTTACCGGCATATGGGATTTTGTTTTTTATTCGTAAAGGATCCCATCAGGATTTTCGAAACGTCTTTCATAACTAAAAACCGGAAATGCCAACAATTGATATAATACACCTGGTGGCAACGGGGGAAGGGGGTGGCCTCACATCTCATTACTTCTTACCTATGTTTGTAAACATTCTTTTCACTAGTAAAAGCAGTTACTCATTCTTCATCACCTTCCCCCCCCCCCCGGCACGGACGATGAAAAAACCCTCTTGGCGGAAACGATCGAACCCATCCCCTTTCAATCACTGGTCCTGAAACGAAAATCTGCATTTGTTATTGTTTCGCCCTTCAAGCTTATTTAATGAGGATCAAGCGATGGTTTGTAGAGAGGAGGTTGATGATGAATGATACTATTTGACATCCTTAAGTAATGCATCTCCAACTACCATCCATCTTTTTGGGAGCCCAGTGTCAACAATCGGGGCTCATGGGTCCATCCAAAATCTATGATGAGAGACTTCGGTGCTTATTTAAAATTACATTTATTAAAAACAAAAAATACAGAAAAAATTTTATGATATACGTACTCGTCATGGAACGAAGATGTCATATTCCAAAAATCACATGAATTGATTCTGTATATATTTTTTTTCACTTGGAAAATAAAATTTTACATCTAAATGAGACATAGTGTTTTTATCAGCCATAATGAAATAAGAGAGACAACTCAATTCAAAGTATCTAGACCAAAATCAGCTTTATATATTTAGTATTAAAATCGCTAAAAATCGTAAATTTTAATTTTCTTAGTTTAAAAATATGCTTGATCAATTTACATAATTACTATATTAAACATTGGAATAATACTGGGCACAGTGGCATTATTATTATTATTTTTTTTATATATTTTTTTAATAGAGTTTCAACATATATTATTAAAGATGAAAAATTGTGACAAGGAACAAACTAGCATACACTTTATAAATAATTTTCTTTTTCTCCTTTACTCTAATTCAGTATTAAAAAAACAAAAATAAAATTAGACAAAAGGAGGATAAAGAAGTCGGGTGGAGAAATAACAACAAAAAAAATGAACTCAATTAAGACGTCTTTCAGCCGACACTTTTCAAAATAAACCCATGTATAATTAATATAACATCTTTGTTCCATGACATATACGTACATCTTTAAAAAAATTTCTGTATTTCTTTTTCTTTTAATAATTGCAATTCTAAATAAACACCCCAAGGGCTTGTCTCTTTTAAAGATAACAATTTAATATGGAAATACTTTAGATAAATAAACTAAAATTACAAATATACGGTGACCCCCGCCCCCTCATAAAAGGATGCCATAGATGGAATAGCTAGTAATATTCACACTCTATTCTACATTCCAACCATATTTGGTAGAAATAATCTTTACTTGTTCACCAATTTTCACTCAGAATGTCCAACAGTATTTGCTTTAACGTTCTCGAATATGGATGGGTGATTTTAGCATCATCAATAAGAAATTATCCTGAATGGATCATTAGGCTATAATCTTAAGATTTTTTATCTGTGGGAATTATCTCAGAGATAATCTCTATCAAAACAATCCTCAGATTATTTTTGCTCTAAAGAGAGCAGTCACGAACGAAAAAAAAGAAAAGAGCAGTGTCAAGGGTTATTGATAATGGGACAAATCATATAACAAAGACTGTTAGACGTTCATGATGTAAACTTGGTGGACAAGTCAAATAGACTGAAGATTATTTCTACGATACATAATTGGAGTGTAGAAAGAGTTGCGAATTCTATTAACTACTAGCAAGGGTAGGGTGGGGGTGGAGGACCCCCTTGACCTTGCCAGGTTGTAAAATACGCTTTAATATATTTTAATTCATGCAGATTTCATATTTATTATTACAGAGCCAATTCTTTATTGATTATTATATTGTACCTAATATATAGTAATGATTTCAAAAGTCTCTTTATATAAAAAAAAAAAAAAAAAAATGACTTAGGTGCCATTAGCTAGAATCGAAACCAAAACATTTAGCTCACCAGCCGTGTCTCCTTCCAATGTAGCTATTGAGAGATAGGTAAGAAAGATTTAATATCAAACGATTTGAAGAAAAAAGAATTGAATTTGAGCATGCGCAGAAAGTAAAAATATGTCGTCAAGTTGAAATGAACATTTTGCATTCCGACTTGCCGATATATGTCTGTATGCATTATTCATCCATCCAAACAAAGATTTTACTCGTTATGAACCATCCTTGGTGTATGATTACGATTTCCTGTTAATTTCAGTGTTATGTGACCGGTAGTTTAAGAGTTTATCGGTTAAATGTTGACGCACAGACAGACATACACACATACATCTACTTTTTTTATTTATAAAGATTTTTTTTTAATGGAAATCATTCGAAACAAGCCATGCAGCCATTTTATGTAAGAAGCTAGAAAGGCAAAAACTATTACTTCAAGGTCAAAATATAATCAATGATACGTGTTAGACTGGATGGATTCCGATCCAAAAAACAACAATTGTTTCACCTTTGTCAGAAAAGTCCCTTATGGAATATGAGGAATAAAGAACAAAATAAGAGAAGCAAAAATAACAACCCAGAGTATAAAGTTGACCTTCGGTTTACTTTCAGGAATCTTGTAAGTACCACACAGCATTGCTACTGGGACATAAGGAACTACTATGAGTACCGGTTAGATTTATAGGCAAAATCCTAAGTGGAGAATTGTATAGCAATATGTTTATTCACATTACATTTAAATTTCTGCATGTTAGTACAGTCAGGAAAACAGGAAGCAGAGAGGAAATTTCAAAGGTGAGCAGTTTGAGAAAAGAAGCTGTTAGAGCAGAAAGTTTCCTAGCATCTGGGAACCTTTAAAGTTAAGGGGTGGGAGTTGCTGACATTTGGGTTTGTCAGGTATTTATGTTGAAGGGGTCAAAGTGCAGTAAATCGCTTGTGGAATATGGGAACTAAAGGACAAAATAAGGGAAGTGAGAATTATGAGGCTGACGAAAGTAAACCCAAGGTCCACTTTTTATTTCCTACTTTTCATTGTGATTTTTTTTTTTTTTTTTTTTTTTTTTTTTTTTTTTGTGGAGGAGGGATCATCTTGTGATAGACCAGGTAGGCCCACAATGACAGGAGTACATGCCCAGGCCCCCAATGACAATTAGGGTTATGTCCAGGCCCACAATGACAGTTAGGGTGATGCCCAGGCCCACAATGACAGTTATGGTTATGCCCAGGCCCACAATGACAGTTATGGTTATGCCCAGGCCCACAATGACAGTTAGGGTTATGCCCAGGCCCACAATGACAGTTAAGATTATGCCCAGGCCCACAATGACAGTTAGGGTTATGCCCAGGCCCACAATGACAGTTAGGGTTATGCCCAGGCCCACAATGACAGTTAGGGTGATGCCCAGGCCCACAATGACAGTTAGGGTTATGCCCAGGCCCACAATGACAGTTAGGGTGATGCCCAGGCCCACAATGACAGTTAGGGTGATGCCCAGGCCCACAATGACAGTTAGGGTTATGCCCAGGCCCACAATGACAGTTAGGGTTATGCCCAGGCCCACAATGACAGTTATGGTTATGCCCAGGCCCACAATGACAGTTAGGGTGATGCCCAGGCCCACAATGACAGTTAGGGTGATGCCCAGGCCCACAATGACAGTTAGGGTTATGCCCAGGGCCACAATGACAGTTAGGGTTATGCCCAGGCCCACAATGACAGTTAGGGTTATGCCCAGGCCCACAATGACAGTTAGGGTTATGCCCAGGCCCACAATGACAGTTAGGGTTATGCCCAGGCCCACAATGACAGTTAGGGTTATGCCCATGCCCACAATGACAGTTAGGGTTATGCCCAGGCCCACAATGACAGTTAGGGTTATGCCCAGGCCCACAATGACAGTTAGGGTTATGCCCAGGCCCAGTTCTACAATGACAATTAGGACTATGACCAGACCCACAATGGTGGGTAAAATACCTGAAATAGTGATTCCACTTTGTGTTCCTTTTGTCAGAAAAAAAGTTACAATCGAGGATATTCATGGGGAAAAAATTGGAATTTCTACGGATAGATCGCACATACTTGTACATAGTAACCCCGTCTTTTCTGACTTTACTTATTATCGGGTTACCAAAATGCTGATGTCAATTTGGTTGAAGAACGACGGGCACATCCTCTTTACAGTCTCGATCTGTCCCCCAATTAATCTGATTATCACTTGTTTAGCCACTGTTAAATAATTTACACATGAGTCAAAATTTTCAAGAGATATCAAAGTGATGAACACTGTGATCAAATGGTCATACACATAATTCAACAAAGTTGTTCTGCGACTGTATTTCATACTCAGCCGAGGATTTGCCTTTTGTTTCGGAATTTGTCAGATGAGAATTTTTGGGGAGGTACCAGTTGTATGTTCACTAACATATGAACTGTAAGTGGTAGTTTACTTTACATCCGTTATATTATCATTTGCACTGTAGTCAGTGTGTATATATAACTGACGTCTCTTTGAGTTTGTGGTGTGTTTATATACAATATGCTTGATGTTTAACTCTGTGTGCGCGCAAAACGGGTCACAAACATATATACGGGACTAACCGTTTTCCTGTCCGATAGATTCATTCACAGGCTCCTTTTTATCATCATCGGACAGTGCTGGAACAGAGATTCCTTTTCCTTAGCAGAGATCAACACAGCGAACTGGTTATATAAAATATGGTTTATTCTTCGACCAGCTTTTGGCTGTGCCAACTTCAGATGTCTTTGCAACTGTGTCGTTACATTCTAACTTAGCTTTGACTTGCCCCCTAGCGGTTTTCAAGATGTCCTCACATGTCTCGCCGAGTTATAGATTTCAACTGTTCCAAAACTCAATCTCTACAAAATCCACATCAGTTCTTAAGTTAACTCGAGGTCAGATTACGTCAGACTCTCAGAGGTTCCCATATCTAAATTGTGGTGTGATCCCACTTGGATTATTGTTTTGAATTTTTTTGTTTATAAATATTATAATCTAGAGTTAACTTTATAAACATTTTCCTACAAACATTTTTGGGTTTGTATTACTATACACATAGATTCAAAAAGTTGTCCAAAAACAAATATATACCAAATAAATGTTATCAAAGTAAGATAAGTTACTCTTCTACTTATCTGCAAAAGTTTTTAGTGGTTTTGCTCACTTTAAAACATGTAATCTGTTTCAAAATCATACACTGTTTATAGATATATTCGAAAAAGACAAATGGTGGCGAACTCTTAGTTGAACATGGTAAGTTTGAGAAAATGAGTTCAAACAAAAAGATTATACAAAATACTGTCAGAAACCCACCGAATATATGTCCGCTTATGTCAAGGTAACATATATTGTGTGAGTTTCTAACAGCATTTTGTATAATTTTTTAGTTTGAACTCATTTTCCCAAACTTACCGTGTTCAACTAAGAGCTCGCCACCATTTGTCTTGTTCAAATATATCGATAAACATTGTATGATTTTCGAACCGATTACACGTTTTAAAGTGAGTAAAATCACTAAAAGTTTTTCCAGATAGGAAGAAGAGTAACTTATCTTGTTTTTGATAACATTTATTTGTTACATATTTGTTTTTTGACCACTTTGATTTTTTTTTTTCGAATCTATGTGTATAGTAAGACAACCCTTATTTTTTTCTACAAACTAATGTAAACTATTTTTTCCCAAAACTTAATCTCTAAACAATAATAATTATATTTCGATCCAGCCATGGCAATCTATGACGAGCTCGTAGTGCTCTATACAACAGTATGTCATATAGCAGCAGCAGCAGCAGCCAACATATGCAAATGAGCGAACCATGTGCGAGGTGACGTCACAGTGAGGAAGAAGGAAAGGAAAAGATTATAAACAAAAAAAAGTGCTTGTGTTATGTTGATTAATCAAACTATTATTCTCATCTTGAGTGTTATTAGCACAACGTTTCGGTCGCTGCAACCTGCGACCTTCTTCGAGTGTTAAAAACATGCCTCTTTTCCTACTAAGGAAAAAGAGGGTTGGCTCTGCATTACAAGAATTCAAACCGTTTGTTTGAGGGTGGGTCCATGCGTATCGATCCTCCGTTTCGTGAAACACTTATTTTTCCACTAATATTAACAATTAGTATAGATATCCCGGGAAATTGAGCCATAGAAGAACCTTTAACAAATATCTTAGTGACCCCTGATGATTATACCTTCTTCATGATCTACGGACACACCCTCAAACAAACGGTTTGAATTCTTGTAATGCAGAGCCAACCCTCTTTTTCCTTAGTGGGAAAAGAAGCATGTTCTCAACACCCGAAGAAGGTCGCAGGTTGCAGCGACCGAAATGTTGTTCTTATAGCACCAAAGATGAGAATAATAGTCTGATTAATCAATATAACACAAGCATTCACATCTCATTTCAAAAATTGAGAATTGCAAAAAAAAAAAAAAAAAAAAACGTGGCCGAGTAGGTGAGAAAGAGGCATGTTATACACATGGCACAAGAGCATCAGGGAAAAACGCGTCTTCAACATAGCTGGGCAAAGAGTACCACATGTTCAACACGGCAGAGTCTTGTTAAGCACATTGCAGTATGAGAGGACTTTTGAACAAAAGACAAGGCGTTATTTTGGAAGTACCTGTAATTAATGTATGTTTCAACTGAAAAAAAAAAATGAGCCGAATTCTTTCCTTTTCTTTGTTTCCTTGCGACTGTCTGCATACAACGTGTGGGTCCCGAGTGTTGACATGTAACAACTACATTACATAATGATCACTTACAATCTTAATACATAACACGTACAGTGAGGAAAATACCATTACATTAAACAAATATATTTTATACATAGTTGATCCAATGATTTCTCATCTTGAGTGTTATTTTCGCAATGTTTCAGCCGATCTAACCTCTGATCTTTATCAAGTGTCTCGTGTTGAATTGGAATCAGCATGAAATTTCACACAGAACTCATCATTTAATTCATAGAGGTAGCATGCTCTCGTTCTGTCAGCCATAACCGGATAAAAGTGTAAAGTAATTCACAATGCTATTTTGAGTATCGCTTGCACTGAGGATTGAACCTTTCACCTCCAGTGAAGTGTCATTTACCTGTGGTATAACGGATAAAGTACTTGATAAAATTCAGTTGTAATTGACATATTTGATTCTGCTTAGCCACGTGAGCCTTATTTACTGAATTACCTCGCGTAAATGCCAGCACGTTTTTTTTTTGTTTTTTTTGCTGTTTATTTTTGCGTCGCTCAAACCCTTTCTATTTATAAATCCAGAATTATCTGTACTTTTTTTTTTTTTTTTTGATAAGATAACCTTCTCCCTAAGCATTTTCTACCCCCACCCCAACCAACCGCTGACAAGAAAAAAAGTGGAGGCTCAGAGTGAGAAAAGGGTGAAAAAAGGGGGTTTCTCTTTGCTGAAGATTTCAGGATTTTTTTCCCCCCTTCTATTTTTTTTACCCCCTTTCTTTATTTGATGTTTTGATGCCAAGATAGAAAGTTTCCCTGGCCCTCACAAGAAGGTCGAGGGTCGGGGGAGTGCAACAGAGAAAGAACAGCCGGCCTATTTTTGTACCTAGATGTTATGTATTTACTTACCCTAGATTTATTTATATTATTTCATGGTCAGTGATGGAAGAATAGACAAGGAGACTGGCATCTTGTCAGACCGACATAACTCAAGGTGGGGCTATGTCTTTTATGATATATATATATATATATATATATATATATATATATATGTTAATCATAAAGAATAGACACATTCCTCCAGCATTTGTAAAGTGATTGCTGGGCCCAAAGCCAAGAGAGATTGGAGGAGGAGGTTGAGGCTCAGTTCCCAGAACATCAAAGAATAATTCTTAAATGAAAAAACAACACATATGTCGGCTCAGTATCATTAAGATTTATTTCCCTTGAACCATATTCAAGTTATTTCCCCTAAGTTATACTGAGTAAGAAGAGAATAAACTCTTAAATTTTGATTTTTTGGCCTTTTGGTTAGGAACAGTCTCATATTTGTTTTAATACTGGACTTCATCCTTTCTCCCTTCAATCTGAGAATCCAAGAGTTTCTTAACCTTCTGGAGTTGTGGTGATGTTGCACTATTTTCTGCAGCATCTTGAGCAAGAGCCTGGCGGCACTCGCCTTTCTACAGGCTTCAGAACACATACAGCATTTGGTCTTACCAAATGGTCACTCATTTATCACTGGTCAGGCTCACTGTTGCTTAACTTTGAGGATCTAACAAGAACTGGTGTCCACATAATTATGCCATATATTTTAGGCAAGAAGAAATCTTTCTAGACTGAGCTAATTTTTATTTTTTTTCCATGCTAGAGTTTCACCTTTTAGGAAGCTGGATTTTCTCTATGTTAAAAAATCACTTTCTCTCTCTCTCTCTCTCTCTCTCTCTCTCTCTCTCTCTCTATATATATATATATATATATAATACAGGGTGTCTACAAAGTCTGGCTACATTATGTAGCCAGACTTTTTGGAAGCATCCTGTAGATTATGTAGCCAGACTTTGTGGGCACCCTGTGTGTGTGTATATATATATATATATATATATATATATATATATATATATATACACACACACGTTTGTTCCTTTTTATTTCTCTCTCTCTCTCTCTCTCTCTCTCTCTCTCTATATATATATATATATATATATATATATATATATATATATATATATATATATATATACACACACAGGGTGCCCACAAAGTCTGGCTATATAATCTACAGGATGCTTCCACAAAGTCTGGCTACATAATGTAGCCAGACTTTGTGGACACCCTGTATATACATATATAATATCTAACTCTGCCCTCATCAGATGCAAGTAGACAGGAACTCTTCAGGAGCATAAAAATAACTCCCACTAAGCATGTATTATATTTTGTCCTTCAAGCTGGAAGAGCATGTTTCGCTTAGCTCAACATTTTTATATGGTTTTCATAACACGGATGCAATTTTATTAAATCTTGCATCTGACTAGCAGATAAATTAGTCATTTCAACATGACTCTTTTTTACTGATCTAGGCATTCATTCTCCAAATAGTTCTCTAATAATATCAAAGTCGTATTTACTTTACATCTCCACGGTATTCTCCATAATTTGTTTGGCGTAGCAATTCATGTTTGTGTTTAGGACATTTAGTTTTTATGGAATTCGCCCTAGACATGACGTGAAGCCATTTGATGTAAGGAGGTAACAAGAATGAAAGATGATTATTGCAAAGACAGGAGATGCCTATTGGTTTTAATCTTGAAAAGACCAAGGCTATAGGTAGGAGGAAAACAGTCAGCAAAAAGAAAATTACACAAGCCAACAGTTCTTGGAAAGAAGCGACTGGAATAGGAAGCTGTATTAAAATGGGGTATCAAAATAGTGAATTGATGAAGACCGTTAGACCACCGATTGAAATGAGCTGGAACAAAGGAAGCAGGGAATAGATTAGACAATTCTGAAGAATACATTGCATCTGTGAGGGTGTGAGAGAGAGAATGCAGGGAAGAAAGAGTGGGGGATGATCAAATTACAGATACATTTCAACACTTTATCAAAAACACTCAAATTGGACAGAGATTCCTCAGTACAAAACGCAAAAACGACAACAGTAATACATGTTCTGATGATAGATTTGTTGAGATAGACAACAGCTTCAGGCGTTAGAAAGTGTTTGGAGCGTTGGAGCAAAAACAACTTTACGAGAATCAGAAAGAGCAATGGATCTAATATCTGAACTCACAGAAAAATCTGATGAAAAAAAAAAAAAATGACCTAGACGTTTCATCTTCAATTTCTTCCCAAGAGGAGAGTCATCCATGAAAATCTGCAGAACTAGTAGGGCTTCTGGCATTGCCTGGGATAAAAGCGTAACATAACTCTTATCCCTCTCTTCCCCCTCCTCAGTTAAAATCCCCCCCTCCTCATTCCTCCTATTTCTTCTTTGCTCAACCCATTCCTTTTTCTGAACATGCACACGCACATAACTCTAGTCGACATAAGGGAAATAACTTACCATATTTGTCCAAAATTTTCTGTGTATGTCAATTTAGCAGTTTTGCATGGTGCTGAACTCAAATTTAAATATGTTAAGGCCTTGGGGACTTTTGGTGCTAAATAGAAGTGGGGGCAAATGCTGAACTTAGTCATTTCTTTTTTTGCATGGTGCAGAACTCAAATTTACATATGCTAAGGCCTAAAACTGCACCGTTTGTTCATTTTCACCAGAAACTGACGTCCCCTGGGGACTTTTGGGGCTAAATGAGGGGGGGAGATGCTGAACTTAGTCATTTTTTTTATGCCTCGTTCACTGTGCTCTCACGGGGGAACCGTGCATGCTTCACTTGTTTTCTCTTAAATTTAAAGAAAACATAACGTTTGACTTCAGTTCAAATTATATATTTAATCTTTTGGACATGCATTGCTTATTTCAAGGGAAATCCTTCTACACTACAATTTTTGCTGGTGTCTGAATCATCATGTGGTACAATACACTGTATCATGTTTCTCAATAGAGAAGTCGACAAACATGACTTGCTCAAACACGAATTTGCATAAATGAACATTTACTAACTAAAAATAACTTTCTTTTTTTTTTATTCTTGTAAAATCTAGTCTAAATCTGCAATGTATGCATGCGAGGACACTTCTCAACTTATATACTCAACAAATTTTTGATCTACAAACATGTGGAAAACTTTTTAATCCGTTTTCATTTGGGGAAAAAAAGTTGCTAAAGGGTCAAAATTGAAAACTTGGTATGTGGAGGTCACCGGATTTTTATCTGTTTGCTAACTGTTTCACGAGTGTGCGTGCGTAAATGGTTCACATTACAGATTCCTTATATTAAGAATAAGTAAGTTAGAAAAAACTTTTTAAAGATAGTGTCAAGTTGGCTTAATGGTTATGTTACTTGACTCGCTGTCTTTTGATTTTGGTTTTGATCTCAGCTCGATTATTTTTTTTATTTTTTATCTTTTTTTACTTCCAAGACGTGAACTGTTTAGAAAAAAACATATTTGCATGCACATGTCTCAGTTTCTATATTAATTAAAATATTATATCTATGCACATTTTACAACCGGGCAATGCCGGGGGACCTGCTAGTTATAATATAGAAATGTTTTGTTAGAAAATTTCGTTTTCTGTTATTTTTTTTTTTTTTTTTTTAACTTTTACAAAACTTTATTTATAATTTAGGTTGTTCTGTAAAATATTCGGCAGTTCCTAAAATTTATGTTAATTAATCTTCTTCTTCACAATTCCCGGTCTCAAAATTCAATACACACCTGACAAAACTCATTTTTTTTTCATTACATTTTCACCCCAAACAAGGCATATTGCCACTTTGATGTAGGAGGCTACTATCAGGGACATAAGTTACAGGGATACTATGTGGGGAGTTGGGCAGCAAGATGTCGGTTCACGTAACACTTGAACTTCTGCATGTCAGTACAGTTGGAGAAGCTGGAACCCGGAAGGGAATTCCAAAGTCTAGCAGTTCTGGGGAAGAAAATACTGGAGTAGAAGGCTCTCTTACATCTAGGGATCTCAACTGTGAAGGGGTGGGATTTTGCTGCTTGTCGGGAGTATTTATGTCGAGGGGGCACAAGTGCTTGCAGTTCTTCGGAACATTCACCATTAAAATACTTGTAGAAGAGGCAGAGGGATGCTATATTTTGTCGATGGGACAGAGGCTGAAGCTTAGATAACAGTTCAGTACCTATCAGATTGGCGACTCTCTTTTGAACCTTGTTTAGGAGTGAGAGACTAGTGGGGCACCAGCCCAAATATGACAACGATACTCCATACATGGGCAAGTGGTGGCCTTATAGAGGTACAGGATGCTTTCGGGCGTTAGTAGCTTTCTAGCACAGTAGAGAGAACCTACCTTTTTCGCAGCGGTCTTAGCAATGCTCTCAATGTAATTTTTCCAACTCATGTTTCCTGTGAACGTTAGGTCGAGGTTTTTAAAAGATGTACTTTCAGATAAAGAGTCTTTGGCCATTGCTATTGGTGGTAGAGAATGTTTCTTGTAGTTATTGAAGGAAACAAGTTTAGTCTTGGCAGCATTGAAGGCGACCATCCATTTTTGTCCACATTCCACTACGGATCAGAGGTCTTCCTCTAGCGTTTCTGCCATTTCTTTAAATATGTGTTCATTTGTTTTCCTGTCGTATCTGTTATAGAGTGTGGTGTCATCAGCATATATACCCATCTCACAGGCAATTTTGTCAGGGAGGTCATTTATGAATATTAGGAATAATAGAGGTCCAAGGATAGACCCCTGAGGCACTCCCACATTTATATCATATTGTTTAGATGTACATGTACGACCATCAAGGACAATCTGGATTTTTCTCTTATCTAAGAAGGATTTAATTATGTTAAGTATTCTTCCAGTGATACGGTATGATCTGATTTTCCCGAGAAGATCCTCATGCCATACCCTGTCAAAAGCCTTAGATATATCTAGAGCTACCGCTCTATCTTCCCCTGCTTTGTCAAGTGAATGGTATATACGCTCAGAGATTACAGTTAGGATGTCTGCTGTGGAACGGGCCTGCCTAAATCCATATTGTTGGTTGGACAGAAGTTTAGCATCTGTAATGTGTTGGACTAGAGCTTGGTTAATTATGGACTCAAAATTTTGGCGAAAAATGGGAGGAGGCTAATGAGGCGGTAATATACTGGGTCAGTTCTTTTGCCAGAATTCTTGAAAACTGGTACCACAGAAGCAGTTTTCCAGCAGGCAGGAAAGCAAGATTCATTAAGGTATTTGTTGTAAAGTTTGAAGAGAACTGGAGCTACTTCGGTGGTGCACTTTTTTAATAGCACAGCCGGGATTAGATCAGGTCCACATGCTTTTGACGTGTCAAGATTTTTTATGGTAGCATGCACATGAGAAGGGGTGATTTTCAGATCTTTTGGGGTGGCGTCTTGTCCGCAAAGGAAAGTCAGGGAGGGAGTGATTAGCAAGGTCCAGTGTGGAGTTGGAGGCAAACCGACTGGCAAGCATGTTAGCCTTCTCGGTTTCTGAGCAAACAACCTCATGATTGTTGGATTGTGGAGGAATTGTTGATTGCCCATTATTTACTACACTGTTGTAGATTTTCCAGAAGTAACGGGTTCCTAATTTCTGAGCTTAGATGCGTTATTTGGTGGTTTCAATAGATTCTCTCTTAGCTGTTGCTATTTCTTTCTTAGTTATTTCTGGCTTCTATATACTTTGTGAAAAGGAACCCTTTCTCAGATCAACAGGCTTTTTAATGAAACCGCCTGCCTTTCATATGCACCTGAGAAGGAGTGATAGTAGATGCCCTGAAGTTGTATCTCATGAGATCGCCAGCCTATAAGTAAACATAGTGGCCATTTTTTTCTTTATTTTTCTTGCCTGACGCACTGCATGCTGTACAAAATCAGGTTTGTATGAATTTTTAATCACAGTTAGCACATACTAATTAGTGACCCTTCTATTTTTTCAATGTTTCATTTCCATGTTAATTTGCATTTACGTCCGTATATGTATCCTCCATTTTCTTCCTTCACTATAATAATAACTTTTATATCCAATTTAGTTTAATTGTTAGCATGGTTCTTGGCACGACTCAAAGACGCTATTATCTTCCAAAATGGTTCTACCAATGCCAGGGACCACACCACAGATTATATGTAACATAATGATCACAATTTATTTACAGTAAGAAAAGCATTGTAATTTTGTGTGGTTGCAGATTTGTGCATGACATGTTGTACATTGAAAGTTCAATCAAAGGGAGATAATTTTGTATGTTTGAGAAATTTTTTATCCAGTTTGGTAGGAATTGTGTTATGTCTTTTGCATGAGGATGGCAGGTTATAGAAGGGCGTTTTTTGTTTGTTTGTTTTTTAGCTCCCCTGACAAAAGGAGGATGGACCTGTAAATTCACCCGTTCGTACTTTTCTCAAATCTTTCTGGAATTTTTTAAAAAATTTTGCACAAACATTAAACATGATATGAGTAAAAGAGTAACAGAACGGATTTTCCGGCAAAACACCGGTTGCCCCCTAGGGGTGCCTTCTGGGTTAAAAGTTTAACATTGAAACTATTGTGCTTATTTAAAAAAATTGATGACTTGGATTTTTATAAAACTTTCTGAAAAGTTGTAACTAACTGATTTCTATATAATTTTTTTGTTTATACTTCAATAACTCTTGGGTGTACCTCAACGGCTCTTTTAGGGCTAATAAAAACATTCCATTTTTGAGACTATTTTACCATATTTGTTCAAAATTTTCTGTGAATGTCTATTTAGCAGTTTTGCATGGTGCTGAACTCAAATTTAAATGTGCTAAGGCCTTGGGGACTTTTGGAGTTAAATGGGGGTGGGGGCAAATGATGAACTTAGTCATTTCTGTTTTTGCATAGTGCAGAACTCAAATTTACATATGTTAATGCCTAAAACTGCACCGTTTGTTCATTTACACCAGGATTTGATATCCCCTGGGGATTTTGGGGCTAAATGGGGAGTGGGGGATGCTGAACTTAGTTATTTTTTTATGCGTCGTTCACTGTGCACTCACGGGGGACCATGCATGCTTCACATGTTTACTATCGAGTCATTGATTATCAAGGCGCAGAGGCCACTCAAGAATAAGGCTTTAAGAGTGTAAGGTGAAACAGCAACGTAATGATCGGTATTAGTGGAAATTAATTATTCAACAGGAACTTTAAATTGGGCTTGAAAGCGACCATGTTATAGTCAACTGGGAAGCAGCTTCATGGTAATGTTTTTCACAGATGAGCAGTTCTGTAAAAACAAAGCTTTGCTCATGGAATTTTAAAGTTTTAAGCACAGATAGAGAGCAAGGGAAATTGTTGATCGTGGTTGTAGCTAGGTGAGTTTATGTTTATTCCATGAATGTTTCACAAGAGAGGAATCTTAGAGTGGGGCTCAGTCTAGCACCTGCCATAAAAAATAACAATAACACAGAGATAGACTTGTTGTGTCTCTTCTGTGGGGAAAGAAGTAGCAGGGAGGAGAAAAGAAAATTGTCCACCAGGTTTCGAACTCTGTTTTGTACCTTGTCAAGAAAGGTTGCTCTGAGCAGCTCCTCTACAGATTTGACAACAGTACTCCATTGGATGCTCGCTTCAGCTGGGGATCTAATTTTAACATTGGAGTGCGGAGGGGGGGGGGTCTTTGTTCACGTCAATTAATGATAAGCAACAAATAGTTCAAAGTTGAATATAACATTTCTGGAGTTAATTTACTTTCCTGGACAACGCTGGATCATGTTACGTTTTATATAAAATGTATAGCACAGCTACTGCTATTTTTTGTTTCTCCACGGGAGCAAAATGTGACACAAGGTCATTTTTAATGTAGGAAAAAAAACAGCTCCCTAAAAAGGGGCACTCTGAAAGTAGACAAAAATAAAAATTGCCTTAGTATATAAGGGTTATCCCCTACATTGGCTAAGGACAAATTAACTCAAGTGTAGCATGAGAACAGATGCTACGCTGTGATCTTAGCCGGAAGCTATTGCTTATATGTACATAAATAAAAAATAAATAAAAAATACAGGATGTGCCTATTTACAATGCCTCCCCACGGAACAGAGTTAGACACCAGGGTCGTTTTTTAACGTGGAGAAAAGGTACAAAAATAAAAATTGTCTCAATCGTGAAGGATTTCTCCTCCACCGAAAGAGAACAAGAAATAGAAGTGCAGCATCTGAAGAACAGATACTACACTTTGATCATGTTCCGAAGGCCATACAGGATGTGGATGATATTTGAGGTTTACATTGGCCAAACATGAAAATAATACTCAAAATGGGAACTGTAGTTTGAATAATCCAAATAATATGAATTATGAATCCTCATCTCATCGTCTGCCATTTCTTGGAGGATCAGTTGTTTGTAGTGGTAGAAATTAATGACAATATTTCATTTCGTTTGCCGTCTGCCATTATTTATACAGGTGAAAATATTTCATTATCTTCAAATCAGTGTCTATTTTATTATGCTATGAGTGACTGGGGGGAATGTATCCAACACACAATCTCTTTTTCTTTCTCCTCCTCCTTTTCTCTCTCTCTTTCTCTTTGTTTCTCTTTCCCTTTCCTCCTTTCTTTATCTCTTCCCCTCTTTCTTTATATCTCTCTCTTTATCTCCTTCTCTCTCTCTGTTATCTCTCTCTCTTCTCTGTCCACACACACACAGAAATCTTCATCCCAGTTATTTACTTAAGAAGGCACGGCTTCTGTGTAAACTACATCGAGCTTTGTGTGTGCATCTTTATTTAATTAAACAACAGCAGTTGTCTCCCCTGTCCTCCCTCTTCAAAAAAAAAAAAAAAAAAAAGAAAAGATTCTTTGTTTTATCTTCAAGCAAGACATGGCTTGTGAACATTGCTTTCTATTATTTAATCATGAAAAGGTCCGAGATGTTTACTCGCACCCTAAAGAATACAGATGGGACAAAGGATTAGTTAAATGTGGACTCCCCGTGTAACATAAAAAAATGGGGCTCAGAAATACATTTAAAGGTTTTGATTGGTCAAACTAGATCAAGTGGTAGCATAGAAGATATGTTTCAAATAGTTAAGTAAGACAGTACGTGTCAGCCATAAGGACCTCTGGGGATGATGTTATTATGACGAACCTAGATGAGATATGTAAATCGAAAATTCCTAGGGGCCTATTCTGTAACTAATAACCTGGCCTTTCACATTGGTTAAAGGATTAATAATAAGAGAGACCAGATTGAAAACTGATTTTTATTCTGGTCGCCTCGGTTAGTTCAATTGAAATATGGGGGCGAAAAAAATAGCAAGTGGTATCAGTGGTGACAATCACTGAGCGAAGTAATAGTGCTTAGTAAGGGGTGTGTGGGGTGGGGGTCAGTAGTGCTTGTGATGAAATGCCTAAAAATTGGTACAAACCTGATTTTGTGCAGCATGTAATGTCTGGTGGCAGAAAAAAAAATTAAAAGAAGAAATGGCTACTGTTTCTAATTATATACTGGTTATCTTATGAAATAATGAGATTTCTCGTCACCTCATATGCAAATGAGATGCTGCCAGTCTGAATAAAAAGCCTTTTTTTCCCAGAGAATGAGCTGAATTTGGATTAGTAAGTTTTAACAAGTGTGTGCCGTATTTAACCCCGGAAATTTGTGGTTGAAAGTGCAGAATAGTTAACAGTTGATTATTTAACCGCAATGCTCTTAAAATATATTTGATTCTATATGCTGTAAACTTAAAATGCTAGAAAAATTTATAAGAGTAGCATTTGATATTAACGACATTAAAAAAATGTTACTGCGCATGCATGTTAATCTCGACTAAACTTAAATTTCACAAAAGTTGAAGATTAAAGACTGTGTTGCCTGGAGACAAATGATATGAGAATATGATATGATGGATGTGCAATGTAAGTTTTAAAGATAGACTTAGATCTGATGACCTCAGAGGAAGATTAAATCTAGAGAGTATAGAAAGATGTATGCAGAAGACTTTGTTGGTAAGGTTATGAAAGAATGGATGAAAGTTCTTGGCTAATAGATGTAAAACAGTTGAGGTAGTAGGGTCAGTTAGCAGAGAAACCAGCCATCATGCTAAATGTGAGAATTTGTATTACTCATATTTCCTGGATTCGTTTTAAAGATTAATTTGCATCAAGCCTCGTTTTAACATTCCTCTTTGTGAATCCAGTTCAGTTGAATACATTTTAACCAATCAAATTGCTGTCTGAACCCGACGATGCTTTTATGGCTTGATTAAAATATTGTTCAAAAGAATTGAACTCGTTCTTTGTGTAGAGAAGTGATAATATGACGGGTTGCATTCAGTTGAAGCGTGAGCAAAATGCTGGAGGATAACAATCAAATATCGTGTGCGAAAATAAAGCGACAAAAAGGATGTCATTTTGATTTGTTGAGTGGAAATAATTGGAATGGAAACAGAAAAGAAGGAAACGCTATTAGACAGGAAAAGGTGGGAAGAAAAACTGGCGTCCATCTTGGAGATTTGGGATTTTACAAGGCGATAATGAAAAGCGCGACATTTATTACGTCTTTTTGCATTTTGTAACTTGCTCACTATCAAAGTGCATCGTCTGTGTTCCCTTCGACATTTTAATAAAATGTAATCTGGTAGAATTGCAGCCATGGATATGTACCTGAGTATGAAAAGAATTCAAGAATAATAAATGTTTCAAAGCAGCTGCCCTTTGCGGCATAATACTCGCCAAGAAGGTTCACCTTTATGCTCATTTCCACAGACCAATGATTATTGTGACAAATCCAGGGTACTGTGTGTTATTGAAGCAACGCCTCAACATGAGTTACTAGCTATAGTTAATAGTATATTCCCTATTGAGTAGGTCAGTCTACCGGTCAGTCGGTCGGGTTTTTAGTTGGTCGGTTGGTCGAATTTTTAGTCGGTTGGTCGGGATTTTAGTCGGTTGGGCGGGATTTTAGTCGGTTGGTCGGGATTTTAGTCGGTCGGTCGGGTTTTTAGTCGGTCGGTCGGGTTTTTAGTCGGTCAGTAGGGTTTTCAGTCGGTCAGTAGGGTTTTCAGTCAGTCAGTCGGGTTTTCAGTCAGTCAGTTGGGTTTTCAGTCAGTCAGTAGGGTTTTCAGTCAGTCAGTAGGGTTTTCAGTCAGTCAGTAGGGTTTTCAGTCAGTCAGTTGGGTTTTCAGTCAATCAGTTGGGTTTTCAGTCAGTCAGTTGGGTTTTCAGTCAGTCAGTCAGTTGGGTTTTTAGTCGGTCAGTAGGGGTTTTAGTCGGTCAGTCGTCTCACCCTCCCAAGTTCATTCTTCTACAACAGGCATGAGGTGAAATTCACGAAGACTAATATGACTAGTACGAGTACAACATCGTGATCTACAATAAGTTGCAAGTGTGTCCGAAGCTGCTTGTTGGTTATTCATAACTGACCATCTGAAGACCATTCTCCAATTTCACTAGCATTTTAAATTTTTTTTAAATAACGTACAAAAGTTTGGGAATCGATTTCTTAAAGTTGTCCAATTCATGCCATTGACGCTAAACTGAATATAATGATTTTCTGGTGTGGAATGACCATCTTCCATTTACCGTGTTCTGGCCTGGTATTTTTTTTTCTTCTTTTTTTTTTCTTCTTTTTTTTTTTTGATTTTCGTTTCCCTTTGCAAAACTCGGTTATGTTCTGCAAAGCCAAAAAAAAAAAAAAAAAAAAATCTCTGCAAAAACAATCAAACCAAACACCATGATTAAATATTTAAAGATATAAAGACCTTTTGCCAAAAATAATTGAACGTTAAGAGTTGATATGCTGTAAAACAAAACGACCAAACCAAACATTATGAATAAATATTTGAAAATATAAAAATCTTGAAGCATAAAAGCTTTTCCGAAAATTACTGGATTCAGCATTGAATAACCCGAAGAGGATTGATATGCCGTAAAACAAAAGACTATTGCCTATTCAGCATCTCCTGATTCAGTCGTCCCCAATACCTCAGCAGATATGTCCGGCTGAAAATATTGGATGAAATCTAATTAAATGAAAAAATTCCCATGTAGGTGTTGATGTGTCGACTTCACTGTTGATTTCTACTTTTTCCATGACTGGTATTCTCTCCTCAGATGTGATGATCATCCGCCCATCACCCAGGCGTCAATCAACATCATCACTCATCGCCAGCATCCTTTCAGTTGCCTCTCTTGTAAATTGTTAAATCTTCTTAATTTCACACCGTCTAACTTCATGGAAACAGAAATTATTATTTCTTCCATATCCCCCTTCCCTCTTTCCCCTCTCAATCATATTTCCGCTTTTTTTTTTTTTTTCACTATTGTCATCATTCCTCTGTTATTGGATGGGAAGTTAAAAAGGGAGACGGCGGGGGAGAGTCCCTATTCTAATGAACTTGCTTCTTTAATCTCTTCTCTCTCCCTCTCCCTACTACCCTTCCTTTTTTTTTCCTTGAGCTTCCTCTTTTTATCTTCCTTATTCGTTAAGTCGTAATTTACTTCCTATTAATTACATTTATCCCCCCCTCGCCAGTTCGACCAGCCTCTCCTCCTTCTCCCCTCCTCCCCGATTCATCCAACGATCAATAAACAATTCTAAGCCGTTATTCCTCGAGTTGATTGTGCGTGTGCAAATTTCCACTTCGCTTGTCGTTTCAAACTCCCTCCTCCTCTTTTCAACAAGTATTGTCGTGCACTAATAACCACACATACACGCACGAGCACTTGTACACACACACACACACACACACACACACACACACACACACTTATATATATCATATGCATATATGCATAGACACACCCACACAAGCCCCCCCCCAAACATTCCTCCGAGGAAAAAGTGCAAAAATTACCAGCAAGAAGACAACAACAACAAAAATGATCCCTTAATTTCATGGTTGAGTAATAAAGGCTTTTCTATGCTTTGCGGACGTGTCACGGGAGTCAAGTGAGTAAGAGGAAAAGAGACGAAAAAAAAAAAAAAAAGACGCCCCCACCTTTTCACCACCGCATCCACAGAACCCTTAGCCCCCCCCCCACACACACACACTTTGAAAATGTGTTTGCTTAACTAAACATTAAACGGAGCCAGACTAACTTCGCGCTTTAAAAGGGGGGGGGTCTTTTAATAAAATAAAATATAAAAAAAGTGTGAACCATCCTTGAAATGGCAATGTCTATGACAGAATATTTAAGTGGCGAACTTTTTTTTTTTTTTTTTTTTTTTAGACAAGTTTAGTTACAGAAGACCGGCAAGGCTTTTATTATTATTATTTATTTATGTACGACAAATTAAGGCACGATAAATTTTGCTCCTGCCGTTCCCTAATCGTGTGAGGCACGTCATTCGAACAACCTGGGATTCTTATATCAAGAACAATAAGCAACCGATTTTAATTTAGATGGACTGCTGGCATGCTGTTCTTCATCATCATCATCATCATCATCATTATTATTATAAAAATCTTTGTAAAAAATAAAGTAAAAAAAATGTTTAGTTAGCGATCACTATTTAAAAAAAACAACAACAACAAAAACACTATAAAAAAGACAAAAATATGATTTAAAAAAAAACTCAAATATTTTTACTTTTAACTTTAGGGAACTATTTTTTTCTTATGTTTGACTCATTTTTATGTATTTATTAAATATTCTTCCTAAGTCTGAAAAAAAAAAACTTGTCATTTTTCTACAAATATTTTTAGAAAAAAACAAAAAAACATGGGGGAAGTCTGTCTAAAATAAAACCCGTTGCTTCTTATTATTTTTGGCATAAGAATCCTACGTTGCTCGAATGGCGTGCTTAAATATTACACAAACAGAGAACGAGCACAAAAGAAAATCTATGATTCTGATCTTTTCTACCCTCAGAGAAAACGTTGCACATGAACCATGGTATTAATTGTCCATATATATATTTTTTTATATCGCCAAACAATTATTGCACGTAATGCTGTAAAAACGCACCTCTCCTTCCATATATATAAGACTAGAAGATTCTTGTGTGTATTAATGTCAACGGAAATCTAATCTGCAATCGGGCAAATAGATTCTGAGACCAAATGCGTCTTTTATAATGAATTGTTGGGTCGGGCACGGTTGGTCTTACATATTAGGTTACCAGTTTTTATTTTTATTTATTCATTTATTTTCAATGTAGATTATTAATTTGATATGTTTTTGTCAGTCGGTTTTAAATGTCGGGAATAATGTTTTATTTATTGCCGTTTCATCTTACTCATGAGGCATTTCTTTTTTGGTAAAATATGTTAATGGGATCGTTGGAAGAAAGGTTTTGCTCGTTTTTTCTATGAATAAAACTATAGTGTGTGTGTGGGGGGTATATTTCAAGGATAACAATCCGACAGAATGTATAGGTAACAAGGATGGAAATAAACCAAGATTTAACAGTGTCACAATTTTATTCTGTACTAGCAGACTCCCTGGCGTTGCTCTGTCGTAAGATATGTTTAAATATTAGAGTATAATTCATGCAGATTACAGAATTATTATAGAAGCAATTCTCTACCGATTATTGAACCTAAAGTTTGAGTTATATTAAGGAACATATTTTATGTATATAGTCTAGGCAACAGAATGGGTAACGTGAGCACATTATTTATTTACTAGAAGGAAGACCTGACGTTGCTCGAGATTAGAATGAGGATCAACGAATGTTCCATGCCATGCTTTAATTATCATTGAAATCTATAAAATTGTCCATTTTTGAAACTGACTGATTGCCTGCTCTAGTTTAGGACCCGCCGTGGTTTTTTTTCTGAAAATACTTATTCCAGCTAAGAAAACTGTTAGAATGAAGACATTTTCTCTGTGCAATTTTTCTCTCTTGTAATTTTATATAAATTATGTGACTGAAACCTGCCTGCGTCTCTCGCCTCCATAATAATGGCGTATTTGTTCTTTACTAGTAGTAATCATTTAGCGTCAAGCAATAAAGTTTACTTTAAAAATATTCCCATGAATTTTGGAGATGAGGATTGATAATTTGTGTCGTTTGGATTGATGTTCTCATAAGTGTTATTTTCACGTTTTGGCCCATGTAACCTCCGACTTTCTTCAGATGTATTTTGTTGGACTCTGGAATATTTCTATCGCACTCAGGAATTTGCACGGAATTTCAAACGGGGCCCTGTATTTAATTGATGGAGGTAGTATGCGCTCATTCTGTCAGCCATGACCGAAAGAAGTCTTAAATAATTCGCAATTCTATTCTTAGTAAATCTCTTCTGAAGGGTGAAAATTTCATTTTCAGTGCGGGCGACACTAAGAATACAATTACGAAAAATAAATTATATATACACTGCGTGTCAAATTATTAACAAGATAACATTTTTTTATCAGTTTCAGAAACTTACCTGTAGTTTCGTATCAAAAGCTTCGGAAATGTTAGCAATGCTGAGCCACGCGTACTGTGAAATTTTCATATTGTTCCGTGCAATGTAAACAACTTGGCATCGTAATTGCTGAATTCACGGTATTTGAGGTGTGTCAAATTATTAACAAGGCAGTTTGTTTCGTCAATAAAATAGGTCGTAAAGGTAGTTTGAATAGTTCTGAAAAGAGTACTATTACAGAACAGCTAGCAAAAGGTAAAACTACCATCGAAATATCGAAAATGATAGGAAGGTACTATCAAACTGTGAAGAACTTTGTCAAGGACCCTACAAAGGTACGTAAGAGAGATGATAAAGGCGAATCTAGAGTTGTTTCACGCCGTTCTCTGCTCCAAATTAAATGTGAAGTTGTTAAGAACCCTGGGCAGACAAATCAAGAAGACTTTGACCAAGCCGGATTTAAGAATGCCTCAAAAAGTATTCGATGCCGCCTTCTGAAAGAAGTGGCCAACTCTGTTAAGGCTGTGACAAAGCCTCCATTAAAGCAACATCACATACAAAACCGATTGAAATGGGCAGAGGACATCATGAAAACGGATTTTTCCAAAGTTTTATTCACGGATGAAGTGCGTGTCACTCTTGATGACCCAGATGGCTAGAGCAAGGCATGGGTCCTAGATGGACGACATCTTCATCTGCGTTTGAGGCACCAACAAGGTGGTGGTGGGTTAATGGTTTGGGCTGGGATTATCGGAGGTACTTTAGTTGACTCATGGAGGGTCACAGAAGCGCGTAAAAATGACGTCAAATGCTTACATAGCTTTTCTGAAGTAGCACTTTGAACCATGGCTGAAGAAGCAAAGGTTGACGTTCAGAAAAAAACATTATTTTTATGCAGGATAATGCTGTCGCATGCAGCAAACAAAAGCAAAGAGTATATTTGGATTACGGAAGATGGAGTGGCTTGCGAAATTCATCAGATTTTAACCCAATTGAGAACCTTCGGAATATCATGAAGTGACGCATCTATGCAAGTGAACGCCAATTTAAGAGCAAAGATGAGTTGTGGGATGCTTTCCAAGAGGTATCGCGAGGAATAACTGTTGACGAAATCACAAATTTGACTAATTCTGTGGACCAACGTTCATAAAAAAAAGGATCGCATATCCCCTACTAATTATGTCAACGTAGAAATTGCTATGTAGTTATTGCGTTCTAAACATTTTTCCTAGTTCATTTAATGTTTGAAAATTATTTTAATAAACAAGTTATGGGTATATTGTGTGTGTGTGTTTTTTTTTTTCAATCTCGTTAATAACTTGACACACTGAAATCAACAGATATTCCTGTCTTCTGCCATAGTTTCACTAATACTGCTTTAAATACTTTTATTTTCTGAATGGAGTAGCTGAATAGTATTTTAAGCACTTTCTCAAAGTTTCATGGATTTTTATTCACTCATTATTTAAATATTTAAAAAATGTAAACTCGTTAATAATTTGATACACAGTATATATATATATATATATATATATATATATATATATATATATATATATTGGGAAAAATGAATTTCAGCAGAGTGCTCTATTATGAGAAAAAATTTTTTTAAATAAGTGTAATATTTATATTTTTTATTTTTAGAAGTTTAGATAAGTCATCGATTCCGTCGGTTTTAAACCTAATATTAAGGAACAGTTTTAGGTCCCAATATCAACCTCTCTTCAGCCGATCTATATCATCTGTCTATAACCGGTTATAGTCAGATGAGATCGATCGACTGAAGAGAGCTTGATGTTGGGATCTAAAACGGTTCCCTAACATCAGGTTCGAAACCGACGGTACCGATGACTTTTCTTATCTAAATTTCTGAAAATAAAATATGCATATATAAAGATACTGATCATAAAAAAAAATCTCGGATTAACCTCGTTAGAAACATCCATCGCCATAATATGATAATCTTTTCTTTGTTTGAAATTGTGACCTACATTTAATATCAATAAATAAACGTTTAAGAAGAGAAGGGTGCAAGGATCTTAGACTCTATCGAGATTAGCAAAGACATAGTTTGAAAAGCTACGACATTTTTCAGACGTTTTTTTTTTTTTTTTTTTTTTTTTGAGGGCTTCTAATCTGTATTAGTTAGAATACCGTCCTCATCTCTGTTGTTATTTTCATCGCGTTTTGCACCATGTAACCTCTGACCTTTTTCGGTTGTACATTGCCGAACGCAAGGAGAGAGGGGGGGCTACAAAGTGTTTCCAACTGAACCATTTAATCTACAGGAATATAATGTTTTTACTCCATCAGCGAGCCATGACTGAGTAGAAATGTTCATTTTTATATTTCTGGTGCTGTCATATCCTTCCTTTTACAAAACTCAATCATGTTATGCAAAGCCCCCCTCCACCAAACAATTTTCTTCTACAAAACAACCAAACCAAACAATATGAATAAATATTTGGCGATATAAAGAACTTAAAGCAAACCGGCTGGATTTGGCATTAAATATCCAGGAAAATGTTGCTATACAATGGAGCAACTAAACCGACATGGCACAATGGTCAAAGGCAATGATTAACAATCAATCCTATATGAGAGTTGAAGGTTCAATCCTTACTATAGGTGATAATTAAGAATGGCATAAAATTAACGTTTACTCTGTTACGGCTGACAGAACAAGAACAATATACCCCTGTGGATTAAATAACGGGTTTAGTTCGAAGTTCTGTATAGGTTTCGAAGTTCAGCGGAAATGTTTCCTAGTTTGACAAGATGAACCTGGAGAAGATCGGAGGTTACATCGGCCGAAACGTTGTGAAAATAACAACCAAGGTGAGGATAGTAGTTCGAACGTTGAATCGTTTTGTCGCAATGAAAATGTCCAAGATTGTAGAAAAGCTGCCACGATCTTCATCATACGAATGGATCTTGCTGATAAAAACGTTAAAACGTGGATCTTCTTTTCTGTTTACGGACTTGGAAAATGTTATCCAAGGAAACATCAATACTCCATTCGACCAAGGAATTTTAGATTAGAATCTCATGTCATCGTCCAAGGAGTTGAAGTTTGGCTGAAAATGATTTCCCCAGCAAGACAATCATTAACTAAGAAAGAATTACCGGTTATGCAATGTTTGTAAGCGTATCTTTGGTAGTTCCTGAGTTTTATCCAGATATAGCGACAGACATGCAAAATTTTCTTTATAAAATAGGCAATGACTATATTTGATAACGAAGGCATAAACTTTTCGAGCAGAATTGGAACTGGACTCAGGAAAAAATAATTTTTAAATTTATCTGGCGAATATACCCGGTGAACCAAGTGCGAGAGAGAGAAAGAGAGAGAGAGAACAATTGCGCCTCAATGAACTGCTAGAATCTAAAAAAAAAAAAAAGAAAAAAAAAAGAAACTCTCAGTCGAAGACTCTGAAATAGTAGGTGAATGTCTGGTATCCGATAGGATTCCCCATCCCCAGCGAAAATTAAAAGATAAGAAAATTGGGAGCTTCTACAACATGGGGACGGAATTTTGGAAATCGCAATACTGAATTTCACATGAAAACAATGGTATCTACGCATTCCTCGTATTTTAAAGATGATTATATCCAAAAATTACGAAAATCGATAAGGTAAAAAATTATTTATTAAAGAAAATAAAAAATAGAATTTGATGAAAACGATCGTAAGACACATGAGTTCAAAAAGGCAGATAGGTTTCCGTTTTGATTTAAACAAGATGGCGGCAATGTTTAACCTGCTAACACGATTAAAGTTGTTTTGTTTAATGATTCAGTAATATTCAGGTAATTTCGACTGCATAATTTGAAAGCTACCATTGTAACTTATTAGAATTGACAAAAAAAAAAAAAAAAAAAATCAGTTGAAACCTTTTTTATCTGAAAATTCCATTTATCGACTACAAAATCCCGTCCCAATTCTGTCGAAGTGCCGAAAATTGAAAATAATATATATATATATATATATATATATATATATATATATATATATATATATATATATATATATATATATATATATATATATTTATAAAATAAGTGCGTGAGAATTTAAGTCTCAATGTAATAGTTATGGTTTAGCGAAATTACTTGTTAAATGTTCTGTCGATTGGGTAATTGGTGGCTTGCGAAAAGCGGCGATTGAGGGACGGGGGGGGGCTGTTAATCGGTGGGGGGGATGCTGCAGCTGCGGTTTATTTCCTCTACGACCCCCTCCCTCACTTCGAGTGTTTCACGAAGATGATAAGAAAGTAAAGTCTTTTATGTTTTTTTTCTTTTAGTTAGCCCTAACACAATCCAGTACTTAGGTCCACCTGTTCGATGGGGAAGGGGGGATCGAGGGAATGTGGACGGGTAGCACGTGTATGTAGACCATTGGACAAACGAGGCAGGTGATAATTATTAGACTTAATTTTTCAGCCACTTGCCGACCCCCCCCTCCTTACTAGAAAACAAGTTCTTTGTTCGACCCCCCCCCCCCGTCTTTTCCTAATTCGCAAAGGGCACGGGAGCGGGGCTGGGACTGATGAAAAGACACGTGCCTTTGATGAACTTCCGTTCTGAAGACACGCGCTCTTGATTCTATGCTGGTTGTTTCCCCGTGCGCCGGAGTTTGTCTCTTTTCTGAGGATAGATCTATCTTGTTACCTGGATAAGGGAAAAGGAAAATGGCGCGAGGATGAAGATGACGACGATTTGACACCGATCAACATTGATTGAGAGGCAACGACGAAGGTCCCCTATTTTTGTTTATAATTTGTTTTGTTGTTTTTTTGTTTTTTTATTCATTTTGAGTTATTTTTACGTGTGAATTTTTTTTTCTCGTTTTAGGCTACGCTGAATCCTAAAGTTTTTTGTTTCCTATCCTCCATTTTTTTTTTTACGTGCGAAGGTTCACGGTCATATTGTAAAATGAAAAGGTGTTATACTTACACGTTTATAATTCTTTCTTATTTACTTGCCTCCCCACGAGGGCAGAGTTAGACACAAGGTCAGTTTTTAATGTGGAGAAAATCCACCTTCCTCAAAAGGGGCACTCTGGATAGGAACAAAAAAATTAAAATTGCATCAGTCATGAAGGATTTCTCATCCACTGACCAAGAACAGAAAACGTGAAGTGTAGCATCAGAACAGATACTACACTGTGATCTTGTATATTTAGTGCATCGTGTCTTGAAAAATTATAATTTAAAGTAAGAATACAATAATCTTTAATTTACAATAACAACAAACTTAGGCACGAAACCCTAACAGGAATAGGAAGAGGGGATCAACGGTCTTTCTGTATTATACGAATCCTGTTGGCACCTTTCACCACAGTACCGCATTCACACCGTGGAGATCCCCTAATAAAATATATATATATTAGTATGTGTGTGTGTGTGTGTGTGTGTGTGTGTGTGTGTGTGTGTATGAGTGTATAATCATTTATTTATATACTGGCATTTCAGCCCGGCGTTGCCCGGGTGTTTGGAGGTGTATGCTGAGCAAAAAAAAAAAAAAAAAAAAAAAAAAAATACACACACAACAACAACAAAAAAAAAAAACAGTCAATTTTTTTTTAACTTTGACCCCTATTATAGCCCCTTAACATTTATTGTTTTGGGCTCAACTCAAGTTATTAAGTTATATCCATGTCCAAGGAACCTATATCTAAAATTTCAAGTGTTTAGACCCAAAATTGTCGGCGGAGTTTGGTAGAGTTCTCAAAGGTCAAATCGTTGAACTTTGATCTCTTAACAACCAAATTTCTGGCCGAAAACCGATCACAAAGATTTTCTCAAATCTCAGTACCCTGTATATCAAATTTCGAGTCTGTAGACTTAAAATTGATACAGAGTTATTGCGTAGGAAAATGTACACAGACACACACACGTTCACTTTTATATATATAATAGATAGATTATATTATTTTATATAAATCAACTGTGTTATGTGGGGGGAAAAAAAAGAAAGAAAAGGTTATAAACGCGCACACATATATACACATGCTTACAAATACTGATTTCTGAAATGTATCTATGTTCATTCGTGCGTATAATATAAGTGTGTGTATACATATTTAATGTATGTATAATTAGTTATATTTTTGTTGAAAAAAAAAAAGGATTCCAGCAGAGTGGTTTATTAGAAGGAAAAATCCGAAAATAAGAGCGTATTATTTGTTTTGTTTACAGAAAGTTTAGATAAGTCATCGGTACCGTCGGTTTTAAACCTGATAATTAGGAACCGTTTTAGATACCTATCAGCTGAAGAGGGCTTGATATGGGTATCTAAAACGGTACCTAATTATCAGGTTTGAAACCGAAGGTACCGATGACTTATCTAAACTTTCTGTAAATAAAACATATATATATATATATCGGGCTGAGATCAAAGTGTAGTATCTGTTCTGTAGATGCTGCACTTAAAGTAATTTGTCCCAGTCAATGGAGGGGAAACGTTCTATACTGGGACAATTACTATTTTTGGACCCAACCAAAGTGCCCCCTTTGCCTTTTTTTCGGGGAGCTGGTTTAACCCCACTTTAAAAACGACCTCGTGTCACATTTTGCTTTGGTGAGAAAGCAAATAAATACGTATATAATATGTCACATTTAAATCCAGATAAGACCTAACTAATATTCCTGGTGAACCAATTGCAAAAGAGATTCAGACAATTGCACTTAAGGGAACAGCGAGGATACTAAAAAGAGCTCTCGGTTGGTTTCAATAAAAAAGCGGGGCAATGTTGGCAGCTGGTTTGGCTGCCCCATACCCAGCATTGCAATCTTCAAAGGAAGAAAAAAAAATGCCTGTACGAATTTTATCGTAACTATCATAATACATAAGTGTTTAAATAGAATACTTATCTGAAAGCTAAACGTTTTGGTTTCGATTCTAGCTAATGGCATCTAAGTCATATTTCTTTTTAAAACTTTTGAAATCACAACTATATATTGGGTACAATATAATAATCAATAGAGAATCGCCTCTATAATAATAAATACATAATCTGCATAAACCATATCATATTTAAGCGTATTTTTATTTTACTATCGGGCAACGTGCTAGTATATATATATATATATATATATATATATATATATATATATTAGTTCGCCAGGTGTTAATTATAGTGAATATCAAAAGAGCATGCTATTTTTTAGAAATGTTATGCTTTATTCTTTAAACAAAAATTATTATTACTACTACTACTACTACTACTACTACTACTACTACTACATATTGTGTTGGTCGAATTGGTTTAGTTTGCGTACAAAAAACTTCAACAATTTCAAATAATAATTCCGTAAATTTTTATTTGGTTTCCACCTTAACGTTTTCCTTTAAAATTACGACCTATAAAGGTTTTCGGTTATTCTGAAAACGAATATCGCAGTTTAATTTTTCGCAAATTACTAGTTTTCCGAATATTAAGCAATGTAATTTATGTTAAAAGCGATAGTCATTGTTGTACGCGCGAGCGCTCATTTTTTTTTTTTTTTTTTTTTTTTACTAGAGCGTATAACAATGACCACCACTTATAAGGGATTACATTGCATAATATATGGAAAACTACTTATTTGAGGAAATTTTAAATGCGATACTCGAAAACATAAGATCGTCATTTAAAAGAAAAACTGAGTAAAAATTTACCAATAATTCAATTAAATTTCGAATATTAGAACTTAATAAAACCTTAGAATTAGCGTATGAAGGGACAAACCAAGAAAGAAAAAAGAGAGGCAATATAGTAATGTATACAAGATAGTGGCCATAACTGATATCATAATCCTAAGCAAGGTCACATTTACCGCCGTTTGAGGTCCTTTTAACAGATGTTTTCGGAGCTGGCAAATAAACGCATTCAGCCATTCGATTATATTTTTAGAGAGAGAGAGAGAGAGAGAGAGAGAGAGAGAGAGAGGGGGGGGCACACACACACACATTAAGTTTATTGAAAAAATAAATGTATCCATTTGTGCGGGGAAAATGGCGGGGAGGAGGGATGTTCAATAACATTCCATTTTAAAAGAACGGTTTCTTTTTTTTTCTTTCTTTTTTTTTGTAAAATTTTCCTTGGCCTTCGGGCCACGATCAAAGCTTAGTATCTGTTCTGATGCTTCACTTAAAGCTTAGTATCTGTTCTGATGCTTCACTTAAAAACAGCCTATCATGCCTTGACAGAGTACAAAATAGACTTCGTGGTTTAGTGGGGGACCCTGCAACCCCTCTCCCACAGAAGAGACGTTGCGAGCCTATCCTTGTTTTATCGTTATTTTCATGGCAGGTGCTCGTCTGAACTCCAATCCCTGGTGCCCCTTCGCCAATCTTTCACGAAAAACACCCGTCTAGCTGAATCCACTGTGAAAAATTTTCCCCACTCTATATCTGTGCCTAAATCAAAACGCGGATTTCATGAGCAAAGCTTCTTTCTTAGAACTGCACGCCTGTGGAACTCTGTTCCGTCTGCCTGCTTCCCTCCGGACTACAACTTGGATGTCTTCAAGTCTAATGTTAACAAATTCCTAATGAGCCGCCCCCCTAATTAAACACTTCATAAAATCTCCTCACTAACGTGATGTACTTACAATAACCCTTATCCCTGAGTGGCTTCCGGGCCTTGATAAGTGGTGATCACTGTGTAAAAAAAAAAAAAAAAAAAAAAAAAAAAAAAAAAAAAGTCAATTACTCCTTGGTCAATGGAGGGGAACCTCTCCATACTGAGACAATTATTATTTTTGGATACTGCCAGTGTGCCCCCTTTTTGCCCTTTTTTTAGGGGATCCCCCTCCCCTTAAAAACGACTGTGTCACATTTGCTTTCGTGAGGAAGCAAATAAACACATAATTTGTATTTCTGTACCAACCCCACCACACACATATTTGGGTATGGTATAAAATAAGAAAAAAATCCGATTAAAGAAGAAACAGTCTGGTTTGAACGAAAGTCAACACCCTTATACAGCCTAACATCACAATTGCATTCGTGAAATTTTCTCACTGCACAAGCAGAAAGGTCCAGCACATGAATTACAGTATGCTCTTTGATAAGACAGGGGCGCGTTCAAAATAAATGTTTTTGTTTAATGCTTAATTGAAGCATGATACTTGATTTTTGTATTTTAAATTTTCATTCGCGTCATTATGTAAACATAATTTTATAAAATCAACAGTCGGTTCTCTACAGTGCAATGCTGATTATAATGTATTGCGTGTGGACTAATTCAGTGCGAGGAAGCATGTGAAGCTTCCTGTCGGTACACAGTGATGGATCCCCCAACTAGAGCAGTTAATCCAGTGGTTCTCAACTGGGGTCCACATGGACCCTGGGGGTCCATGGAATATTTATGGGGGTCCACAGGCTAAACATAACAAAATTATAATAATTATTATAGTTGTTGTAGAATATTTGCATTAAATTAGTTTTCATTTAAAAATAAAGTTTAATTATATAATATTTCTTTGATTATTAAAACCTCAAAATTCATATTAGTGAAAAATAGAAGATTGTCTTATGACCAATAGTTATGAAGGGGTCCATCAAGATAAAAAGAAGGGAAAGGAGGTCCATGAGTAAAAAAAAAGGTTGAGAACCACTGAGTTAATCAATCGATTTGATTGAAAAATAGGCGATTTCACCGATTTCAATGACAATAAAAGTATGGGAGAGTGGGACAGTTGTTGATCCTCATTCAATCCTGGGCAACGTCGAGTTTCCCTACTAATATATATAGTTCTACTTGTATGGGCGATTTTAACATGTGGCTGATAATGTTTGTGTAAATAAAAAAAGTATACTATATGGTTACTTCATATATCCACATAAAATATTTTTTATGTATC
Organism: Euprymna scolopes; assembly: GCF_053919585.1. Lineage (NCBI taxonomy): Eukaryota > Metazoa > Mollusca > Cephalopoda > Sepiida > Sepiolidae > Euprymna > Euprymna scolopes. The sequence goes on from NC_136507.1 coordinate 63,809,258, forward strand.
GATTTGAAGCATTTACTTCCGCAGTGCCTAATACGTGAGTAGAGCTAGCTAATTTTCGTTGTATGTGTGTGTGCGCGCGCGACGCGATTTGTCTCGATCTACAAGCAATCCACTCAGGCAAGTTAGGTACCAAAATGAAGGTTATGACCCGCGGATGTTTTAGTGATATTTATGTCTATGTTTGGTGTATGGAAATGCAAAAAAAAAAAATAAATAAATAAATAAAAAAAAAAATAAATAAAAACAATAATAATAATAATAATAATAATAATAATAATAATAATAATAATAACGATTTACTAAACAACGTTTTATTTACTGGATATTTTTCCAGTATTCACCGGAAGTTATTATCTCCCTTATTTAATTCGATTTACTGAGAGAGAGAGAGAGAGAGAGAGAGAGAGAGAGAGAGAGAGAGAGAGAGACGCGGTTCGAAATGAATTTCAGACCCCTCTGGACGATTTAAACGTTAATTCATTTTCTTCCATTTATTTAATTTTGTTAACAGTGCTTATTAATGAACCTTTTATACTATTTGTCACATGTGTGCGACCAGCGTCTACACTGTGCAACTGCAAGACTAGGTGTGTCAGAAATTTACCTTACAAATGCGTGAAAAAATATTGAATAATTCGACCCCCTGTCTTTCCAAGCTTATAACTACTCGAAAAATGTAATCCAAACCCTATTTTTCTTTTTCAATTAAAGGAACAAGGACCAAGGGATGTTTTAGTGATATTTATATCCATCTTTGGTGTATGGAGATGCAAAAAAATAAGAAATAAAATAAATAAATGCAAAAAAAAAAAAATAACGATTTACTAAACAACGTTTTATTTACTGGATATTTTTCCGGTACAAGGACTCAAGTTTGCCCAGCTGGGCAAACCTGGGTTCTTGTATCTATAAAAGTAAACGTGTCTGTGTGTCTGTGTACATTTTCCTACGCAATAACTCTGTGTCAATTGTAAGTCTACAGACTCGAAATTTGATATACAGGGTACTGAGATTTGGGAAAATCTTCGTGATCCGTTTTTGGCTGTAAAGGGGTCAAAGTTCAACGATTTGACCTTTAAGAACTCTACCAAACTCCTCCGACAATTTTGGGTCTAAACTCTTGAAATTTTTAGATATAGGTTCCTTGGACATGGATCTAACTTAATAACTTGATTTGATCTCAAGACAATAGATGTTAAGGGGTCATAATAGGGGTCAAAGTTTAAAAAAATTGACCGCTTTTTTTTTTTTTTCTTTTTTTTTTTTTTTTTTTGCTCAACATACACCTACAAACACCCGGGCATGAAAATATATTCATGACAATTAAGCCGCATAGAATCTTCCGCATTTTATCCTCACAGAGAATCGTCAAACGAAAATGCATGGAATTCATGTTACTGGGCATTTTTATATATAAAGGTTCGGTGACTGCCTCTTCTTTGGTTCTGTTTTGTGAATGCGTCAAATTAATAAGTTACTTTATTTTAACGTGCGTGCTTGGAATACTTTTTTCTGGCTATTTGAGTTGCTAGTTTTGTGTAGTTTTTTAATTGTTTAATAAATGTTATATTTTCCTCCTGCATTATTATCCTATACTAAAGTTCATTCTGTGTATACAGTTGTTTGCTATTTCACTTCTACAGTTTAATAGGTTCGGAGATCTTTTGTGGGGAAGGGGGCAGTAGGACATACGGTTTTTCGTTCAATTCCGGATGACGTCGAATAGTTCTGCTAGTTGGTAGTAAAATGAAGAAAAAATAAAATCGCCAAAATAAAAAATAAAAAAAACTTCTTCGATCGATTATTACAAAGGCAACCATTTTGTTCTGCATTTTGTTTTCGTTTTTAGCCAAACAACATTGAAAAGTAAAAGACAAATTTTCTCTTCAAAGAAAATCGAGTTTTTGTCTCTTTGTTTCCTTCTTTTAGTCAAACAGAAAAACGTTCATTTCATGTTTTTTTTTTAATAATGTTTTTTCGGTGTTTTTTTTATGGTTTTTTTTTAAACAACATCTTAGGATGCTTATATTCAATCTGCGTTTTAGCAATGAATATTCTATTTCAAACTTGTGACAGACTGACATCGAACAAACCTAACAAATACGCAGATAAATCTAATAAAAGAAGTGACAGATCAACCAAACGACGGAGGATATTATAAAGACGCTTAGACGTATCTATGATAAGATGCGTCCGTTCAATCAGTGCGTTTACCGACGAAAATAATAGTCTGACAGACTAACGTAAAATGCTATTTTAAACGTAAGCATGACAGACTGACGTAGATGAAACGTGACAAATGGAATTAACTTTCGTTTATTAAATGACTTCCTTAGTTCGACTATATTAATGGTCATTATTGCAATCGATTCATCAATTTTAATAAAGTTTTACTTCCCTGTCTTAAAAATACTTAAGCGTGACAGACTGACGAACATAAGATAGTCTGGTGTGATTACATATTTATTGAGACAAGCGACTTCCTATTTTGACAGTCGTCCGCGCTAAATGTTGTTACTTAATCTGAAGACCTCGCTATATTCCGCCATTTTTTTTTTTCCGGCAATATCATCTACTGGATCTGTGTTTATTATGTAGTTTCATTATACTTGGACAAATGCATATTTCCTTTTATTTCTATTTTATGTAATTTCTTAGTTTTAAAAATATGAATTTTTCATATGCAGTAGAACCCCAGGATACGTTTTTCAGGTTACGATGTTTTCCCGGTTCCTGGTTATACATGTGCATTATATACTGTACTGTATCTTATTTTTATTTTTTTTTTTACTAATTTTTAATGCCGTGTATACTGTACTTTATTAGTTACTAATTTTTAATGCCGTGTTCATTTTTATTGTCCATTTATTTAACGTTGCAAATGGCGCAGAGGAGTTTAAAATTCGAGCCTCGTTTTCAATTTGGGAAAAGTTAGGTCACGTGGCACTCGCTTGACTGTGTCACAACAAATAACATAGCCTCCTTTGTTTTGATTTGTACAAACTTTCAGCTATCCCCACAATAATTTTTTTTTCTTGTCGCTATTTTTTATTTATTTATTTACGACTTTTTAGGCGATTCTCGGGACTCTAAAGGAGAGAATAACAAGGCGCTATCTTTGTCCCCACCCCCTTCATAAAAATGAATATAACAAATAAATACTGTCAACAAAGAGGTACATGTACTGGTTTTAGTGTTTTTACTTATTTTAAGGCGTTTTTTTTTAAAGTTTGAAACAAGTAGTGACGAGTTATTAACTTAGAATAACAAGATGGCGGAAATTCTCCGGAGTTTAAAAAATAAGTTAGGTAGAAGAATAACTTAAGATGCCTATACTAATAAATGTCTAAACCTTGGACCATGATGTTAATATCCATGTTTATTCAAAGGGTTAATTTTCTTCTGTGACACCGTCGACCAAGTATCACGTGACCTAACTTTTCAAAAACAGAACACAAGACTCGAATTTCAGACCCCTCTGCACCATTTAAACGTTAATTCATTTTCTTCCATTTATTAAATTTTGTTAACAGTGCTTATTAATGAACCTTTTATACTATTTGTCACATGTGTGCGACCAGCGTCTACACTGTGCAAGACTAGCTGTGTCAGAAACTGACCTTACAAATGCGTGAAAAAATATTGAATAATTCGACCCCCTGTCTTTCCAAGCTTACAACTGCTCGAAAAATGTAATTCAAACCCTAATTTTATTTTTCAATTAAAGGAGCAAAGGACCAAGGTTTCATTAAAAAAAAAAAAAACAAACAAAAAACAAGGTTTTTTTTTTAAATAAGATTTTAAACTTCGGACTTTACAGGTAAATTTCTAAAAAAAAACGCTTTTTTTGTTTGAAATTTGAATATATTATTGATTTTTTTATCTTCAATTTGTGATATATAAAACTTTGGTGATTAAATTAATTATTTCCTTTTTAATAGACATTTCAAAATGATGGGGGGGCGTGAATTAAAAAAAAAACATTTGTCTAAAATATTATATTCGGTTTATTGGAAAGCGCATAAAATTTCACATTGACCCTGAAAATATCGTAAAAATTGAATCTATAGAAAAATTTTGATAGATTTTTAAAGTTTAAAAATTGAAAAATACTGAGCTCGCAAAATTCAATTGATTTCATTACTGTTTCTTTTTTTTTAATAAAAAAATAATATTTCTATTACTTTTATACAACTTTAATAGTTTATTTTGGAAGTATACTCCATAAAGAAAATAAACAACCTACTTTTAAAAGAGAAATTGCGAGTTTTTTTTTTTATATTTTATTCGCAGTTTCGTGTTATGGGTGTCAAAAATCCCCCCCCCAAATTTTGGTACACCTAGTGCAAGACTTGAAACCTTGCTTCGATAACATCTGAAGGTGTCCCAAGCATCACCATATACAGCATAGCACGTAAAATTTAAAATTAATTTTTTTAACAATCTTGGATTACCCTGGATTAATTTCTGTTACGAATATAAGTTTTGGTTTTTAATAAATAAATGTATTGATTTTTTTTTAATCTTCACTTGTTTTTGGTCTTTTAAACCGTTAAATTTTGAAGTTGTATTCCAACATCAACAATGATTATTACTTAACAGTGGCTTTCATACTATTAAAAAATACTTTCATTATTGATTATTTCTGTAAATAAAATGTCTTTTTAAATATTGAAAATATTTTATTAATCTTAAAAATATTATAGTCATAACAAAATAAAATGTCTGTAACTAAACATTTTCAATGAAAATAATCAGTTTTCAGATATTATGTGTTGACTTACATTTTCGTCGGGGGTCTTCAGATTAGGTAACTAATATCTTTGGAAAAGCTTCTTTTTTTAATGAAAATCGCTCCAGACAAAGCATGGAGCCACTTGATGTAAGGAACTAAATCCAAAAAAATACCACTTCAAGGAAAAAAAATATCAAATGAGAAGTATTATACAGATAGACTAGCTTTTTAGCCCGTAAAAAAAAAAACGGGCAAAAGTTATAGTTTGTTGACTTAAAATGAGTGATATATGTCAAAAATGTGATATTATGATGACTAATTCCTGTGCATCGAACAGATACCATAATACTTAGTTCGCTGTGCCTTTGTGATATATTTTATCTAACCTCTTTTTACTCCAAGATAGTGGCAAAACATTAATATAACAATTACAACAAAGCATACCTCGAAAATTCGACACAATTTTTATTCGTTCTTCGTTGCAAAAAAAAAAAAAAAAACGAAATGCCTGATTTGCCTCTGGTAACAATCTCAAAGAGTAATGGTTATTTTATCTTCATCAGGAACTGGTATCCTAGTAAATCACTGATCGAAGATCGGATTATTTACAGCCGTCGAAGGGGTTGATATGACGCCTTCTGATGAAAAGATTCAATCCTCGACTTGAGTTGACATTACAGAAGTTCATAATTAATGTTCATTTGAAGGAAAAGTTATTAATGACAGGTCGACATTTCTGACCATAAAAAAGTTTCTGGGAGACATATATAATAATGACTTCACCTAATCATTTAGGCTTTAAAAATAAACTCTCAAGGAGAAAAAAATGTTAGAGGCATCCGTCTACCTCATATCCAGAAAGAGTTGAGTTCTTTTGTATGGAACTGCTTGTAAAGAGAAAAAACATTCAAAGCCCTTCAAGCTTATCGCTGGCAGTTAAACGTCGATCAATTTGATTGGTCTGAACAAAGACACTAGTAGGCCAATCAGCCAATGAGGAGCTTGCTTATAATTGTAGAATTTCTCACACCTTATCATAAAGGTCTGCACAAAATTTCAATCTGATCGATCAATAGTTTCCAAAAAAAAGTGGAATGGATAGCCCGACAAACAAAGAGAAATACAATACAGATTCCGACCCAGAAGAAGGAGAGCAAGTCTCCCCTCTTTGTCTGGGAGACATATATAATAATAACGTAACCTAATCATTTAGGCTTTAAAAATAAACTCTCAAGGAGAAAAATGTTAGAGGCATCCGTCTACCTCATATCCAGAAAGAGTTGAGTTCCATCCTTCTGGTTTGGCTATTTTGTATGGAAGCAATCACTTTTTTTTTATCTATAATATAAATCTCACCTGTCTGTTTAAATGTATGTATGTCTGCCTAAAACTTTTGACAGAGGTGACTGATTTTCATGAGATCGGTATCGTTTTTACGCTCGAGGTTTCGGACGACAAATATCCAAAAATTGGCTAAAAACATTAATTCCTTTACCCTCAATGGGCAGTTTTCTCTAAAGAGAGGTCGATTTTTTGCAAACCACTTTTGCAAGTCATCGTATCGGGTGGATTGACTTTGCCTAATTTTAATGTTCCGAACTTCCGGTCGCATCATGGAGTAGTGGTAAGACGTCAGATTTTTTTTCACTTTCTTTTCCGCCTTCGCGAATATGGTTCGAGCCTGCCTGCCTACTACCTCCCACCCCCCTTTTTTTTTGCTCAACATACACCTCCTTGAATCTTGAGATTATATCCGACACAGTTAAGCATAGTTAATCAACCGAGAACCACATCACTCTGTATAAAAGTATATAAGATATCAACAGATGCACACTGGAGAGTCAAAACAATGAAAAGAATATGCTGTTGTCACAGCTTTAGTTATTATATAAAGAAAGAAAAGGCTTTATTTTAAGATGCCTGCTCTTCATCGATGATGGGAAGATTTACATCTTAATCTATCTGATGTTGAACGGCTGCTGCTGCTTCCACTGCTTTCTGAAAAGATTTCAGCTATTTGAGTGATGGCGGGTCCCGTCCCCACCTGCCTAAGGCCACAATAACTAATTGGGGTAGGATGAGGATGATAGAAAAATAAAGAGGAACATAATCGGCTATTGTTGAGTGCGAAGGGGAGGGAGTGGACTTGCTATGCGACCAACATAAGTTCATGTTTATATTTTTTCTCCCCCTGATTGTTGATTCTTAAAGAAAACAAAAAAAAACAATCGGATTTTCTTACGATGCGTTCGTTAAATACGTGTGTTTAGCCAATGAAATCCCATTTCAAATTTAAGCAGGGGGGGGGGGGTCAGAATGACGGACAAAGTCCCTTAAAGAGATTCACGGTCGCGTCTGAACGCCCAAAATGACGTAATTTGATTGTATTCATTCTATTCATTAATTGGTGGACAGAATTCTTTTCTTTAATACGTTTGGTTTCATTGTTCTGTTTTACGGCATATCAACCTTTTTCAGTTTATTTAGTACTGAAGTAGAAAAAAATATGAATAGCTCTACATAAAATTTTAAGTTATATTAAGTAGGCACGACCAAGAAATGAGAGAAAAACCAAGTTGTTTTTGTTTTTAAACGAATTAAAATCTATTAAAATCCATTATTCTTGAGCAACTTTTTTTTTTTTCCAGAAAGATAAAAGCCAGAATTTTATCATTTGAAAAGCAGAATAATATAAAACTTTTTCTATTTTTAATAGACTTTTAAATTTAAAAATTTCCAGAAAAACAAAAAAAAATAAAAATAAAAAAAAAATACCATTCACCGCCATTTTTATCTCGATGGGTAAAACATTTGAATATTTTTTTAAAGGTTTTTGAACCAATTTAATTTTTTTCTTTTTCTAAATAACATTTAGGATGATTTGCTATATGGATAAACAATGCAAAAAAATTTCTAAGTACCTGAATTTCAAATAATTCCATCTTTTATCTCAATGTATAGATTTCGCTTGGCGAAATTAAAAAGAAATAAAATTTAATGATAGTTTAGAAGAAACTATGGTAGCCTTGATAGGGCTAAATAAGTTCATTTAGTCTAGTAAATTTCCATCTATTTTTTACGTTTGTTTTGACGGGTTTAAATTTTTTTTTTTTATAAGAGATATATATTTGTTGCGTACATAACCCCCGAAGTTAAGCAACGATGAGGCTGGCCAGTACCAGATGGGCGACAATTTTGGGAATGCTAGGCGCCGTATGTGTGGGAGACAACTCCTCCACCTAGTATCACGCTTGGTCTTCTTGAACCTGTCTTGCTATCAGGGCCAAGTGTTTCTGAACGAGAAAGTGTAGTAGATGCAAAAGCCCCCCCCCCACACACACACTTTAAACTAAGTCAAGTGCAAGTCACAACAAAAAGGAAAAGGAAGAGATAACTGTTTGTAGTCCTTATGGTCTTCCGTAGGTGAGGAAATATCACGTAACAACAAATGGCTGAAATAAATTATCGTATTTTTAGCAAAATACACAGTTATTTATCGATTTGTTTTTCTTTTTTGGTGTTGATTCCTCAAAGCATTTCCTATTTAATGG